>NC_071572.1:65446733-65767567 GCF_024509145.1 Vidua macroura
AACAGATTTATGTTTACTCTCAGTTGTGACGTTCCGCTATCAAGTTCAGATTGCTTCTGCAGCCATCTCGTGGCTGCAGAAGCAGTATAGATTAGGAAGCTACTAGATGCTACTCTGAACAGCCAGCATGGTTCCCATCCAGCAAAAGAAAACTCACATCCGTGCTCTTTTGCTTTCCTGTTTTTCTTTCTGCAGAATTGCTCTAAATTGGAGAGAAATCTTCTCTGCAAAAGATCCAACACTGCTCACTGTTAGAAAATTGAAGTGGTATTCAGCCTAAATGTCCTGAATTCTCTTGTTTTCTCTTCTGTATCTAGTTTTGTGAAAATTACAGTGAGAGGGTCATCATTAAGTTATCTTGATAATACACAGTATCATACTCTTAGTCACAAAACACACAGATACAGGAATATAAACTAAGGCAGAATCCAGCTTATTAGCTTCTTTTCTTGCTTAAAGCTTGCCTTTGTGGATTCAGCTGTAATCACTTAATTCTGGGGCCTTCTTACTTCACATGAAACAGTGACTTCCTAAGCAGCCCAAGCAGCACCAAGTCTGTAAGGTGACCAGGAAAATGCAAGACTCATTGGTGAGCTGGTCACTTGTGACAGGCAAAACCCCTGCATAGTTAAATATCAAACAGAAGATCAAAATAAAACCATGAACATAGACAGAGAGATGGGTAGATCAACTGACATGGTGTCTACAAGGCTCCATGACTAAACATCCTGAGCAGTACTGTACAAGATTATTAACCCCTGAGAATTTATTTACTCTAAATTGAATGTAAAAGCAGTTTCCTACTTCCAGAAAGTGCTGGAGACTACAAAATTACCAGATAGTACTTCAATTCATCTTTTCAAGTTGAAGAGGGCATAGGAGTGTGAAGCACTCTTGCTATTTAAGATATAATCATCAGCAGCTTAAGGAATGCACTCTATGGCCTACAGAGAGAGTGGAATCTCAATGAGGAACCCATCAAAGAGTTTCTGGTGCTAATAGGTAGTGGCTGAGGAAGTGGCACAGACTCCTGGTCATCTCTGGCTTCAAAACACTAAGGATGTGGACCATTACTTTCCAAATATTAAGATGCATTATTTGAAGGAGGACACTGTAGTGACACGTATCCAGTCTCAATGATTATTTACAAGTATCAAATAAGGCTTAGGCATGATAAGTAATATTTTTTTCATAAATAAATACATATTAATACCTGTATATGTACTTGATTTTGAAAAAAAAGTACCAAGTGCAGCAAATTATTGAACAATCTGAGTGACATTCAGCAGCCAGTGTAAGACATAATTTCATCCATGACCAGTTGTGATTAAATCCTCTGCTGTGTGCTTTACCAGTTGTAAGCACCACCTTCTACATAACAGCACAGGGGGAATTCAACATAGCTATCTTGCCATGATTCTACCAAAAAAACACAGTAGTCATTAGAGTTACTTTCAAGAAAAGCTCCAGAGGTTAATAAGCATGCAATTGTTTTATACCCGTGGGCCTATTAACCTACCGTTTCTTGCAGGATTTATGCACAAAACTCAACTCGGTGGGAGTTCTCTAAGAAGATTTGCATCTAGTTTTGCATCTAGTTCCCATTAGAGTTAATAGGAGGCGTGCATATCAATGCCTTTTACACGATAGGGAATAACCTTTCTTTGACAACTTTAATGAAAATTCTTGTTCATTCTTACTCTACCATATTAAACCCGAAAGACAGTCCAGATATTTGTACTATCCTTTATCTTTCTGACTAAAATGTTCAGCTCAGAAAACTCTCTTCCCATCTTTTATTTTCTTCTTCCTATTATCACTTATTCTTCCCTTCCATATTCTTCCCCTCCCACTTTTCTCTTTCATCACTAGATGGACACCTTAAGAATCTCCACTGTGAGAAACAGCATTGTTATTTTCACCTCAACAGTTTTACACCCTTTCAAACCATAGGAAAAGCAAGGAAATGCGCTGTTCAACTTGGTTCTTACTACAACAAGTAATAGGGTGGTGCAATTTCTTCCCAAAGAAACTTTTATTACAAGATGGGTGATACAGGGTTTCAAGAGGAGAGTGGACAAAAACTTGAGAGAGAAACACACTTTGAGGGTCACTAGCTAGACAAGTCTTACAAGGATCAGGAAATCACTGACCTGAGCATAGCTGATGGCTGGAAGAATACTCAGAAGTATTACACATCATTGACCTTTCTCTGCTTTGGCTGCTTATGAAGGGTCACTGCTGGAGACAGGATATTGACCTGAAGCAATCTGCTTGTTTCATATGATGTTGGACGTTCTGGTATTAATCCATGTCTTTATATCGCCATATGCTGACCCTCCACATCAGAAATTTAGTAGATCAAAATCTTCAGGGCTGATAAGGAAGGGGAGAAACTGCCTGCCTATTGCTTCACGCAGTGTCCAGGTGAGGCTCATCCTACAGACAGGCTCAGTACAACAGTACACAGCTCTCAGTAGCTTTCCCTGCTTCTTCTGAAGTTTAAAGGAAAAAATAGCACTAGGTTGGCCCTAGAAAAGGAAGGGAGAGATAAACACATTCTCTGACAGACTTTGTAGATGAGGAGGGGCAGAAGAATAGGAGGTGACACAGTAAAAACCACTGTGAAATGAAGCTGTTAATGTGAGTATGTGCTTTTGTTATTTGTGAGACTCAGCCCTGCACACTGCTTCAGAGGAAGGAATGCTTGAGGAAAAACAAAGATTAGAAGATTGGTCGAAAGTAGTGGTCTTCCTCTGATGGAAAGCTTTGTTCAGATCTCAAATTACATGTCTTATCCAGTATGTTGTTGGCAATTCCCTAAGCAGCTGGCACAGCTGGAATATACCAGTTACATGGACTTCATTAACCAAAGATAACTTTTTCTCAAGGTTTTGATGAAGTAATCAGTGCCAGCATTTTCATGATATCTCTTTGACAAAAGCAGGAGAAGACTTCCCTACTAATTTCAGCTGTGGAGGTGAGCTTTTTCCAGACTTGGTTGTTTCTGAGAATGGAGCTTCTGTTTTACCTCCTATTGCAGAACTGTGGTGTGAGGTTTCATTGTGAAGCCGAACAGATGTTGTGCAGCATCCTAAATATACCATATGTTGCAAAGCAGGGGATGTTTACTCTTAAGTGTGTAATTTGCAGAGCAATTTTGAAACCTCTTGTGACAAATGATTCAGTTCTTCAGAACTCTTGATTGGTGTATATAATGTAGCAGGTAGTACTGTAGCTTGTATTTGGAGTTTTTCTATGCAGTGTTTGTTCTCACTTAACTACTTTGATTTAGTTAGCTTCTTTATCACTTCACAGCACAGTGCATGAATCCTCAAAAAAGGGCTACAAGTTATATAATTTAGAAATACAGTGTAGCATGGAATTTGAGGATGTTTCTCTATGCTTGTTTTGTTATAGTGGTCAATAAAGATACCCCATGTTGACTGCAGATCTTAAGGGCGTATACCTGCATCTTCCTCTTTCTCCCTCAGAACTGTCTCCCTTCTTTTTCTTCACACTAATATAAAAGAAACAGATGCTTTGACTTCATTGCTCCCCACAGTGTCGCAGAATGCATCTCTTAAGGCAATCTTTAAGCTTGTTCCAGCAATTGCAGTTTCCAAAGGATTGCTACCTAAGAGAGGAAACAGTTTTAAATAAAAACAAAAATCCAAACAAACACAACCCCACACAAATCCCCCCTCCCACAACCAACCAAAAAAAATCCACCTCCACCCAAACAACCAACAAAAAAAAAAAAAAAAAAAAAAAAAAAACCAACACAAGACCCAACTTCCTTTTATGTCTTTGGATCCCAAACTGGATGTATAATCCATTGCACCTGTAGTCAATTATCCATTCAAAACAATTTCTATTTCACAGCGATTAGCTGATTTGCCAATATGAGAGGCAGCTGGTTTTTCCATGGCCAAGTAGTAAAGCACAAGGAAATCTTCTGAGCCCAGATTCTTCTCTTTTTAGAACCACACAGAGAAATAATCTTTCCCCTTCAAAATAAGACTTCATTTTAAAATAAAAACTAGCATTATTTCAGGTTTCAGATGGAAACCTGAATTTTGAAGGGTTTTTATGTGGACAGATGTTCTCAGTGGAGCAGTGGAGACTAATTTCTTGACTCTTTCTAATGGACAATATTAAAACATTTGGGATATTGTGTCCCCTGGTTCCTGGCTTCTATAACTTTGTCAGTGTTGTCATGAAAACCCTTATTTGTCCTTGCTGTGCTTTTTAAGCCTTTGGGATTTTTCCTCCCAGCTACCAAGGCTGACTCTTTAGTTGGTGAAATATGAGGAACTGTTGGGCATCTCTTGTGTATAGTGTCATAGAATAGTTTGAGTTGGAAGGGACCTTTAAAAGTCATGTAGTACAAATTCCCTGCAAAGGGCAGGGGCATCTTCCACAAGACCAGGTTGCTGAGAGCCCCTTTCAACCTACCTTGAGTGTTACCAAGAAAGGGGAATCTACCACCTCTCTGGAGAACCTGTTTCAGTGTTTTACCACCCTCATTAAAAAAAAAAAAAAAAACAAAAAAAAACAAACATTTCTTGTACGCAGTCTAAATTAACCCTCCTTTATCTTAAAACCTTCACCCCTTGTTTCATCACAACAGACCCTGCCCTAAAGTTTGTCCCCACAGTTCCTACAGGCCCCTTTCAAGTGAATGGCTGTGATAAAGTCTTCCAATAACTTTCTCTTCTACAGGCTGAACAATCCTAATTCTTTCGGTCTTTCCTCATAGTAGATGTGATCCATCCCTCTATGATCTTCATGGCTCACCTCTGGATAAATTCCAACAGATCCATGTGTTCCTGTGCTGGGACCCCAGAGCTGGATGCAGTTCTCCAGGTGGGGTTTCACAAGACCAGAGTAGAGGGGCAGAATCACCTCCCTCAATCTGCTGGCCATGCTGTTTTGGCTTTATAGGCAAGTATTTTAGGCCTCATAAGACATTTTTGTTGAAAAATCCATACGTTTAAGAAAATAACCTGGTCCTATTTCCACCCTTAGTCATACTGATATGTAATGGGTTAAATTCCACTAGGTCAATAATATTACACAGAATTAAAACAGATGGAAATAATTTAGAAAGGAGAACATAAAAAGGACAAGCTATACCATTTGGATATTTACATTTATTTTTAAGAGGTGTAGAGGTATTCACTACAGATAAGCATTTGATGGAGTTACAGCTCATAAAAGTGTTCTCCATCTAATCCTTCGGGATTCATTCTCTGCACGGGATCCACTCATATTAAAGCTGAGCAATGAGGTTGTAAAGGACAGTTAATGGAGGGAAAGCAACTTCTCCCTCTGTTTGCTTTAACATGCTGCTGTAAGGCTGAATTGTACTTTTGATAGAGATTTCCAGGAATAGTTACTACTTTCCAGGTAAAAGTAAAGCTTTAATTTCTGCTGGTTTTTGAGAGTTTGACGAACATCAAATCATGAGAGTTGGTTATAATGCAAGATGTCAACCACATGGGAACAGCCTCGTGTGCTGTTGGAGCAGTATTTCTAGGATGTTGGGCTTGGAAGAAAAAGAATTGTTGTCTGATACTTAGGCCTCAATTCAGTTACCTGAGCAGAGGCATCTTGTGCTCAGGCACCATAAGGTATCAAAAAGGACTAGCATGTTTGATTAAGAGAAAAAACGCAACAAAAACCCTAAAACCAACCCATTGGTTACCCATATCCTTCTGTAGCACTAGCTAGAGATCAGTGGGGGTACCCCAGGGCACAAGCAGAGCACTGTATCAAGCCATGATATTCTGACCTCTCTTAAATGGCTAAACAGTGAAATTGCAGTCAGAGAGCTGAGGAAAGATTGCAGCTGACCAAGCAGGCAAAAACAAGAGCTAATATACCTCATGGTATTTTTCAGAACTGGTAACCAGTTTTGTATCTAGTTTTCTATTTGATTTAATTTGACTGTATTTGATTTAATTCTTCATTGAGCCTTTCTCTCCTATTGCTTCTGAAATGAATAGAATAGAATTGAATAGAATAGAACATATAGCTACTAGCAGTGGATTAACTTCAAAGGCTTCTAAAACTGAAATCAATTTACAGATATTTTGGATGCTAAAGGGAGCTTTCAAAATGAGTCTGGTAGTCTTGAAAGGATAAATTGAGAAACGATTCTTCAGGAGAAACTGATTTCCTTCTAGAAGGAAATGTCCTAGGAGACCTAGAAGAAAATATTATAAGAGACCTTGTCTGTGGAATAATTTGGGGTTTTCCTTTGGAGAAATTATAAGAGTAATGACATTAAAGCATAATAATATAAAAGGTAATTAAGACTTATTTTTAAAAACACGATTAATTAATTAATTAATTAATTATAAATTCTTTCTAAATTAAATAAATTTTTTTAATACTATTTTTTTTGTTCAAATTTGGTTTCTCCGTTTAGTGCAATATGGTTATTTTTCTTTGAACAATTTCTCTATGCAAATCATACAGTAAATCAGCTTTTCAGAGAGGCAATGTACATTCTTGTCTTAATAAGAAAGATGTAACCTACATTTGAATCCCAGCATGGGAGGGTCAGTGGGAGGAAAATGCTCCCTGACATAGCAAGTACAGGATTTTCAGAACTCAAAAAGTTCAAACACCAGCAGTTCCATGATCTAAACAGTAGAAATCTTTCATCACTGCTGAGTCCTCACCACAAAAACTTAAAAGGATGTCTTGCTTTTCCTTTTTTCCTCTTCAACCACCTACTTGTTTCTCTGATCTACATCTGAAAGAAGAGCTTGTTCAAAATCACTAAGATATGACAAGAGAGCAGCAGATCTATATCTGAAGCATTGTATTTCAGAGGATGCACTTTCAGTCTCCTTCAAAAGCCAACATAAGAAAAATTGCATAAAATGTTTTGCAGTGATCATAAGACAATTTTTTTCCACTTTCATGTTCTTTAGCAAAACTGACAAGAACAAGCAAAACCCCACATGACATAATAGGTTCCATTTTCTTCTTTGAGATGTCCTTTCCACATTTCTACATAAAATTTGAACTATTCAACTTTCGTTGCAGGGTTCAGTGTTAGTATTGTCAATCACAAGGATCTGTCAACACAAACCAAGCTCAAAAATGGTGCTAAGTTAAAATATAAACACGTGTATGCACTATTCCATATGCTGACCACAATTTAGGAGCAGTAAGTAGTGGGGACATAGCAGGGACTTACTTGGCCTTCTCATTTTAGAACTTTTAAATCCTACTGATTTCATAGGTTTAAGCTTTTCTCATCAACTTAAAAAATTGCAACAAATTTTGCTTTAAAATTAAATCCAATCAATATTCTTATGTGATTTTAGCCTTAAGACCCAACCTCAATCTAGTAAAAATGTCAAGAGCTGTCATAAAGTCATGAAGGCTTGTACCCCTCTGACCAAAGCCCATGTCTTAATCTTGTTGACTCCAATAATTGCTGATAATAATTCAGCAAAGCTGCACAACTAGAAAAATAGGAGAAAATACAAATAAAGTGCATCATCTAGCAAGATCGTTTGCTACTTGGATGTTATTTGCAAACATATATATGTACATTCTATCAATCTATATGTAGATGAGCATGATGTGAAATTGAGATATATATGAAAGAGCAGTAAGGTGTCTTAATTTTGAAGAAGAATTTCCCTCCTGAGAAGAGGAAGTAAGTGTATATTTCCTGGATGTGAGAATTTAATGTCTGGGTGTCATAAGCAAGAGCTTCTCCATCTCTTGATCAAGGGGAGGTGAAAGTGCCAGAAGACATTGGTTAAGGAGGGTGAAGGGCACCCTATGTACATGAGCCTTTGGAGTATAGGAGACCTTACTGCACGGCACAGCTCAGTTTTTGACTTGTGGTTACAGAGCTTCTTGGATTCTACTAGAATGAAAGAAAAATCCTGCTTTGGAAAAAATCCAAATGTATTTGTTCTTCCTTGTATCAAAATTCCTCCATCAATATCCATCAAACATTGGATGTACTTAGTTTTGTGATTTCTATCACAGCTGGTAACAGGGAAATACCTGGGGTTTTTTTTGTTTGTTTGTTTTTGTTTTGTTTTGTTTTGTTTTTGTTGTTTTTTGGTGGGTTTTTTTGGGGTTTTTTTTTGTGTATTCCCTTTCCTGTACCTTTTAGGAATATAAAAGGAGGGTTTTGTCTGCATGAGTATCTTGGGAAGCTATTCTGTGGATGACTTTCTTCAAGCTTCTGTCCCTGATAGTCAGGGCAATTACAGGACAAAATATCAGCTCCAATCAGGCTCTCTTCCTAGCAGATTACATTTTCTTACCACAATAAGTGAACTTTGACCTCTAATCCATTTAAAATGCAGCTGCTGAGTTCTTCTCTTTTGCCTGTTGCTCTGATTCTCTGAGTATTTCCTTTTTCACTTCTTTTTTCCCTTCCCCCTCCCATTTCACTCACTGCTCTACCTTATCCTACTCCTCACAGTACAATCTGCCTCACCTTGAAGGTTGTTCACACCATTCTCTCCCTCCCTCCTTGTCTAGTCAAGTCTCTTATCTCAGAACATTAATTCAGCTTGACTACAGAGAGTGAAAGTAATAAAAAATAATTGGCTATTTGCAATACTCCTAATCAAGGTTGTATTAATGTTTCTTTCTCTTTAGAGCAATAAGGTAATAAAAACAAGTTGCTATCCGTGGAATGGATTGAAATCTATTCCTAGATAAATATTATATAGAAATGGAAGTGTAGAAATGTTAAATTTTAATATATTCTAGAGATTATAGGATGCTCACTTACTGAAGACAAGCTCCAATTTAATTGCTTCTCTTGCAGCAGAGTTGTCAGAGGTCAGCACTTGTGAGTAACACAGATATTTAATAATATGAATCATAACATTTCTGTTTAGATTGGTGAAGTCATGACTATTGTGAAACATCTACATTTTAATTTCCTGCACTTGTAACCTTTTTGTGATATTGATCATATTGTGATCATGATACAGCAATAGAAGTGAAATTCTCCTTAGATGTCTTTCTAGACAGCCTTCATTGTCCTTCTAGAGCCGCATGATCAAAGTTGTGTCCAACTTGAACACTACAGTTCCTGACCTTCTGCTGAATTATTCCAGCTGGAGAAGAAACTGGGGGATCAGCTAGTTATCTTCATAACTGATTTTGTGTTGTTTGGGGTAGACTGTTTCTGTTTCTTTTTTAAGACCATAAATGCATGTCTTTAAAATGGGATTAATCCAAAAATCCCAAAGACATTTTTCCAGACCACAGAGTCAACTATGTGAGTCAGCAACCTGGCTTACATTTTCTGCTTTAGACTGGTATCATTAGAGTCTGGGTAGGCTTTCATCTTAGTGTTCTCTTTCTCACTGTTGCTCAATTTTTAGCACTCCTCACGCTTTCTTTCAGATGAAATAATACTCTGAAATGCTCTCCTTCATATTAGTTTTCCTTTTTCCCAGAAGACTTGCATCCACCTTTGAAAAGAAAAATGTACTTAACTTCTTTCTTATCCTAAATAAATACACCAGTTTCAGTGAGGTTTAAGCCAGTCCACAACAGAAACCTAACGCCAATGCTACACATTCTTACATGGTTTCAACAGTTTGCAATCCTAAAAATCTAGGTGTAAAATAAATGACATTTTCTATTGATCATAAACTCAATGTTACGACTATAAATTCATATAACTTTATGCTTTCCTTGTCCTGCACCACCCTTCAGTAGCTAGGAGATTTTCTCAGTTCGCAGCAGTCATATAGAAGGGATTACTTTCCAGTTTCAGTTGTAGCTAAGTAATCTTTTATAGGAAAAAAAAAAACCAAAAATCACTATTTAAGCAATTGGGAACTATTTTATTCTCCTATAAATCAAAATAGGTGAGGAGATTTTAGTCTATTTCACTGAAAAAGCCAATCATTCTAGAGCTGAGACCAAGTATGGGGAATTCATCTGGTAATGTGTTGTTTTTCAGAAAGGTAAAAAAAATGAAATATACAAAAAATAGAAAGAAGCCTTGAAACAACCTTATCTCAGAACACAGCAAATTAGTGTCTTCCTGAGTCCTCTCTGAGCTGTATCTTTGTTTATCAAGAATGGAACAAGTGGTAACCTTTGGCATTGTGTTGTGCACTGTCCTCAACTTCTCAGAAGCATAATGTACATTCTTGTTTAATGCCAGCATCAAGCTTCCCATTCACTTCATTGGCAGCAGCCCATGGCTCTTTGATGAGGTGATTTCATGAGTTTTGTTATGCTGAGGAGGAGCTAGACTGTACAAATCTTTCTTACTGTCACACGTAAGTTTCTTGCTGAGTCCATCAGCATGTGTGATTGAGTAAGTGAGAAAGTAATATCATCCCATGGTTGGATTAAAGCCTTTCTCAAGATGACAACCAGTCAAGAAAATTTAATAGCACTGTGGAAAAATTCAGATTCTGAAATTAGGCTAAATGAATGGACTTCAACATAACATAGTTGGTTTTACAGACTGATTTTACACTGTGACCTAACCGTGATAAGATAATGAATCATCCTTATTCACTTAAGGATTAACTAATTCTGGTCTGACATCTTGAGAAAGGCTTTTGAGAAAGGTAACCTGAGGGTTACCAAACCCATTTGGTCCTTTGCATCAGATCCTGGAGGAAAGGAGAGACACATAGAGCTATGTCTAAATAATGCAGATGGATCTTGAGCTATCTTTTCTGCTGTAGATCCGTATACAGAATCATAGAATTGTTATATTGGAAAAGACCCTTAAGATCATTGAGTCATGCTGCTAACCCAGCACTGCCAAGTCCACCACTAAACCATGTCCCTAAGCACCACATCTACACTTCTTTTAGCTATCTCCAGGGATGATGACTCAGCCACTTCCCTGAGCAGCCTGTTCCAATGCTTGACAACCCCTACAGTGAAGAAATTTTTCTAAATAGCCAATCTAAAACCTCCCCTGGCATAACTTGAAACAGGAGAATTTCCTAATGCTGCCACTGAAATCCTATTTGCAGAATATAACATTTTCCTTTAGGTTTAGGTATAAAGGATATAAAACTCAAGGCAATGAAAATAACATTTACAGGGTTGGTTTTTTATAAGCTTCAGGGAAAAAGAATATCAGAGTTAAGGTCTCCTTCCTTTTTCTTTAAGCCATATTGTTAGTCATAAGACAAATACGATGGCAACTTGTTATATTTTGTAACTCTTGCTGTAACACCTACAGAGAACAATGTAAAGCAAGGGTGCAGTGACATGCCTTAAATTAGATCTCACTTTAGCCAGCTTCAAGAGGATATTATATAGCAGCACAATTTCAAAAAGCAATACATTTCTTGGACTGTTTTTATAATAAACCACGATTTCCAGGGCTGGCAATTCCCAGTATCCTCTTTGCTATTATTTTAGCAGCAGTACACCCTTGGATAAAACATATGTTCCCTGAAAGTGCCAAGATTCTCCTTGCAGTATGGTCACAGGCAGCACTTGAATGCCCAGGAACCCCTGCATCACAGGGGGTTGTTCTCAGCCTCACTCTGCTGTCAGCACACATCCTGTGCACTGTCACTGAAGTGGGTTTGTACAGCAAATGCAGAAGGGACAAGTACAAAGTTTTCTCCAATACAGTTTTTGTACTGATGAACACTATACAGTGCTGCCTTAATGCAAGAAATATTCACAAACTGTTTGTGCAATGAGGAGGAAAACAAAAAAGACATCAAGATTCAAGGCACGTTATTTTGTTAGATATGGATTTTCCAACCTTTGTTTAGCAAAAGGTGAAAATGGTAATGCAGTAGCACAAGCACTGTACTTCCAAATATCATCCTTTTTGCTGAGTTACACATGAGCATTCGGGCCCCAAATACGAGAGGGGTAACTTTTGTTACTTTTTAGTGAGGGATGCAAATGGCTTAGATTCAGCAAGTCATCTGAGCACACAATTGGCCATTGAATTAAATGGGACTTAACCACTTACAGCTAAACATGCCCTGAAGGATGAGCACTATAACACTGAGATATTAAAAATAAATTAGGGTACAGCAGTACGAAAGTTGAGACCATCCACCATCTAAAGTACAGGAAGAATTGAGAAGCAAAGGAACAAATCCAGCATGAGATGTTTAATACCTTTAGGCATGATGGGATAATAAGTGGGTTATTGTTTTCTGAGCCATTAAAGGAATGCATTGGTTTTAAGGATGTTCTTATTTCTAGTGAAATTTTAGTTCTCACAGGAAATACAGACAGTCTCTTCCTATGGTTTGCAATGTGTTTGCTAGAAACAGCCATCTGCTTCTCCTTCTTTCTCCTAAGGGGAATAAACTCCTTACATCTGGCCTCTATAATAGGACTTAGTGCCAGATCCTAGACCCAATGAAGTTAAATTATGTCTTTCCCTTAGTCAGGAAAAAATCAGAATTGTATTGCTTTTATAGCTAACATCTCCTGCTGCTTTTGCTGTTTTTTGTTTTGAGTCTTATCCTATTCCAGATAATGGGCAGATGTTGCTGCCCATATATCCTTATTTCTAGATTTATGCATAGGAGCTCTCTTGCCTTGCTCAGCATAGATGCTCAGTACTACCTATTTTCCAAAGAGCTTTTAAAAACTTTTAATTGTCAGAGTCTTAGAGAAAAAACTGCTTAGAAAATCCAAAAATTTAACAACTAGGAACTTTCTAGTTTTCCACTTCCTTTCTTATTTTCTATTCAGATAATTGTTTCTAATTTCTTTAAGCTTTATTACTGTTTTTTGCTTTACTATCTCATTCTCTATGTTTTATCTACTGTTCAGCTCCAGTATCACAGAAACCTCCCACAGTCATTTATTCAAAAAAGAACTTCTATTTTCTCTACTGAAGGCTTAGATTTTGCAGATAATTTCTGCATGCAGGTCAGAATATTCCATAGGGAGAGAGGTCCCTAGGATTTTCCTTTCTCCTGTAACAGCTTCTGTGGGCAAGAGCAAGTGTACATTTTAGCAGAGCAGTAGATCTGAGGAGTTGTTACGTTTCTCCTTATTAATATTATAGCTGCTGGTGAAAGATAGAGATGTGTGCCTGACTTAACACAGGTAAAAATTAATTATTATGCATCTAAGAAGATTTTATATCCAGCCAGTACTGTTGAGTTAATTGCAGAAGTAGGTGGGGAAATAAAATCAACCAAAAAGTTACTGAAGTACAGTATAATGCAGTATAATGCTGTTGCCATGCTGAACACTCTGTGAGTTTCTGTTATGAACCTAATTGTATGTATTCAAGAATTAGTGGGTTTGGTGAAAATTTTGCTGATCGAAGATATGTTTCTATGAAAGAAGGGATAGTAGTAGAGTATGGAACAGCTTGTGCATGGTAAAGAAAGGAAGAGTCTCCCTAAAACCAAAAAAAACTGAGAGGAGCTGTGGCAAAATCAAGTTCATAATTTTCTAGGTGTCTGGGCAAGGAGCAGGAGAGAACGACTGCTTACTCAAGGGAGAGCAAACAGAGCCAGCCTGAGGTAGGCTGAGGCAAAGAAAGTCTTCACAACACATTCAGCCATCCTTAGTCTGACCAGTTTCAAGGGGGTTTATGTTTTTGAATAAAGTTGATGCTAAAAGTGTTATAGATGCCTGAATTTGTAGCTTCCCTGATACAGTCATTGCCTTGAATTGGACCTTGGGAAGGAACCATCTCAGATTCAGCTTTAAGCCAGGTGACTTAGTAAAGCAGGTAGAAGACAATAAGTCAAAGCATTGTTGGGGATTTTAGAGCAGTTATAAATGATCAGTGAATTAGGAATGTGTAGTAAAGAAACTAATCCAAAGCACTTGAAATCACAAAAATATTTTTCTAATATATCTAGCCTGTAAAATCAAGATCAGAGTTCATAGTGTAATGCAATACAGTGTTTCCTAAGCAGCAAGGATCCTGAATTTGGTTGTAGGATTGGAAATGAATGCTGGCATTAGATTTTGTTGTTAGTACTTGCCACTATTTCCCCTTTTTTAAGACCGTCAGATAACTTAGTATATAATCAGTTCTCATTATCTAATGAAACCACCTATAAATTGTTTATTGAATTCAGCAAATTCATCCTTAAATGTTTTGGTGATTCTTTTCAAAGAGACAATGGTAATTTATTGTCAGTCCAGATCTAATTTAATCTCTGAATGTCCCTTGGGACATTCTGTTCCTTCAGACAACTTTCACTGCAATCATTAGCATTTAAATGGTAGTTTGTTATTACCGTGAGCAGTAATAAGCACCATCCAAAGAACATTCATTACTACCTTACTACCTCAGTGCATGAATGTAACAATAAAAACTGCCTTTACTTGTGCATTTGCTGGCATAGTTTTTAATTTTTAAATAGCAACATATTACATTTATGGTACACATTCAAGGAATATACAGTTTTAGGTTTGGGTTTCTAATCTAGTGTGTGGATATTGGCATTAAATATATATATGCATGTGTGTTGCTGCCTCCTCATGGAGAGTTCTGTTTCTGATTTTAGTTGGTCTAACCAGTGCTGCTAGAACTGCTTGTGTGTCTATTTTTTTAGGAGACTGGTGTCAACTCTGGTGTTGACATAACACCATGGAATATGAAAGCAGACATCAGGGAGAGTGGTATCTGGTATGTTTTTCAGTGCACAATGCTAGCAAATGCACAGTATGTGCTCCAAAACAGTTCCTCTCCTCATTCAGCTCCTCTTTACATTTTCTTTAATGTGTTCTTGAATTGAAACCAGTCCCTCCATCCTCTGCAGCAATGCACTGCCTTCTCCTTATTCAAATCTCATCTCAAGGTGCTTTGATTTTGACAAACTTAATAATCCCTAAGTAGGGAAAGTATGTGGTGAGTAGGACATTCTACATTTTGTAGAGAGTGCCAGCTTGTGGAAGAGCTACCCAGTGTTAGAGGCACAGGATGTCTTGCAGTAACCCTTACACTCTGGCCTGCATCTGGACTGTCATTTCTACTTTTACCTTTGCAGATAAGAGGGATATCTTTTCTTCTGAAAGCACCAAGGCAGTTACCAATTCCAGAAAATCGGGCTTTAAAATTTCCCCATGTTCAGCCAGAAGGAGGAGCTTGCTGTGGCAATCAGCCCTGCAGGGTACAGCCAGCATCAAATGCCTCTCTAGTGGTCTCCAGTGTCCATTTAGTGATCCAGGTTTAGACCACCCTGCCACCCTCCTCCTCGCCATTTGAGCTAAGTGACAGATTTCTGCCTTACATCCTGTCACCCTGGAGAGTCCTTCTGAAAGCACAGGTGTTTCACTCACTGCAAACACTGCTTGATGTTTCCCATTTTATAGTGTGAAACTCTTCTCTAGTGTATGAGGCTCTGGAGGATCTGTAATCAAAGAAAGTGATTAGAGTGCCTTAGCTCCTTGACCTGCTCAGGCCTCCCTGGAACATTCACTTCTGCTTCAGCACTACTAATCTGTCTTGCTTCATATGTCTGAAACAACTTATAAAGTGAGGGACTCATAACACAAGTTACTAACTTCATAAAGTAAATGCAGAAAAGTATTAGCAGTGATGAGTTCTTTTATCCTTCTTTTATTACTACAAACCAGAACACGTTGTATGGCTATGCTTCTGTGTCTTGATACTGCTCCAAAGCAGTCACTTCTCCCTCCTCATCAGACATTTTTATTCCAAGCACCTACTTTTTGAAATAAGCAAAAAAAAGTCTAAACTTTCACTCCTACTGTTCATTGGGATTTGGTGGTTTTTTTGTTTAATATATTTATCTTTGCTATTTCCTGCCCTTCTAAAAAAACATGTGAGTCTTCCACCCTGAAAGGGTCTTATAAGAAACCACTTTCCTTATAGAAGACATGGTGACAATTTTTTCATGTAGTTGAGTCAACTAGTTTGAGAGAACAAGACAGTTTTTAAAAAACCTTTTAAAATTTAAATTTCAAAAATTACACTTGAAAATAAACCAGGAGTACAAAGGGACATGAGATATGAAATTGTGAGAAAGGCAGAGATTTTGGATTATACAAGAAAATCATATTTCTTAAGCTAAAGTGGCATTGCTTTCTGTTTTCAGTAACACATAATACATATTTGGGGCCATGGAATCACAGAATAGGCTGACTTGGAAGAGACCCACAAGGATCATCAAGCCCACAAATGCTGTTTCTGTACAGGGCAACCAAAAAATTAAACCTTATATCTGTGAGCATTATTCAAACACTTTTTGAACACTGATAGGTGCTTGACCACCCTTCTCAGTGAAGAATTTTTTACTAATATTTTACTAATATTCCATCTGAACTTCTCCTGAAGCACATCTAACCTGTTCCCTCATGTCCTATCACTGGACATCAGAGAAGAGATGGGCACTTCCCTCTCTGCTTGCCCACACGAGGACATTGCAGACAGCAAGGTCACCCTCGATCTCCTCTTTCTGTGCTGAGCAAATCTAGTGTCATTTAGTATTAGGGCCAGATTCATTTGTGCTCTAAGTTTCAAAAGCTTTCAACAAGAAAGTATTTGGCCCTTCATATTTAGTATTTTACTAATCAAAATACAATAAAAAAATCTTGGGTTTTTTCAATTAAATAGATTAATAATATTTATACCATGAAATAAATTTACATTTACATAACACTTCTCATTGACAAAGAATCTCCAAACAATTTATTGATAGTCATAGAGATTTCTAATTAAGAGTACTTCTTTTGATTATTTCTTAATCAAATACTTCTTAAATATGTATCTTTTTAATCACCAGAACTTCAGGCTAAAGCATATTAACTGTGTCATTCTCCAATTTACAGCCTTAAAAGTGATGAACTAAATTTGTAACCTCCTACTGTGCTAGCTGACTCCTTCCTGAAATGAGTAATCCTGCTGAATTCAATGAAGCTACTCATGTAAGTATTTAGAAGTGTATTAAAATATTGTGCAGATTAGATCTATTCATGTCAGGGGCAATTCCATCTTTTTAAATTTAGTGAACCATGACTTAATCCCAAGAGAACATTAGGTCATTTCTCCTCTGGAACTAACAGAAAAATCCTGAAAGGAAGAAGACCCTGCTCAGAGCTATTTTAGTCTCATGGTCTTTTGGTTGTTGTTGGAAGCGACAAAAGTGGTGCTTCTAACTTGCTGTACAGAAAGAAAAATTATTTTGCAGACTCACCTGTCCTCAAATAAGGAACCTCAAGTCTGCTGTCCACTCAAAGTATCATCAGGTGTTTAAAGTTTTTATGTGCATATTGTACACGTGATGAAGAAGGAGTTAAGACACTCAGTTTACTTTTGTGAAAGTTTCTCTTTAGGATTTCTGCACAGATCTAAAGCATCAGAGAGGCAGTTCCACCAGAATATATGGATGAACAGGAGTCTTCTTTGCTCCCCATCAGCTAGAATAACTGCTTGTAAAAAAGAAGGGTTATAACCTAAATGGTGTGGAAAAATTGTCATTAGTTCATTAAGATGGAAGCAGGAAATGCTACTTTTGGCTTTAGTAAGTGTTTTAAAACAAAAATTCAAATTTAACTTTGGAATTGAACCATTACATGTTTTAATCTCTCTATATAGGAATTTGTTGAATGTGTTCAGAAATTAAATGAGTACCTCACTGCGAAGGCACTGTGGCAGGAAAGAACCAGAACATTATGGGCATTGCTGTCACCTTTCAGAGCTGTTAATCACATTTCTCATGGATCTGTCATTTTCAGATAGTACTTTCACTTTTACCTCATCCCAGACACTGGAGAGCTGTTATGGAGCCCCTCATGCACAGGGTCACCTTTGTAAGCAGTTTGCATTCTGACTTCAAACATCATGATTTCCGCGCACCTGCCCTGTGTGCCATCCCTCCCAGAGTCAATTTAGTCTCTTATTCACATACTTCATGTTTGCCAAATTCAGCAAAACTCTTTTGGATTTGCAATCAGGGCAACACTTCATTCATTTGTTTTGCAAGAGAAATTGTCTGAAGTAGGAATAGATTTTACACTGATACTTTTCAATGTGTTCTACAAACCTAATCACTGTTAGGGATGTGCCTTGCTAATGACTGCCAAAGGAACCAGCATTACTGTGTGTAGGATCTTGCTTTGGATCAAAATTAGAGAGAATATTTGTGTGAGGTATGGGAAATGTGGAAATGAGAGGCTCTGAGTGATTTTGCAAAGGAGAGTGATGGTGAACTAAAAGCTGAAAGGAAATCAATATATTAAGAATTATTATGAACTGAACCAGGTAACTGACAATACTCCCTCTCCATTTGATTTTAGCTTATCATCAAATTTAAACATTAGGTTTTACCCTTTCCAAGCCCTAATTAGAGATAGCAAACCCCTTCTTCATGTAAATTCCTCTTTTCAATTGCTGCTTCTGTACCACTTCTCTCTCCTGAGGCGGGCTGCAGAAACTGGAAGCCCCTTCATGTCTTTAATATGCAGGTGAGGTGCTACATGGAGGCATCAAATTATTAATGCAGAGCTAAGAACAAGATGATTCATTCATTCTTAGCCTTCCTAGTTCTGCACAACTATCTGATCAAGGTGATATTCAAGGAGGATAGTTTTACAGTGTAACAATAATTTTTATGTAACTTTTTTCAAACATTTTGTATTTTAATGCTGATGCTAATTTTTGCAGGAGAAAGTACATTACTTTAAAAAATAAGGTGGTGAAGTGAATCCTTTACCAAGTCTCCTTCATCTCTCACAAGCATCAGGATAAGTGTAGAAGTCCCCAAAGCTGAAAACCAGTTAGATTTCCTGTGTCCTGTGCATTAAGGTATACACAGAGGAAACAAATGGGACACACTGCAGAGACCCCTGAGCTAGTACCCAAAAATCTGGCTCCAAAACTGGGACCAGACCTCACCTGATGGGTGTGTGAATCCTTTTGATACTCCACCGGAACTATCTCCTCTTCTGCAAGGCAGTGGTGCTGTAAGTGTAACACTTACAGCTTTTATTTTAGCCCTGTCCCACATTGTGCTTCACAGACTTATTGGCTCTTCTGGAGACAGCTGCAGAAGTGGGCATCTCATCCACCATGTCACTGGATACACCCTAAAGTTGTAAAAAGGTCCTTATTCCACAGAAAACAAGTTTTGCCACAGAGTTTATGGAAACCAAAATCAGGCCACTGAAGCTGAGAGATACTTCTTGGGTGGCAGTACTTACCTAGCTCTTTGAAGCTTTAAGAATTTCTTACTGGAAAGCTTGTTGTATGAGAGTGTGATTAAAAGGACACTGTCTTTCAAGGAAAAGGCAGAGACAAATGAGTCAAAACAAAATGACAAATTACACAGACAAGGACTAGATGCTTTTGCCTCGTGATATAGTGGAATAGCACCAGGGAGCACAGAGCACTGGAATAAGCCAACCTCAACAGTTGGGTTTTATCATTATTACAGGCATAAACAAATAAAAAGTATCAAATGGACTTGCAGAAAAATCGTAATAGGAGTGTCAGAAGTATACTGGTCTATCACAGTTCTCTGGTATGTGTTTATTCCATTTTACTATGTGAATTAAACCTACAGTTCATTTTTTGGCAGTTGTAAACTTTAATTGATGTGCCAGTTTGGAGATCAGCTATACTGCTTTTATGATGAATGGGAGAAGTTATCATGGAATTAACTCTCATGCAGTGAGTTGGGAAGAGAAGCTGGGTCAAGTATATCATTTCATGCGAGTTGTGCAGCTTCATAGAGCCTATATGGCTCAAGCATAATTGTTTTTATGGGCTTTTAAAAGCAAAAGAAAGAAAGAAATCAGTGCTTTGAATTGGCAAAGTATCTTCTTAAAGGCCCTTAAATTATCTGATTTATTTGGTTTGTATCTGTAGAAGACTAGATAAACAATTTGGATTTTGATACCTGTTTTCTCATTTCTACTTCTGATTAGGAAAAGTTCCAATTAATTCAGTGTGACGTGCACAGCAGCCAGGATTTTGATGTTTCCATAATAAAGAATACCAAAGGAATTGTAGAACCACAGAGAACTTTGACTCCAGAACATTTGCAATAGCACAGGTCTGGACACAAAATATTCAGAGATTTTGAACCTGTATAACCATATATATATATATATTACTGTATAACCGGTTTTATCTCTCTCTCTATATATATATAGAGAGAGAGAAAGAGAGATTATGAACCTGTATAACCAGTTATATATATATATAACAATGGGTTGTTCCTGACATAGAATATACAACTGATTTGATACAAGTTATTATAATAAAGGCCAGTTACAGGTGTTGAAGAATGTCACTAGGATGGTTATAGACCAGATCAAACGTATTCTACAGCATCGGAAAGATGGCCAGAATGACTTTTAAAAAATGCTTTGTTTGTCTCTAAGAATCAAGAAAAATCTGTTTAAGCTTTAAATTTTTTATTAGTCACTAGTTAAAGGCCTTATTTCCTTCTTTTTTTTTTTTTTTTTTTCCTTTCTTAAACTAGTTTCATTGTGTCATACTTAATGGAATAATAATCCTTTTTACTCCATGCATTTTTCAGAGGATGCAAGTATTTTCATACTAATTGCCTGTGCAATGCTAAATAATCCATTCCAGGCATAGCACAGTTAATCTTTCCCTGTTTCTGGCAGAATTAATGGTAAGAAATATTTTGCTACAGTTGAGTATAAATTCTTATCTGGAAATATAATTACTGTCTGACAAGATATTAGGCAAATATTGAATACTGTGCTGAGAATGAAGCTGCCTAAACAGCTTCTAAATTTACATAAACCATATTAATTAATTAATTTCCTGCTAAAAATACAACATGCACATCTGTGTTCAGCATAAAATTTTTCAGTCTGGTAGCATCTTGGAAAGATCGTAGTGGAAACTCTCAAAAAACAGCGAACAAATCCAAGACCTTCATCAGTCAACTGCAGCAAACTGGATCAGAGAGCAGGAGCTCTCCCTGCCACTGTGGTCATTCCTGCCAGGCATCTGGCTTTTCAACCTGAGCCAGCAAGGATGAGAAGCATGGAGAAACCTTAGAAAATATTTTAAAATCACCAGGGATATCTGAATCTGCAACAGATTTGCAACACTTCGTATGGTGCCGGTTGTTTAACAGTGAGCCCAAGAATAAGATGTGCAAACATTTAGCATTCCTCTTGTAGCTGTATTTGTCAGGATCCTGAAAGGTGTTAAGCTCCCTTCCTCTCCAGGAAGAGGCTTGCAAGTCATAGCACTGCAGGGAAAGCAGAGCCTCTGAATATTTTGCTAGGATGTGGTTTTGCAGCTTTCAGTTGTGCTACAGTATGGCAACAGGACTGTGTCCCTACAGCCCATTTCAGAATTTAGGACCAACTAGGCAGATGATCAAAAGATAATGAGCAAAGAAAATGTACTTAGATGTCTTTTTATCCATAAAAGCTGTGGTGTATAAGGCAAACAAAGCGTGAAACATGAACTGGAGATCACTTTATCACAGTGGGTCAAAAATACCTCAGAGCTTCTACCCTTCTTACTTTTAAAATATTTCTTTATATGACTTCTCTCCTTGAAACAGACTTTAGAGTTATCTGAAAATGCCATGTGACAAGGAGTGTATTTACCATATTGTCATTGATGGCTTAAGCCTGCTGGCCATCAAGAACCCACAGGAGGCACAGCCAAGTGTCACTGCACTGCCAGAGTCACCTTCTCATTCCTTTGAATGGAAGCTACCCTTGAAAAAAGGAGAGGCATCAGCCAAACCTGCTCTGCTTCAGTGATTCACAGCTTCCCAGAGCCCACAAGTATTGTTAGGAACATAGCACTAGTTAGATCAGAGTTTCTTTGGGCTTCAGCATACACCAAAAGACTCAGGACAGATTTAGCTTTGTTCTGAGCAATTCTTTCTGCTGTAATTGGCACATGGCAGGAATGTCATGGGGGTTTTTCATAGTAATGGACTCCCAACCTAGAGTTTTTGAGGTAATATTTGCCCATCACTGTCAACAACCATTCTTCGAGATGAGCCTTTGGGGATACATAAATATTTATTTATTTTATAATGTGAACTATATACCTTTTGTTTCTGGATTACCTTTTAATTATCTGGTTTCAGTTTCTAACTAATGCCTCACCTGCATGTCTCTAATCTTTCCTCTGGCTACCTGAAGACTTTCCTTATTTTGAGACCAAATTTAACTACATTATTTGCCTGTAATCTATCAGTGATGCTTTTCTGTGTGTCAGGATTTGTGCTAAATGAGTTGTGGGTGGACTAGATGTTTTCCTAGACTTTGGTTGCATCCGAGTTTAAAAAGCAGTTCGAAAGAGTTCATTCTTATACTGCTAACAGTATGCACCCCATTCTCCATCTGAAATCTGGATTGCCTTCGTTATTTTTTTTTTTCATTAACTTGTGTATTTGTGTGCTTTAAAACTGGTTTACAGGCTGGAGGGTTCAGTTCAGAAGGTAAATTGCAGTTACTGATGATGCTTGTAGAACCAAAATGTAGTTCTGAATTTTTAGAAAATATTTTCATGTGGCAGCAGCTCTCTGGCCACAGAGAGCAGGCACAGACTTTCCCAGGCATTGTCCTGGGAAAGGCTGTGAGAAGATCAGAGAAAAGAATGAGGAACAATTCTTATCTTCACTTGCTGCACCTGTTGATGTGAACATGTGGAATGTGTTATGGAGATTTGTTTACCAAAGGATGGTTTCTTAATTAGCCAATGGTGATGGTGTTTAGATTGAAGGACCAATTGGGTCCACCTGTATCGTGTCAGTCGGTCCTAAGCGATAGGTGAGTGCCATTCCGAAGTGGAGCAGGGCTCCATGTGAACAGCAGTTGAACATGGGTCAGTCGGTCATAAGCGATAAGTGAGCGTCGCTCCGAAGTGAAGCCTTCTGAGAATCATGGAGTCAATGCTAATTATTACCTAGCTGGGGGCCTGCGGCGACATTTTCACTGGTTCTTTTTTGCTTCCTTAAAGTTCTGGGAGGACAATAACCCAATTAAGAAAATAAAACAACTTCCTTTTAATAGCAAACACTATGATGTAGAACAGCTTCTGAGAAAGAGGAAGGAGACAAAGCCACCCAACTTGCTATGTGATCATTGACAGTGATCTGTCTCTGTAGGGTGGGGTGAAGGGGTAGAGTCAATTTTGCACAAGAGGTACAGGCATCAAATGGGGTTCTTCAAATAGACTCTTCTCCTCCAACAACTAAATTGATCCCAAAATTGACAGGCATCTGAAAAGCTTATGTTCACACAAGTGCATGTTGCCTTCACTTGTCATTATATTGGGCTTCTCACTGGAGCTGTTTCAGGGGTGAGGTGGATTTGGGAATTTTTTGTTGTTGTTGTTGTTGTTTTTTGGGTTGGGTTTCTTTTATTTTTTTTGCGGGGGGCACAGGACTTGATCTGGGGTTTAGGTGGTTATTTTTTCATTATATACTAAAGCATACAGAATTTTGCAGCTGTGTGTATTCACTTTGATCTAATGTGAATATAGAGATATCAGACTATAAAATTACCAGTTGTTTGGTTGATTGAAAAGAAAGGGAAAAAAAAAAAAAACAACAAACAAAACAAAGAACAAACAGTGTCAGCCTGTCTATTACAGTTCCTCGAGTGAGGCTCCAGTTTAGGTTTGTCTGATATAAAAAGGGATTCACACTTACTGAAACCTAGTAAGACAGTCTGATACCAGTTTTGGATTAGACTTGAGCAGAGATTCAAGTCGGATAGAAAGACGCTGAGGATGAAGAAAACCAAAGAATAAGGTAATTAGTGTCTATGTTACAGTATCATATTTTCAGCACAATATTTTTATAGCATCAGCTGTGGAAATTCTCTGCAAAAGATTTTTTGTTGTCATCTCACTTCAGGGACTAGAGTCTATAGATGGATAAGCAGGACAATACTTCCTTCTCACATGGCATATGCTTAGCTGGAAGTGGACAGTGACTGCCATTTCCTACAGGGGCTATGGTGACACTTCATCCTCCTGTTAAACAGATTACTTGCATTTGTTCACTAGGACAGAAAGGTTCCATGGGTGGCTGGAAACATCTGTAAAAAAGGATAAACCCATTAAAAACATTGAGTTGGCCTAAGTTCATGTCATCTGGAGAGTTGGAAGAGAAGAAAAGGGCTTGCTTGCCATGACTACATTTCAACATAATATTAAAACCCAACAACTTGAAAATTATTCTGAAAGGGGTATGTCAACTAGAGTTAGTATGAAAATTTTAAAAATGTTGGAGGCAAAAGTGTTCCCTTGAGTGTCTCATTGAAATTTATTTGGTAATGTCTGATGAAACATTGAAGCATGGATGCAGCAAAACCATTTTTCTGTTTTTAAAACTTTTCAGGGACTTCTTTATTAGCCTTAAAATGGCATGGTCTTCACTTCCCCTGCTCTTCCTTCCTTTTCTTGCCTCATAATATTGATGTATCTTCCCACTTACATTTGGGCAGACTCTGGTACAAACTTTGGAGATGAAAAATATGCCTGCTAAAAAGTTTTCTGTGGGGAAAGATGAACTTCAAGATTTTCAGTGAGACGAATGGAAAGAAGGTCAATAGAATCCTATCACTCCAGAGTGCAGATCAATGAAGCACAGGGAAAATCAAGGTGTGTTAGGGTGTGTCCAATCCTTGACAGACTGTAAAGGGGCTCTGAAAAGAGTGGAAGGGAAGAATCTGAGGGACTTTGACCTACAGATGCCATGAGGCCACAGAAGACCTTGCCCTGTCATGGAAAGTGTTGAGGACCCAACTCTTAATGTACCTGTACAGTATTTTTCTTTCAGTTGACACACTTCGTAACATTTTTTTCTCAAAAAGGCATTTGTTATTTGTTATTTGCTCTGATTAGACTGTAAGAACTAAAGATGAAATAGACTTTCTGAAGACAAAAGCTGTGTTTTTCTGCAATCTCCAATCCTGATGGCAAAGTATCACAATTGTTTCTTTCCTGAGGTCCCGTCTCATTTGGTGCAAATGAGCAGCACTGAAAGAAACAAGATAGTCTTGTGAATGCCTGCCGTTCTTTGAAATATGGAATTGAGAACCATTTGCAGAAATCAACATTATTTATGATCACCTGTAGAAACTCGTTTTGTTTGTTTCTAATGAATTTGATATATTTTTCTCTATGATCATTTCTTCACTGGTAGAACCGACAGTTTTAAACAATTCTAAATGAACAGATCAAGAAATAGGTAGAATAAATAGAATGTCCTGTGTACAAATGCTGATCCTGCTTCTTTTACTAAAGCAAAAGCCCTTCATAATTCATTCATGCCTTCACAGTCACGACTTACGGAGCTTCTACACTCATGAGAGAAACATAATACTCACCCTTCATGGGTGAAATATTCTGTATGGGCTGGGGATTTATTCTCTACTGGTCCCTCTCTTAAAGGTCTGATGAGAAGCATTTTTCAAGGGTTAGATTTCATTACAGAAATTAGATCACTCCAGATCACTGACAAAACATATCCAGTTTCACTGTTCCAGATTATCGTGGCTTTACAGCTTTATTCCATATCTTTTTCATGCTCACATTGAACATGAAATACCAAGACATTTTGTATGCCAGTTGGCTGAGGACACTGTACGCAACTGTTTCTGGATACAGGTGTTACTGAGTACCGTGTTTACAAAAAAAACATTAATTGAGAGTTGATCTCCAGGCATCCTGAGGAAGAGACTCTCATGAATAGTTTGGGCCAGCAAGAGGGTGTCAGCACCTTGAGCCAGGTTCCACTGAGCTGAACTGTCTGCTCTGTGTGACTGGTGTAAAAAATTTCACGTAAGATTTTTGAATGGACTATTTCAGAATGGTAGTTTTGCGAGAATAAAGCCAAGAAAAACAGCCAGATTTCTATAAAGGACTTATGAATAGTACCAGTACAATTTATTTACATGTAATTGGAATGATTTAACCCCAGGCGGCAACCAAGCCCCACAGAGCCCTTCTCTCCCTCCCCACCAGTGGGACTGAGGTGAGAAGTGGAATGGTAAAAACTACAAAACTTGTGGGTTAAATTAAAGGAAGTTTAATATCGCAAAAGCCACACTAAACAAAGGAAAACAAGGGGAAACAACCATATCATTCCCTGCTTCCCATGGCAGGCAGGTGCTCAGCCATTTCCAGGAGAGCAGGGCCCCATCACATGAAATGTTTACTTGGGAAGACAAACACCATCACTGCAAACATCCCCCACCCTCGTCCTTCTTCACCCCACTTTTTACACATATCATGATGTCACATGGTCTGGAATATCCCTGTGCTCAGCTGGGGTCTCCTGTCCTGGCTGTGTCTCCTCCCAAATTCCCATTCACCCCCAGCCCTCTCAGCATGTGGCACTGCAAAAGCAGAAAAGGCCTCAGCTCTGTGCAAGCCCTGCCCAGCAATAACAAAAACATCTCTGTGTTATCAGCCCTGTGCTCAGCACAAACACAAAACACAGCCCGGCAGCTGCCACTGGGAAGGAAATTAACCCTGCCCCATCCAGAGCCCGCAGAGTGGTGCAGCGCACTGCTTCTGGCAGGATGTGTGAGTGGGTGTTGCTCCGAGCCACACATGAGGGAGCAGGGTACCAGGAGCAGGTATGTGATACAGCTTACAGCCCACAGCTCAAAGCCAGTGCTCTCACTGAGACTCCAGTCCTGACAACACAGTCACCTGCACACTGTGAAATTATGGTCATGCATTTTTAGGCACTCATATGTGTGTTTAAAAAAATTCAGTCAAACAAACAAATACACAGAACTGTGTAGGGACATGAAGATGCAAATATGTGAAGTGTAAAAGTCAAAATATTGATTTTTGCCACATATTACTGAAAGCAATAGATGCTCTTCAGAAGTTGATGATTGTGGGCAACTTCTTTGTGCCTCAGCTTACACTTACATACCCTAATGTATTAATGGCATTTTCAGATGTATTTTACAGCTCAATAATGTTCTTATTGTTTTCAGAGAAGTTCTGGTGAATTTACACGTACAAATTGTGGGATAAATACAACAGAAGTCTTCTATAAAATGTTTGAGTCTAAAACAGTGATTAGACATTGCCATTATTCTGATAATGCAGAGTTGAAACTTTTTATCATTTTGAAAAAAGTTTATCTTCTTTAGTTTTGTTTTTCACTTTACTGCTGGTGAAAATGTATTGTGTAACACCTCATTAAATAATTACTTGATTACAATTTAATATTTTCTGCAGAATCTTCCAGAAGTAATTCACTAACAGTGCAAAAATTTATGTGCCTAGTATTATTAACTTATTGTATTTTAAACAAATTGCATGGATATGATTATTTCATTAAACTACCAGTTGTTCTTGTGTGTATGTGTGCTGGCAAGGAAATAATCAGATAATGGATACCAAGGCCATCCTCTCAATTACACACTACTCCTCAGCTATCTATCCTGTAATTTTAATGCAACATTTTCTCCTTCACTAGCGTACTCTGCAGTTATATTGAAATTATAGCTAAATTGTGCAAAAGTCAGAAAGTTATGAAATGAAGTGTTAGTTAAAACTGGCAGTTCTTTGCATTTGCATAATTGAAATAAATTTTTGCGATTGGAGAAGTGTTCCAAAGAAGAGTAAAAAGGTGAGAAAGAGCTAGCTGATCTCTTGATTCTTCTTGTTCATCAGCAGCAAGAAGACTTACTGATTTCTTTGTAGTGACACCATTTCTTTTTCTGGTGTCACCATTAACCAATAAGTGGCTACAAATATTGAGAAGTCATAAATCTGAAGACCTGGAGTTCCATATGTGGGAATACACTCACTTACTCTCTGGAGCCTTTATTTTCAGAAGAGATTTGTTTTTGTGGTTGATTTTGATCCAGTTCTTAAGGCAGACTGATGTCTGATGTACGAAGAGGAACGTGGTGTTTTCATGATTCTCGTGAGAGGTACTGAAGGAAGAGGACCAGAGCTGGGATTCAGTGTGGCTGCAGAGCAGTGAGAAAGGGATGTGCCTTGGGAGGACAGTCTGACTCTCCACCCCACAGGCTTACAGTGTGACAAAGTGCAAAAAGACTGTTTGGAGTGTTCCAGGCACAACAGTTTATTTAGAAAGCATAGGAAAAAAAACTGTAAGTGGAAGAACAGTAAAAAAAAAAAAAAAAAAAAAAAAAGTGATGGTATAGAATACAGACCCTCAAAAGTGTGAATTACAACACCATAACAGTTTTTCTTTGTTCCCTTTAGTGTTTTAAAACACTTCTAAACTTATTTAGAAAAGGCCATGTGGAAGTATCACACGTTGAAAGCACCATAAATAGTATATAGGGCAAAAACTGACAACAGGTGGTCTTCATCTAGAAAGTATCATGAAAATAAAAGAAAAGGACGATAAATAAAATGCACTTACGTAGCAAAAATAGAAACATAATCTAAAAAAAGTAAAGTAATAAATAGAACTAAATAAAATAAATTAACTATTTTTCCTGCTGGCCTGCTTGTCTATGAAACATTTGTTTAACAGCAGAGACAACTGAAGTCAGTATGAGATTTTTTGTTAATAGTTAAGTGGTTTTTGTTAAGCAAAGGTGTTTTGGCTCAAGGAAGCCAAGACTTAAGCAGAGGTAGAGACTGAACACCAGTCCCAGCATTCACATGACAGTCTGATGCGGCGTCCAGTCTTGGGGAGAAAGCTTTGCCAGGCCAGCTCTCCTTCTCCCCCAGAACCGCGCCAGCGAGTGGCCACTCCCTGCCCAGTCACCAACCAGCACAGGCAGCCAGGGGCAGATCCCAGCTGCAGACAGATACTTAGAGACATCAAGGATCGAGAAAAGGAGTGAGAGGGGTCCCTTGTGTGAGTCTCCAAGACACCTTACTCTCCAAAAGCAGATAGTATCAAAGCTCCCTTAGGTACTTGCGTAACAATTTATAAAGGAGAAGGGCTTAGGGGAGGATACAATGAATCAACCAATCAAGGAGAGTCACGGGAGGAGTGCAGGATGAGGATAGATAATCTTACAACCAAGGAGGGGTATGAGGGGAGGAGAGCACACTCTCAGAACCAATGGGAACACAGGAATCACATAAATGACACAGAGGGTTCTGGAAGGAGAGGCTGGGATTATATTAACTGACAGGGGGAGGGGGGCAGGGTTACAGTGATAGACATGGAAGGATTGGGAATGAGGGGTAGATACTTGGACTGACAGACAGGAAGAGGGGAGGAAACAATGGTGGACTAAACCAACTGCAAGGGGGTAGGTAGGAACAAACCTTTTAAACAAATTGAATAAAACACAACATCAAAAGAAATATTACAACAAAAATGCACCACCACAACAGTCAAAGCAAATTAGTGAGGTGGAAGGAGGAACAGAGATGTAGGATGATGAAGCAGGGCTGCCACCACAGTGCTCTCTCTTTTGTCTTTGTTTTATATCTGTTCCTTGTCAGCAGCCTGTAGATATATTGAGAGTATTTTTACACAATTTATAATCTTACAGTAGTCAAATACTGTTTCTTAAAAACAGAAAAAAGAGCAGCCTATGAAAATAATTACATCTAAGTTTTCTTCCAACTTCTCATTTTTTTCCTTAAAAATTGAAGTCAGTTGTTGCTGGAAGGAGGGAATGAAGAAAACACGATCTGGTGACAGCTGGTTACACTTTGGTTCACATAAAATGCTCTTAATCTTTGCAACAGCACTGAGAAGTACACATTAAAGAAATGGACTGCATCAGAGGCAGGACTAGTAGATAGGACTGTAGCTGAGATTTCTCAGCACTTCCTTGTATTATAATGGTAGCTTTGATTTCCCTAATTGCCTATAAGTCAGATGCAATGCTGTGGATTGACACATAACACTGTGATGTTAAGCACATACATCAGCTGGAGTTACTGAGTAGAAATTTTCAGCAGCAACAGTTCAGATAGTTCCAAGAAGAGAAGGAAATTTTTTCGATGTTGTTTTAAAGTTTTATGGGAATTCCTTTTCAAAATGAGCATATACATAGAAAGGAATCCAATTGAGGCTGCCCTTGCAACCCTTTTTTTGGCTTTTGGCAGCTGCTGAGCATTTGACTGCCAACCTTAACGTTGTTGTCTAGTACTTCATGTTGGAGATACTATGTAATTTCACAGTGAGTTCTTGCAAAAGCATAGATTTGATCTGAATGTACGGTACACAAATCACAGAGCAATGAAACCATCCAGTGCTTTTAAAGGGAACCTCGGTTTATTTCTGCAGCTCTCCTAATTTCCTTCTAATAAATATGAATCTATCTCTTAATACATCTATCTGTGCATTAAAATCTGTTTATTTTCATTACAGCGTAGGGCCTGTGGAACTGTTCCTGCTGTTTCTTGTCCCAATTTTGGCTGCCATTTGTATATTAGATCACTGGGGAAAGAACAAAATAAACTTCAGCTGGTTTTATCTCTGGAAAGTGGTTTTCTCTTCACTTATCACTCATGCCTATCACTTCCATGATTTTGCTAATAATTTTGGGGTTTTTTAACATTGGAGTGTTCCCTCAGCCATCTTCCCTTGAAAAAGCAAATGGTACACAATCCAAACATAATTTTTTTCTGTGTTTTGTGCCAAGAATACTGGCAAACCATTCCAGATCAACCTCCTGGAAGTCAGACAAAATATCAGATTAAATTACCAAGCCTTCACTGCCCATGGAAGTTTTGCTTGGTCCAAGAGTATGTCTTGGCTCTGACTTCAGAAAAACATTCTTCAGCTACAGGATGGAAAGTGTATACATTTTATCAAGGCAAATAGGTCAGAGGCTAATCTCTACATCTCCTGACTACTGGTATTGCAAGATTTTTTTTTTTAAATACTGTGCAGTTAGTATTGACAAACTATAATATAAATATGATAATTTAATATTCACACTGATTAAATATGTCCAAAGTTTGGCTGATCAGGCCCTTCCTAAGCTTAGTTTGAATGATTAGAAAATACTTATTTTTCCTTCTTCAGATAAAATGAGGCAAAGTTGTTGAACAGTTAGGAGTGTATGAATGTAGAGTGAAAACCCCTCAGATCATCCAAGTTCTCTGCCATTAACTTTGACACCCTAATCGGATGAATTTTCACAGTATAAAAGGCTGAGATGCAATTTTTTGAAAGAGCCATATTTCACACACTCCATGAGAAACTTTGGCAAAAATATTGCTTATAATCCCCTGCTTCTCTTTGCCAACTAATGTATAGAAAAACACAGAACACAGAGCAAAGTATCAGAAGGATATAAATCCTTGGAAAGATGAAATGCAAGAAAGACATTTTCAAGCACCAATTTTAAATTCAGATCTCCAAGAGTCATGAATATCGAGCAATGGTCTTTGAACAGAGTACATGTGTGTATTGAGAATAGAAGAACCAGTGGATTTTCTTTAAAGTTTTTTTTTTTTGTGCAAAAACACTCAGGAAGAAAGAGGTCATCAGACCTCTTCCCAGAGTTTATTTGATCAGAATTTAAAGTCAATATTAGATCTACTAGAATCAGCAATGACAGAATTGCCTGCGGGATTTCATCATTAACATTTATTCTCCTCTTAAGATTTTGTTTTCAGGAAGGGAGCAGTAGTGTATTTTATGGAAGGAAATTGTGAAAACTGGAGTTCCAGATATACTGTCTGCACAAGCTGTAGCAGTAAGGCACTAAAGTAACCACAGAAGGGAGCAGAAGTCTAGAGGCAAAATGGTATAAAAGCAGAACCAAAATAAGAGGTAATAAAAGGAAGGGGGTGTAGTTGTGGGTTTGAGCATTTCTTGGTTCAGTCCTTCTTGCTGAACACATAATTACCAATCTTACAGACTGTGTTAATCAAAAAGAGGCAGTGGTTAGTAGCAGCTCAGCAGTTGTGTTTTAGGTATTAAATGACAATTAAAGACTGTTAAAAAGTAAATTACCAAGTGATGAACTAAGCCTCATGAGGGCCAGAAGGAAAGTAGTAGAGGTGAATTCAGCCACAAACCACTAACTACAAACAAACTACTGGCAGCATGTCTACTTCCTAAAATACTTTATTAACATCCTCTTTAACTCTTTTAAAAGTTATATAAGGAACTCACAAAAAGCTATAGCAAAATACTGAAACTTATCTTTCAGTTTCTGAAACCAGCAAATCTGGAAAATGCTTTTTATTTTAAAAGGAAAATAGCAATCTAAAAAACGGGATTATTCATTTAAATTTCATGTCTACCTTATATGCTTAAGCTTAAACTTCACCTGAGCAGTCTTGACAATTTTTGGGTCATCCTCTAGTGAAAACCCAGCCTAACATGTAGCTGATGACAATGAGTGCCCACCAAGAAGAGAGGGAAGTAACCCTGCCAGAACAGCTGAGCCCAAAGGAGTGTCCTGGATGTCCCAGTGTGACTAAGGACTTTGCTTTGATGGTATGAAGCTTGTGGTATTTTCTCACTCATCTTGCTCATTTTGGGGGGGTTAAGAAATGGCCATGGCAGGTTCCTAGTGGGGATCCCTCAATCAGGGGAGCCTGTGGGAATGGCTGTGGCTGTGGAATGTCCCACAGCAATGCAGTAAATTGAGTCTACTCTCCCTAGAGACACAGGGGAGAGGTGAAGCCATGGTTCTCTGATGAAGCAGTGATGTTCCACACTTGTCTCAGGTCCTGGAGTCATCCTACCTTCCTTCCATTTCATAACTGAAGTTCCTATATTGGAAACTTTATTGCCAAGAGAGATCTGGGGGAAAGAGGGACAGTCTTAGGAATTACACAGCCCAGTCCATTGATAGGAGGAAGTCTAGGGTGTGTGGGACCATGAGTGAAATGCTTCTGATAAGTGCCTAGGTGAAATAAACACAGATCTGCTAGTTGACAGCACTCTAACCAGGAACAAGGCTCTGCATGCATTTCACTTTGCCTACAGTAAAGGGGCAGAATTAAGTTTTTAAGGTGCAGTATCATGTCTTAAACTATTTTGGTAAGTATTCCACACTGGCTTTTTTTCAAAGGCCCTAATTTTCATCAAGCATGGCTGTTCTACCCACTGCAGCTTCCCTTAGATCCAAAATCACAGAGTATTACATAAAAAAAAAAAAAAAAAAAAAAAAAAAAAAATCTATGCACTGGTGCTTAAAATTGAATGTCATTTTTACTTACAAACACTAGCAGGTGTTGAGCAGAAAAAAAAGTCCTCAGGTATCAGGATAATATGTGTAGTAGGGATAGAAAATAAATGTGAACAATGCTTACACTTGCTCAGGCTTTTTGTGCCAAAGCCCACTCCCCACACAAGCTCTTGCATTCACTCACATTTGATTCCCCGTTTCTGTTTCTGCTCAACTTCCAACCTCACCCCCTTTTTGGTAAGGTTCCTGTTTTCTTCTGCCCACCTTTTTCTAGTATTTTGTGATTCTGATCTTATCAGGAAATGTGCTCAATGTAACATAAGATGTTGTAGCTGTTTTTAAAGATTTAATGAATTGATGAGTTGATAAGAACAATAACAGAAGATGCACAAACTACAGAGGACACCATAATCCTGCCTCTTTTCTTGTTTTATTATGGCCTCACTATTTTTTCTGTCACTTGAGTACCCCAGAGGCTTATAATGTCCATCCTTTATAGAATTCTAGATGCATACAGTCTAGATGCAACAGTGACTGCCTGTTTTGAAAGGGAGAAAAAGAAGCCTTTTTTTTTTCTCACCCTTTTAAATTGTCAGTGGTATTAGAAAGAACTAATCACATAGCCTTGGAAACAGAAAACCTCTATTGCAGTATTGAATCAGGAAAAGGGAAGAAGGTATTTCAGTATACTGTCTCCTGCATGCTTTGCAGAGGTGCTTTTTTCTCAGTTGTAGAGAGTCTATTAAAAGATGATGACTTGATATGAAGGACAGCCTTGTCCTTTAGGATATGGATTAAGATCACCAATTTATTTCTATGCTGGGCATTCAACAAATCTCAGCATCACAATGTAATGATTTAGTCCTATCTGAGCTTCCATTTGCCACCTGGTCACCTTCCCAGTCCCTGCAGAATACACCTCATTTAAATTTTGTCCATTTTCTTCTTACTGTAGACTTTCATTAGTTTATTCTTTATCTGCCCTGAAGTGTGTAATGATAATGGTGTTGCTTAGATAGCTCCTTTCATTCCAAAGTGCTTTACAAACATTAACTAATTAATGGAGAAGTCAGAGTATCAAATAATGAATCTTTCAATCTATTGGTGAACTGATGTAGACAGATAATATGATTTGTTCACTACCCGAGTAGTTCAGAGGTGGACATTAATTTAAAGTGCTGGCCAATTCAACTGTCACTGATGATGACAGAAAGAAAAAAAATCAGTTTATATTTTTCCTACATGAGGCATCTTTTTTCATTTGAATTCATCTTTCAACCCTTCATTTAAAATTAATTCCATTTAATGGGATGCCAGAAGAACAATAAACTGATTTTCACAGAAATGGAGAATTTAAGATCCACACAATTATTTCCAAATCATCAAAATCTGTGGATTTTACATTTCAACTGAAGAAATAGTTTCATACAATTTTGAAAGCTATTTTTATGCTATTTCATGTTCTACAAAAATCCATTTGGTGATGTTTTGTGTAAACATACCACTTTTTGGTTAATAATAATGGTTTAGCTTGAGCATTTTCATCTTCACTTTCATTTGCTACCTACCATCATTTTCATGAGGAGCAACAGAAACTGCCAATTTATAATGAAAGTTTGAGACACATGATCAAAGTAAACTAAGCTGGGGGAAAAAACTGTTGATACTGTGATATGGCAGCAAAAGAGTGATCTCAATTCTTCCCTTTCAAAAAAATTATTTTCTAATTCATGAGGTAATAGGAGGAAAAATTAGATATTATCAAGCTGTGTTTCTTGTGGTGGACATATTTATACATATTCAGGAAAAACTGAAGAACTTGGGAGACCAGCACAAAAATGTGCAACTTTTTGTCTCCCAGAGTTACAGCATGTTTGTGCTGGTCAACCAAGATGAAACTATGCAAGGGCTACTTAGTGGAGCAGTCTTGTTCTCAGTCCAGAGGTAATTCTATTTGGAACAGTTTTTCGCCCTGTTCAAATGTGTGTCCATACCAGCCAAGGTTGGAGTAGATCATGGAAAAGAGATGAATCATTCTGATAGTATAAATACTGTGGGAAGGAATCACTTGTAAGTCTTCTTTAAGGAGCCCAAACCCACAACCACATTTGGTATGAATTAACATGTGGGCTCCCATTACTCATGACTGATGGCAACTGTTAGCTGAGTGTCTAGATTGCAAAGGCATGGAGGACATTAGCACAAATTATTTATCCAAATACTGTTCCCGGAAGAATGGTTTCAGCAAGTGGCACTAGGTATGGGTAAGTCAAGCTTCTGCTTGGGGTGGAATGTGGGTCAGAGCCACGCCACCTGCTTTACCTACCACATAGCCCTGCACAGCCAAGATCAGGGTTTGTGGCATGGAAACTACTCCCAAGGAAAGGTCTTCTTCTAGAAGTAGAAATTAGTGATCCAATTCCATCCACCTGCTTCCTTAGCCATCCCAGTAAGGAAGTCTTTTGAGTGTACCCCCTTCCCTCCTTCTTTCCCAGCTCTATCCCTTCTCACTTTTGTGCCCTTTCTGTGAACAAAGAAGCATGGTACTGGCTCCATCTTGCCAAGAGGATCACAAAAGATTGAGTCAGTCCTGTTTATTCATAGTTGCTCTCTGTCATTCTGCTTTTAAAGGGATTCAGCCCTCCAGCCATGGACCAGGAGCTGTACCATATAATTTACATGGCCAAACTCACCACAGTGAACAAAGGCACACTGACTGAGCAGAATAACTTAGCAAATATTTGTGAATAGAGAATATCTTTCATAGTCAGGATCTCATTAGCCTGACAGAGTTCAAGAAGCATTTGCACAGTGCTCTTGGGCACATGCTGTGACTCTTGGGGATGGTCTTTTGTAGGGCTTCAAACAAGTTAAAGATCCTCGAGAGTCCCTTCCAACTCAGCTTATTCTGTGGCTCTGTGATTCTACAAATATGATTTATAATGATTCTTCTCTGCAGTAAGCAATTGAGTCACTTTGCGATTTCTCCATAGGGATAGCCTCTTTGGAATGGTAGGGAGCTCTGTGAAGAGCAGTCTTTGTTTAATCTCTATTTCATATCTGACAGTAGATTTCATACTTCATGACAGTATATCCATCATATTATCAGGGGATTCTAACTGCAAGCAAAAATCAGTTTTAGAAATAAATCCTTCTACTACCTCATCTTTGCTATCTAATCATGAAGAAAAGTCTGAAACAATGTCAAGCTTAAGTCAAAACAAAATTTATTCCAAAAGTTTGCGCAGAAAACTTCTCTAAGTTCTTTTTATCCAGATAGGGAAAGGGAGAGGGGGGAGGCAAGAGATGTCTGCATTTAATTTAATTCTTGATTCATTTGCAAATTGCTTGGCAAACAAGTTTATGCATATTAATTACATTTCTAATGAAAAATATTTGCAGTTGCATCTGTTTTCATGGCAAAGTATAAATTGGGTTTGCAAAGCTAATATGTCTATAATTTGGTAAGTGTTGACACAACCATTTGGATGGAATATATATGGCTGGAGGAACAAATGCTGTCACATGGGGATTTTTCCATCAGGCTGTACAGTGGCTGGGGCTGTTTGCTTTTGGGGAACCCAAGGATAAAGCAGCCTGTTCAAGTGCAGGTGGTGGTGGAAATGTCTCACAGAGTAATTTTATCTCAGTAAGGATTAACTGGAAAAAAATGCTGATAAAAGTCCTCTAGTTTGTGTACACAAAGACTTGCCTGGTGTGTTTGCTTGCTGTTTCTCAGGGTTTTTCCATGAGAACGGGGTTTTTGAAATATGTCATCAATGTTGATCTAATACCTGACTTGGTTTTTATTGGCAAAATAGCCCATGTGATACCACTTACAGGAGCTGCCACAGGTTAAAACCTGATCCTAGCAAAATTTAGAGGAGGGGAAGTACATTGTGCACATAGAGTTTGTTCCTAAGGGCATCTCTAAGCTATACATTTGATTTTTACTGCTATGATATGAGTTTTTGAAATCTTTCTTTGTTTTATTATCTAAAATAAAATACAAAGTAAAATGCTTAAATTAATTTTAAGTGTTTATTTCTGCTTCATTATTTAAAGTGTTTATTCAGTGCCACAATTTAGTCTTCACTGAGCTTGTAATGTGTCTTGTATAGAATTGCCAGAACCATAATATAACATCAGCAAATCTAATGCTAAATGGTGCTACTTAATGGTTGAAATTATAGTTTAGATCCTGAGAATATAAAAGCATCATAAGATCCTTTGCATTTGGATATAAGGTTTGGAATTCATATTAATGTTGATTAAATTTATGCTTAGGTATCTGGGAGAAAATATCCATTGTGAAAACTGAATTTCTCATAGCTGTGTTTTGCACAAAGCAAACAGCTCAAACACTTCCCGCCCATTGCAAGCTTCACTCAAGGCACTGTAATTACAGTAATTAATGGCATTGTAAAGCACTACATATTTTTAGTAGGTGTAATTGCCAAGGATGCTTCTTTTTAAAATTCTTTGAACTGCTTTGTCTCTCAGTAAGCACAGGTGCTGACAGTTATTCTTTTTCCTAATTGAGAAAAATAAATCAGTCATAAAGTCAAAATTCTTCAGAGTAGTAGAGTCACAGTTCATGCTGAGAAGGGACTTGGTCCCTCAGGAGTGATTGATTTTAATGTGTCGGCTCATGAAGTAAGATACTGTTTTAACACCTGAACAAGTCTGTGACAAGTGATTGTGACAAGCAATGTTCGAAGCTTACCCTGTCACCAGGGTTCAGCTCAGATCGTGCTTACAGGGATAGCCAGAGGTTTCTAAAGAGCTTTCTGAAAGGGAAGCATCCTGTTTTCTTTGCAGCAGCCTTTTTTGTTTCCTTCACTGCAAGAAACTCCAACCATTTTTCTGCAGCTTAATGGGTAAAGTTGAATAAATGCAAAAAGAACAAAGGAAATATCTAGGCACAAGAATGACTTTTAGTTGAACAAATGGATTTTCACCTCTGCAAAATCTAACAGAAGCATTGTGATTTTCTGTAAAAATTAAATGACTAGCACACAGAGAAACAAGAAAAATCAGCTAGGTGAAAAATATATGAAATTATTTACACCAGATAGCCCAAACCCTAGGGGACTTGTGAGGAAAGAAACAGTGAACAAATCTAAAATGCACAAAAAATACTTTCCTACCAAGTTACAAGCCAGCTCATTTTGAAAAACAGAACCTAACATTAGGATGCAAAAACCACAATTTAGTAAAATAATTTTGCTTTTAGCTAAAGGAAGTAACTATTAAAAAGATTGTTAAAATGGAAACAGTGGAGTCCTAATAATTCCTACTTCGTGGGTCGGGATCCATCACAGTATCTCCCTCAACAGACGTGGTAGGGCTAGTGGGTGACAAGGTCAACAGTGTCTTGCTGTATCCAAGTCCAAAACATCCAAATGCAGCCTACCAATTCTTCACATTTCAAGTCTGCCACTTATGGTAGAGTAGCTATAGAATCATTGCACATTTTTACTAAGTCCTCAGCATGGAGTCAAAGCAGTAGAATTTTATTGACTCACGAGAAGCTAGCCTTATCCCAAACAGGGGACGACTCAGTTTTAAATAAAGAGGTCTAGTTAACAGCTAATTGATTAAATCACCGTATATAGCATAAGGAGATTAGCACTACCCTGATTTTGCACCACAGCAATTTGTCTGACTTCAAACAAACACCTCCTACATTTTCTGTATTCTAGTGAATATATCTATTCAAAAGAGGAAAGGCTCCTTGTCTTTGGTGGGGAAGACACCAGGCTGTAGAGCACAGACCGTGGTACAGATTGTTTTGAACTGAGAAAGTTTAAGGGATTTATAGAGATGTCTTTGAGAAAGGAATTATAAAAGTCACAGTGAATAGACAGCAAGAGTTTTCTGGGGAATAAGCGTTTACCAACTCTGACTTCCACTCCTGTTTGTTTCCTTTTTAAAAGATTAAGCACATAGAATGACCAAGGCTGTCTAGAGAGGGTGTGTTGGGCTCCAATATGGAGTAGATGAAAAAATCAGCAGCTTGTGGTATTAGAAAAAATCAGTCTTCACTAGCTGCAGGTCAGTGTGGAAGCAGTGATTCAGTACCTGATGCTTGGCAAGGACAGCTGTCCTTGTCAGGTGAGGAGGACTGGCTCCTGCAAATGCAATCATTAGATTTAGTTCAATGCAGTCATTTCTGTCGCTACTCTCTTCAAGTTCTACCAAGCATTCCTTGACACAGCAGAATATATTTTTATCTACACTAATGAGAACAAGCACTCAATGGAGAATTCAGAACATTTAGTTTCAGTGTGCACTGAGTCTGAAGGTACTTTTTTGCATCACTTGCTCCTTGTTTTGGGGTTTTGGTTGATTTTTTTTTTCTTGTTGTTGATATTTTTGTTGTTGTTAGCTGTCCTCAGAGGAAAAAAATCTGTCTCAGCTAATGAGGGTGCTAATATGTGGAAAGAATCCTAAAGGAGCCATGTAGGCTGACAGACTAGGATCCTCTTTGTTGTGCTCTATATCTGATTTAATATCCACATCTCACTGGAAACTCAAACACACATTATGAGGAGGCAAATGGCAAACTCACTTGTGTTGATATCTCTGCTTTCTGATGATTCCACATGCAGGATTGTCCATGGTTGTGTTTGCAATTCAAACAAAACTGTAGGAAATAATGCAAGTACACTAAGGCGCTGAAAGGGATGGTCAACAAGTAAGGCCTCAGCATGTGTGCATTTTAATGAGTTGTTAATTGAGAGCAGAGTGAAGGTAAACGGCAGACTCAGAGAGGAGGCTTGGATTTGTTGGAAACCAGAATTATCTAAATGTTGGCCTCTCCAATACAGAATAAGGACAAATTCAATTCTAGTTTTTCTTGCTTCAGACTGTTTTATAGTTCTTTGGGTTGGAACATTTGTAGTAGATTTACTAGGAGCTATCACACCAAGTTCAAAAAACCAGATGGGTAGTATTTAATTGCTGAAGCAGGACCGTTCACCTATTTACATATAGAAAATGCAGCAAGTGAAATACTCGTTATGACCATGTCCCATTCTTTAATTCTCTAGTTAAACTGAAAAATTCGTCTGGTGCTATATTCTCAAATCACATCACAAAACACTGAAGTAATTTTATATCCTTTTCCTCCTGAAAGAGTGTGGCAGCACTCTACTTCCATATTTCAAGTGTTTCCACCAAAGAGAAAGTCATATAAAAGGTTCTCAAAAGTTACTTTATCTCCATATTCACTATTTGGACTTGAAAGCAAACCCTTTTTTTGGCTGCCTCACAGAATAAAATTAGAGACATGCCTTTGATTTCCTACTTTAAATAGAAAACAAAAGCACTGTTTTTAGGAAGTTAAATCATTTTTTTTATTCTGATACTTCATTAGGCTCACTAGAGGCTTGTGTCTGTTTCAATTTTCAAAGCATTGCAAGAGATTTTAGTCTTGTAATTCCCCTTTGACTGAACCCCTTATTCCCTGCTTGGAAATGTAGTAACGCTAAAATGTCTGTCCTATAATAACTGGAAATATTCTTGTGGGTTTTTCCCCCGCAAAACTAAATTACATGTAGCCAATAACATATTTTTGAAGTGCTGTTAATCTGCATCTGTAACTTGAAGTAAAGCATTGTAATCTTTTTACAGGGGGCAGTTATTTTTAACCAAAGTGGAACTCTCTTCCACATCTGCTCATTTAGTGATAAAACTGGCCCATAGACTGTGTAGCTGCAGAGGGTCTGCATGAGTGGGCATTGCTTCATGATTAGGGGAAGGGGAATCCCTGAGTAGCAGAAAGCCAACATGAACATGTTGTACCTTCATGATCTCATGGCAATAACACCCTTAAGAATAAATTGTAGCCAAACCAAACATAGCAACCCTTTCAGAGTTATTGCCACCCCATGCTAACTGACTAGAGCTTCTCAAAACTCTTCGGCTCACAGTAGAGGTAAGAAGCCCTTCTGCATGGCCATTAGTTAGGGAGAGTGCAAAATTCTGTGATCCCAAAATCAACTCTGCCCCTTTATTGTGTCCCAAGCACAAGCAGGTCAAAAAACAACTACTTTCAGCTTGAACAAAAATGCCACAATGCCACTAGGTGGGCTGTGCTTCACATAAGCCTTTTCCAGCTGGAAGGCATCCAAGCATTCCCAGCCCAAGTGGCTGCTTGGGATGGCCTGGCTCTCTGACACTTGTCTTTCCAATGGGGCACCTGAATTTCCCTCTGGCCTGCTCAGAATTGCTTTGTCCCCACAAAGCACCACGTAGGCTGGTGATCTACTTATGGTTCAAGAGATATTACACCAAACCCCTGTGGAATTTAATAGAAAAAAATTTGTATTCATAATGATTGTTGACCTGCCTGTAGAATTCTCTTGCTAAAATGTTATTCCCTGTTAAATTTCCTCAGATTCAGGAAATTATTCTCAAGTTGTTATTTTCTCCAAGAACCGATAGTGCTTATTAATAACAACAAAAATAAGAATCAACAACCAGAATAATATGGATAGATATGCAAGCAGGAAAAAATGTCAAGCAAAATGAGGAATGGTTCATATGTCTTCTCTTGTACGTTACTCCTACACCCAAATCATGTAGTCCTTGGCCTGCACTCTACCTTAGGCACAGATGTCTCTGAATATACTGTGCTCTTAAGAGGTGATGTGAAAGCAAACTTCATTTGTTCATTCTTTTACACAGTCAGTGATTTATATTATTTAAACAGCTTTTTTTTATGTACTTTCTCTAATCTGAAATTTCAATATTACCAGCTTGGCCAACCTCAAGGTTCAAAGTAGCACAACTCCAGCTATTCTGAATGGTGGACTTCTGTCATTACACTCACCTACAACATGCAAAAACCTGGCATGCCAGGATCTGCTCTAGCTAAGAAAGGGTTGGTCAACTATAGATTTTGCTTTTCAAAAATGGACAAAGAATCCACAAAACATGGTAAAGTAATTCCACAGAAATGGTTTGCAAATGATAATGTCTGATTGAATACCTCCTTTACTGGAGATTCAAATACTATGGTAACAGACAAAAAGTCTAATATATTTTGACTAATCAGGATTGATGTTAATTAAAGATGAGTTCAAGATAATGACTTCTCACTACTATGTGATAGCTAGAAAGAGATTGTTCTACCTCCAGGTAAAATAAGCAATTAGATAACTTCTGGTTTTAAGGACTTCTTTTTTAAGTCTTACCTCATTCTCTCTTCTTTTTCTGATGACAAAATATTAATATGTAAATGTCTGATCTTTATTGCTGCTCAGCTAGATGGATGTTTTTAGTGGTTCTCAGACTACATTATTCTTTCACTTCAATGAAATTATATTTTACTGTTGCTATAAGGGGACCATAGCTTATTGGTTAAAAAAAATGAAAAATAGAGACACTAAGAATAAACCCTTGGGTTCCCACTGGAAGAAGCAATGTGAAGTAAAGGCAGAGCTGAATTTATCTTCGAAGTGGTAGAACTTTCTTTAGAAAATGAAAAAAAAAAATCTTTATTTTCTCTCCTAGTCGTTTGACTGCCCTAATAGGAATGATAAAAACCCCATTTGAAAGGTGATTCTTGTTTCTGAAGATAGAAAAAGGCAAGAGGACAAAGGCTGTCTGAAAAATCATTGGTTTTCCTCCTAAAGCCACCAGCAGTTGTGGTTTCAGTATCATCACTTACGTTTCTCATTTATGAAGAAAAATGGAAAAAAATAGCCCCTCCAAATCCTATGTACTTGTGACCTGGCATCATAAAACTTCCTGGCAAGGAAAACAAAACAGGCTTCACTTCAGACTGGTTCCACCAGATTTTTTTCTTTTTTTCTATTTTTCCTTTCTTGGACCGTAGATTTTTTAGAAGTCCATGTAGGTAATAGGAAAAGCAGCCAGTGACACCATGAATTTGTAATCGTCCTTAGCAATTGAAGAACATTGATTTAAATCCTGCCTTTCCATGTGCTATTCAACAGTTCTCTACTGATACAATTAAGTTGAGGTTCTTTAGAAAGAAGCATTTAAAAATGGTGGTTTGATGATACTAGATGTTTAACAATTGCTTACATTCTGTAAGCAGGTACAGTCACTAGAGCTGGGAAAACCAAATCAAACTAATACTCACTGGAATGGAAGTTTCACTGGAAACCAAGCTTACACATATTTTGGAAAATGCAGGTCAAGGCTTGAACAGGCAGGATGAACTTTGAGAGAAACTGTGCTGAATTTTCAATAAATGTAGAGTTTCTTGGTGGGGGAACACTTGTTAAAAAAACACAAGGGTTTCCAGGGCACTATTACTACACAGAATACAGAGGCTTTATTTAAGTGGCTATTTTGAAACCTGAGATTTATTCAAACCCAGAAACACCAGGTGATACTGAAGGTGCATGAGTACTTATGAAATAAAGCCAAAGGCTGGCTGCTGCAGTGCAGAAGAAAAACAAAAACAGCAGAATATATTGCCATATGTAATTTGCAAAGGAAAAAAAGCAATGAGTTTAACTATTCCTGTTTGTATTCATATAAAACTGTTCCTTATGCCATGCCTTTCACTGTTCTATTTTGCTTTGCTGTAATCCCTCCTAGAAAACTCAAATGAGCAGAGCCTCATGAAGCCCATACCATCTATTACTAATGGTTGGAGTGCAATTGGTTTAGAAATCGCTAATTTGTTTAAGAATTAAATGAAGTGAAGCACCAAAACACTAATGAAAATGTAATTTGTATTAACTGTGGAACTGTGGTAATGTGTCTTTAATATAGAATTTAGATTAGAATTACGTGCACTCACACACAAAAGGGAAAATATTTGTTATCTGTAGAGATAAAATTAGAAAGCATTTGCATTAAGGAAATTAATGAGTTTACATTGTGTGACTGTGTTCCTGGTGTTCCAGGATACAACTGTATGGAACTAAATAGCAAATATACTGTTCCCTAAAAGTAGAATTTGTTGCCACCTGAAATAAGTGGAAAATCTTCCCTAACTACTGTCAACAGAAGGCCAATGGAGCACAGCTGAGACATTAATCACACATGAATTCTCCAGCCAGATCTTTGTAATGTTTCACAAAATTGGGCCATATTAGTTAGGTATCAACAGCACTGTTTAAAACTAATTTCTGTGTTGCTATTTTAGCAAGGACAAATGAGTAGACAATTCCAAATTGGATGATGTGATAGCTTTTTAACTTTTTCAAATTTGACTAATTTAGAGAAAGTAGAAACTAGTGTGTGGGAGGCATTCGGTGGCATATAGGGATTCCCAAAGCACTTGAGAAACTTAAAAATAATTTAATTATCCCATATCACACTGGTTTCCCTCCTGAGCTCCTGGGAACTCTACAGTTACCATCTGTTTTCATCTTAGAATATTTAAGGCCTATAGCTTGGAAATCCTTGGTTTACTGTGAGATTTCTGTTTTATCACAGAAATTATTGCCATAGATTGAAAACCTAATGGAAGTCTTTTCAGCCTGCACCAATACTAAGTACCAAGGAAAATCTATCAGCTTTGATGAGGAGGGGGCAAGTGTAAATGTTAGGTTACAGTCATTACTTGACTGGGAGAAAAAATAATTAGTGCTACAGTCTGTGCTGAGATCTTTAGAACAAACAAAAATAGTTGGCTTTAATGAAGAAGCTAAAGCAAGAGAAGGATACTTAGAAAAAGGTGAATTAAGGTGCTGTTGGAAATCTCATTAGTGAGAAACAGTCAGAGAATGAAATGGAAATAGCAGTCCTAACAACTTCCTCAAGTTACTTAGGTGAAAGAGAAAATTATTTTCAGTGTATTTCTTTATGAAAGAACAGATAAAGCAATTTATCCCAATTTCAATAGTCTGGTTCATAATATGTTTTTCTGATTCCAGATCGGACCTTTCAGGAATGGGCAGTAAGTACCCTGATGCTTCTGCTTGACACTTCTGGCAAGACTCAGAGTGATGGCGAGGCCACTCTGCCTCGTGAGTGTCTTGTGAGAAAGGAGCTGTGGTGGCTCCATGTGAAGCACACAGGCTGGAACTGGTTCACCACAGCAGCTGGTGGCAGCTTCAGCAACATGCTGCTGGTAAGAAATTGAGAATACCCTGACTGAGCTGTGATGTCCAAGTTGTCTGGATTTTGATATTAGGGAGTGTTCCTGGATAAGTGTTCTGACTGATGGCTACATACCCAGACATATGTCATTCTGTCCAACCATGGAATTTAGATTATTTTTCCAAAGTTTACGAGCTTAGCAATTTCTCTGTCTCCCTTTTTTATTTTTTTCTTTCTTTTGAGCATCTTTCTTTTTCCTGTCAGTTTTGGGTACAAGGAATGATTCATCTTTCTTCTTCCTTGTGACTTTCCACCTCAAGTGAAGCAAGTAGAAATAGAATAACTATTTTTTAAATAGGACAATTTTGATCGAGATTTATTTAGAAGCAAACATATTTTTCACCACATTATCACAAATATACCATGTAAGTTCCCTTTTCACATTATCGCTCCCAAGAATTTCTTGGATGCATCAAGAGGTTGTTGAAATCACTGAAACCAATAGCAAGGTTGGGGAGTAGAACAGACCACATGTGAACATCATTGTAAAGGACTGTAAGTGAACTCTTGTGCTGGTCTCACAGACCAAGAAACAGAACACAACTATAGCCCTCATAACAATTTTGTGTTTCCATGTGGCAATAAAACTTAGTGGGTCTGAAAGCATCTAATGAAAGTGATATAAAACTACATCTAATGTAGCTTGTGGTCAGCCAAATATGCAGTAATGTGGTTGTTAAAATTGACAATAACCCCTCCAAATTGGAAGGACTTGGGGATCATATGTAGAAAGGAAACTAGACCAAAATGTCTCATTACAGGGAAAATGTAAAAGAGGAAGAAAAAGCAGTAGGGCTTCAGCTGTTTTTTTCTCTTTTTTTGGTAACAATCAGAATAGGAGTGAGGAAACAACTCTAATCACTGACATGATCTCAGGCAAACCACTTTCCTTCTGAAGTTCTGGCATTTCTACCTGTAAGATCTGAGAACACCTGAAAATTTACAGGGGAAGGTTGTTATATATCACATCTAGGGGATGCTGTTCAGGAGGGCTTGATCTATAAGCAATATGTGATTCTTCACACGTCGGTATAGCTCCTTCTGAGATTAAAGATTAAACTAAAACCAGCAGCTCAGATTCTAGTCTCTCACAGATTTAAGGATAAGGAAGCTTTAAATTTGAACATGCAACTGCAATTTCGAGCTGGGGGAGCCTAAAGGAAAGAGAAGTCCTTTGAATTTACAAGTAATATAGATGTCATATGGCTGTGATTTTGGCCTGCTGTTAAGGTTATGCAGAGTGCACAGAGTACTATGTGCTCTCCTAGGAATTAGTTGTCAAATTACATTAAAGATATTCTTCAATATTTTATGATGGAAAGATTTGCCAGACTTCTCTCTACTTTCACCCTTAGTTTTGACCATCTTCAACAACTTTCAGCTTTTAGAGGAACAGGGAAGACATTTTGAAATGTTGATACCTGCATTTCTCTGTCAAAGCCTTGCAGTGCTGAGCAAGAGTGGTATCACAGAGCTCTTCCCTTGTCCTCTCCTTCTGAATGGCACAGGGACTGAGCAGCTGCTGCTATCAAATGTCCCCCTGTTAAAAGGGTCCACTATCATTCAGTTAAGATGAGGGAAATTAAGACATAGGACCTGGCAGCTGTCTGCATCAGGGCCCTGCATTATCCCTTCTTTGGTCCTATGCCAGCCACGCTGCACAGCTGATGTCTGCCTGGGGCTGCAAGATGCTGAATGTGTTTACAGAAACATCTCTTCCAAACCCTTGTCCCACAGGGCTGCTGAGAAAGCTTGAAGAAAAAGAAGGTGACTCTAACTGGTGCCAACCAGAGTCCAAAATGGAAAAAACTTCTTGAGAAATTTCAAAAGGGTGGTGAGAAGGAAGCTTAGGATGAATTTTTGATTTTGCTGCTGTTGCTAAAGTTATACAATGCCCCCCAGTCTTAGTCTCTGGGTATCCTTTGGGAATTTGGCAGTCCATTTATCCAGCTGAATTAAATTGTTACGCTCTGCTGATTTCAGGAAGATCAATGAAGATGTGACAATTTGCCTTGGCTGATGAGATGGCCTGGGATACCACTTGCAATGCTGAGTGGGAACTTTGTCTGCTGGCAAAGAGCTGTCAGCATTGCATAGTATTGCAAAATTCATTGCATGTCACTTAAAGAGATGGTAGGGGGGAAAGGAGACACCAAAATACTGGTTTGTGGGCAGAAGGCCAGAAGCAGTTCTTTTCAATGCCATATCCATTAAAAGAAAAGGGGGAAAAGCCATCTGTGGCAGCTAAATTGGTATAATAAAGTCAGCAGATAAAAGCAAAAAAGATCAGAAGAAAAGAAACACAAAACAGAAAAATGTAACTGAAGAAGTTTAAAGGTGCTTTTTATTGCTGTAAGTTTGCAGTGGAATAGGAGGAAGAGGAAAACATTTTATTAAAAAAATGCAAAGAATGGAGACTGTTTCCTCCCCATGCAAGGGAATTGCTCACAGAAGGAAGCCAGGGTCATAGTACAGGGTTTCCTCTGCTCTCCCAATGGTGAGAGAAAGACCCCATTCTCTAGACAAGTGAGACCAGGGCATGGTTGGTGCTGGAAAATCCCCAAGGATTTCCAGTAGTTCTGGGGTTTTGTTGTCTTTAGGGTGATATTTTTAAAAATAATCCAAATACATTTTGGGAACAACTTCATGGCACATTTTATAAACATATTGATCTTCATGTCCTGGCAAAATTCCAGTTTGGGTAGTTCCATCTGCATTGGGCAATTATATCTGCATAGCTCAGCTACAAATATCTTCCACTGCACAGGAAAAATCCTGCACACAAGCTGCTGACCTCAACTTAAGAAACAATCCAGAAACTTGTGTATTGTTAAATGGCATTGTAATTTTTACCCCAATGGTGGTAAAATCAGACTGACTGTGTTGCAGTGGGCTAATCACTAAAACTATTCACTTCGCAGAGGACTTTTACATTCTTCAGGATAACAAGTTGCAGAAATATAGGCTGCTTCACAATGACAAGCATAGAGTGCATGTGTTAGGGAAGGTAAAGAAAAGAGAAGTAGGAAAGGTTAAAGCTACAGGATAAAAAGACTGAAAGAAAAATGACAAGGGAAAAGATTCATTGCACACATTCAATGTCACATTCAAGCTACTACAAATAGTCTGCGATACTGCTATTACAAAAAAAATTTACTGAAAGCTCACATAAAATTTCGTTTTCCTATTTTATTTTAAGGTTTTAATATACTATTATGCATTGCACTTAAAACACAGAAGCAGAACTTTGCTTGCTATTACTCAAATACAAGTAATGCTTGCTGGCTGTCGTGAAACTCCAGTATGTTATGTATTCTTACAAAAAGTGACATGTGAATGCACAATACCTCACTGAGGTTCAGTCCAGCTAGCACTGAGATTTTCTCAAAGAATTTGTAAATATACCAGGCTTGTGAACATGTTTATTAAAATTATTGTGGAGGAAACTTCTTTATAAAATGTTGGGAGTTTGGTTATAAATAGCTAATTGTATTTTCACAACTGATATCATCAATAGAAGAGATACATTGTGGTCAGTAGAACTGGTACTGCTGCAATCACTGTCAGTTTAATTCATAGATCACTGACAAGCTGATGTATGATTCCAAAAGAAACATAAGGAACACAGAAGTAATACATTCTGAACAAAAGTTGTTTAAAAACCTGTGTATTGTATAGGACACTTTTTTTTTGGGGGGGGAGGACTGCTGCAAAACGGGACTGTAAAAAAAGATAACTGAGTAAAATATGGTTTTGATGTATGATTATTTGCAATTATTGCAATTCCAGAACCAGACACCCCCTCTTATAGTGTAAAGAAATCCAAATAACAAAAGCCTCTCAATATAAATAGACTATTTGCACTTAATTCATATGAGCCTAGCCTACCAGTCTTATTTGGTTCCAGAAAATGGAATCAGCCTCCCAGAGTAGTCACATGACTTCTCTATAGTGATTTTAGCCACTAATCTATTGTCTAAAAGAAAGAAGGGGCAGGTCAACTCATATTTCTCCCCTTTTATGACTGTGCTATAAAATGTATGTGATGTATGTGCTTTCTTTTTCATGCCTACGCATCAGAGCATCCCTAACCTCATCAGATGAGTAAAAATCTGCTTTTTGGATCTCGTTGTGCTGCATGGGCAGAAGCATCTTGTGGGTAACTTAGCTCTGAGAAGACTGAGGAAGAGGAAGTCCTGGATGTGTGGAAGACCTTCGGAGAGCCCAAATTGCTGTGAGACAAGCTTGTATGTACCTGAGAACATCAGGTATCTACACACATTTGAAGGTTTAGCATCAATAAATTTTTTGATCAGGGGCCTAATTGTAAATTGCAGAGGTATAGAAAAGATCCTAATTCAATAGGTTGAGCACTGCTTAATTAAGATCATGGCTTTTATATAGTATGCATAATCACAGCCCCAAACGCATTCTGTGTAATTGTAAATAACTTAGGAGTGCAGACTCTTTGTCCAATAAAAAATAGAAAGTAGGCACTCTCAGAGATAGCTCATGCCTTAATGCGGTTGTTATGCTCTGGAGGTGCCCATGGCCTTGGGCAATAGGGGGCTCCTCTGTATTTATGTACTTAAAGTACTTAGGTGAAGCTCTTCAGCCACAATTTTAAAGCCAGAAGAAAGAATTATGTTCAGCCAGTGGACCTCCAGTGCAACCTCAGTCACAGAATTTCACCAAGTATCATCACTTCTGTGCCAAGCCTTCTGCTGGAACTGGAGCCTGTCTCTTAAAAAAGATCAGCTGGAGAAACTGCCTATTTAAAACCAGGATATTCAGTTTTATTATTATAGCTCCAACATATTTCCTAAAATTGTTGGAATGCCAGATGCCACTTCGGTGAACTCCAGATGGCGGAACTTTAATCAGTAGTGAGATGTGATTTACTAGAAATGCTCCCCTACAGCAAAAGTAGCTCTCGGGCTTCTCTTTTTGAAGTATTTTGAGTTTCTCTTCAGACCATATTTGTTCACTGTACAGATTTATGATAAGTATCATTATTGTAAAAATGTACCACAGATCTAAATACTGCTTGCAATGTGCTATGGTGAGAAGTACAAATCTTTATCATAAGGATTGCCTGAGAATCTAGAACATCAGATATCAAAATTTTTTCTAGGCTGAAGGCCTTCTTATGCTTAGTGATCACAATAAAATAAATTTTAAATCACAGTAAAACTTCCTTAACTTTTAAGTGTCAGGATATTGTTTCATATGGCAACAGCATGACTAGTTTTAAACATTTGCATAAGGACCAGGTTCTCTGGTTTGCTTGATTTTGTGCTGCCTGTAGCTTCCCAGCTGGGGTTCCTGCACTGATGAGAGAGCATAAAATAAAAGGCAACTCTCTACATATTTCCCCTCTCCAGCCCACTCACAGGAGCAAAGCAGTGGGCAGTAGCCAGAAAATGATACACTGCTATCCCCATTCATCCTGTGTTCTCTGTGATCACATCTATCATCTTTATTCAAAGAGACTGAGTTGCTGGAAGGAACCCAAAAGATTTGACTGCATTTTTATGTTGTGGAAACTTTCTATATTTCTTCTTTCAGCTAGAAGTGCAACTAGATAATGATGTGTCCTATTACCTCTTTGGGCCTCAGGAATAACATGAATTTTGTGTCATATAGAAAGATAAAGTGGAAGGGTGCAGATATCTCGTGTGGTTCCCTGATTATATCTCCATAGAGCTTATTTGTTTAACCACAGTTGGTTTTTTTAAACATTTTTTTAACTTATTAATCTGTGAACATTGTCCAGAAGGTACAAGTCATCCATGATGATAATTTTAACAATTATAACCTGTGAAAATAACTAGAAGTAATTTGGAGTTGGTGAAGACAGTTACAGCTCTACAGCTGTAACTGCTCTACATACTCTACAGCTCAAAAAACCCATAAAGATGCAAAGCCAAAACCATCCTTGGAGTAGGTATAACTTGGAGTGCCTTGGAGTTACCCCCACCATAAATTCCAGTGCTCATACATTTGCTTTCACAGGCTGTGTTTGTTGTGTGGTGTTGGTTGTAACAGGACTCATTCACCTTTCAAGACCATTAAGCAGTGAGCATGGGGGCTGATGTGAAGCCCAGGTGCCCACAAACCTGACCTGTTTTTCAGATGGGTACTGAGCTCTGTGCTGCCACAGTTGCTCAGCAACAACAGTTGAAGCAACAACAGCTTCAATGCAGGATTAGAAATGGCCACGGAACAGCTCACTACCAGAAGTAGCTGCAGTAACAGCTGCATACGTCTGACATAGATTTTTGGAGAGTCTAGGAGGCACTACATCAGAGGCCTGCTGTCCTGCTAACCTCATTTCCCCTCCAGGTACACTGATGCTGTGTCCTCACTTGACAGCACACCTATAAAAACCAGCTAGGTTAGAAATATAGCTGAGGTCAACTCATCATACTCATGGGTTAAAAACAATTGATTCCCCCATTTCTCTCACTCTCTTCATTTCTCTTGGATAAATAATAAGTCCTGTTACAGGGAGAAATTCAACATATTGATTTGGTCTTACCCAATTTTTGTTTTCACTCCCCCTCAGTTATGGGGGTCAATGAGCAGAAAATACATTGAAAGAAGAAGCAGCAGAGCAGAGAATGGTCAGGTCAGAGGATCACTATTTGGACTGAACTCTCTGAGTCTCTCCCTCTCTACCAACAGAATCATATGACATCTTTCATCCTCAAAGATCTCATTCCTGAGTGCCTTGTAAAACTTGACCTGCCTCCTTGAGAATTACTTCAAGCTTTGCTGAAACACAGCTCCTCTGGGACTACAAAGTGCTGCCTGCCAGGGGGCATATTGCAACAGGAATAAAGCTGAAATTAATACTGGGTTGTCTGAGGTGTTCCAGGAGGCACTTGGGTCAAGATTTGGGGACTTGAATTGCCATTCAAGCAAAAAGGTTGGTGGGACAATTGAGGACAAAATGAGATCAGTTTTACACTTCATCTGAAGAGTGGCATCAGTCCCATCCTTTTTCAAGGTATAATGAAGTTAGTTCAGTACTCACTAGTAATTGCTGAGATCTTAATTCTGCCAGGACCTGCAATTTTTTGAGATTTTCTGGGAAGTTACTGATCCTAACACCAGCCCATCTCCAGTTACCCATTGCACATTGATAAAACCAGCTTTCAGGAGCAATATGGTAAAAGTGTACTTTCTTTGTGCACTGTATCTTCTGCTGCTACACCAGTAACCAGCCATTTATCACATAATCAGATCCTTGCTGAACTGCATGCCATCTGTGATCAAATGAATGATGAATAAATTCAGAATGCAATTTCAGCTAGTCTATTTTTTGCTCATATTTCGTTCCTAGTGGATTTAAGTCTTTCTGACCTTGTGGAAAATAGCTGCATTTGAACTAAAAATGTGGGGTTTTTCTAGATAATGGACTATGCCAACTTCTATTTTTTTGGAATTCAGTAGAAACTGTTTGGTATCAGGACATTTTCTACATCCTTATTTACTTTTTCTTCCTTTCAGACTATGCCATTAGATATAGCTAAACTCCAATCTTTGCTCATATCTCCTGGCTCCAGGAACTCTTTTTTGATTTCCATTGTCTTCTGTGTGGAAGTAACTCTCACTATCAAGCATTATATTTAGTTTTCCACTCATGTAGCTATGAGCTAACAAATTACACCAATTTCTTGAGGCCTTCTGAGCTAAGTGAATTTGGCTCAATATTTCTCAGCTATCAGCCCTTTCATTATTGTTAGGGAATGCTTCAGTGATATTTATTCGTCATTCTGGTAAGGCAAGTTCTTTTGCTTTGATGCAAAGACTTTGAAACCTGAATTCCTGACAACATAGAACTTCCTTCAGAAAACATCTAATTAAAATGTGCTAATGCAGTGACCCTTGGTCACTTGCAACCCCTGAAGACATCTCCGATGGATGTCTGGTTTTGTTGTATGTCAGCTTTCAGCTAAGGAAAAATGTGTTGGGTTTACTCACTGTGTAGTGCCAGGGGTGGCGTGGAACTTTACATAGGGCAACAACTCTGCATTCCAAATCTTCTTGGGTACAGGGTGATGTCTCTGTGAGCCCTGGGCAAGATGCAGACTTCCCCATGGCACGGCCAATGAGCTTTGTGCAGCAGCTTACAAAACATTTTTTCAGCTTCTTTAATGGACTGGCTTGTGTGTTTACCTATATTGTGTGCACAGCCATAAACATTGGTTTTCCTAAACAGTGGTTTGGCAGAAGTGAACAGCATCTTGACAGAATTCCTTGGGGCAGAAACAGTAGATGTGGAGAGGCAGAAATTTCAGCAAGGCATATAGGAAGACTGGGCAAGCACTTTTGGGAAAACAGAGCAGTCTGAGCTAACCAGGGAAGCCAAAGATGGATACAGTTTCTTAGCAGAGGGGAACTCTCCTGTGAGTTTCCTGCAGATTGTTCTTAGCTTCAATAACTCTTGGCCTTTCTGTTGGGTTCTGTGATCCATTCTGTTCCTTCATTAAGTCCTCAACTGCTTCTGCTTCTCTCTAGGTTCTCTCATTTACTTCCCACCAATCTTTTCATTTCTGGTTTTCCTTGGCATAGGATCTCACCACATTTCCTCTACCTCTGATTTTCCCCATTGCTATTGTTGCTGTACTTTCTTGTGTGGTTCCTGACTTTTCGTCTCAATTCCTCATCATATTTTTAGCCCTGTTAAAGTGGGGTAGTGACACTCTTCATGACACTGCTGCTGTCTCAATCCCTTTAGGACTGAGGGAAGCCCACAGAGGCCTTTGGTGCATTCAGTATGAATGTATGCACTTGCTGGAAGCCCAGCCAGATAAGAAGTATACAGAGAGCAGGTAAGAGCTGCCAGAGGGAGAGCAGGAGTGAGCATCCTCTTGAGTGCTAAAACAGGTGCATAATTATTGCCAGGTCTTCACTAGGCTTTGAACATAGTGCTCCAGGTAGCTCCAGCTTTGGTCACACTCTCAGTGAATTCTCTTTGGTGGTAAAGATGGACAGACAGCTCCACCACGGTTGCATCACACGAAAGATGTAGAGATGACAAATCCTGTCATGTTGAAGCCATTCTTCTATGACACAAAATAGCAGAAGAAAGAGGTGCTAATCACTCCCTGCCCTCTCGAGCACAGAGCAGAGATTTCAAGAACCAGTTAGGACAATCCATAAACTGTTTGTACTTCAGGAGGGTGAGCATCAGACAAAGCATTTTGCAAGCATTAAACATGACTCACTTGCAACTTAGGCTGGTAGTACAAGCTGTGGTAAGGCAGAAGAGCTGAACCCAAGCCAAAAGATAAAGACATCACTGTCTAATCAGCCAATGTACCATATGTTGGTGAAAATATCTCTTGAGGTGTTTCACCCCAGACTTTGCTTGAAGAGAGTGAGCTGTTATATGCCATTGCACAACATCTTGCACTACATGTCCAAGTTGTGACTCCTGAAGTTTTTTTTGTCATAATGCTTCTTTTACAGTTCTTTTATGTGACTGCTTGTAAACTGCACCTTAGAAAAAATACATTCAGTGTTGTGAGCCTTCCAGATTTATTAGATTTAACTCCTACACAGCAACACATGTTCTACAGGCAAATTAGGATAATTACTTGGTGCAATACACAACAGCCAGTTAGATATGCTGAAAGATGTTGTGCTCTTCAACTGACCCATGCCAGAAATATTCTGAGTAGCTCACTATGCACCATCATAGAAAAGTTTAGAAGGGACCAAAAGGCAGTCTAATCAATCCTGACCATAAAGGGAGAAGAACTGTAAGTAATCAATCATGTGGGTTGGGTTTTTTTTCCCATTTCTAGTCTGTAAGAGGATAGAAATTATAATATTGGCTCATTACCTGGTGTTTTAATGGATATATATTTTATTTTTCTGATAGAGAGTGGGTGCTAGTTTAAGATGATGTATTATTAAATCATTTTACAAGAAAATAAGATGAATATTTTAAACAAAAGATAAATGTGCAAGGCAGCATCATAATATAAAAAAACCTTATCTAAAACTAAGATAATTCCTTCACAGATTACCATTACATTAAAGTTTATGGCATCTTACCAAACACTACACTGCAAACTGTGTTCAGCAAACTTTGCTTTTTTTAATGCCAGTTTTTAACCATTTGTATGTCTTTGAATGCAGGCATTGATATTCACTATTCATCCTATTAAGGGCTAAGGCTGAAAAAAATTAACACACTTTTAAGAACTGGTCTCATTTGAAATAAATGATGGATGCTTTACTATATATTAACAATAGAAGAAGTCAATACAGCTTATTTTGTCTTGGATCTCCAAGCAAAAATAAAGCTATTCCTGTGACCTCTGGGATAGGATTGCAAGTTCAACCTTACTGATATACTTGGATCTACCACCATATGTCCAAAATTAAGAAAAAAAGTTGACTTTTAAGGTTCTTCCTTCCTGTCTCTTAGAAATGGTGACAGGCTGTCTCTGGACATTGTAGATTTGTGGGTATTTGGATGCAGAAGTACTGCTGGGGACAGCAGTTGTAGTTCAGTCTCAAAAGGAATGGGAGAACTCTTTGTTTCCAGAGGAGTGGCTGCATGGATAAAGCAGGGCTGCAGATCAAATAGATGGAACAATGAGTGAGATGATGTATTTTAAATTGCACAATGGTATAATAGTGGGGAGGTGCCAAGCTCTCTTTGGAAAGTGATTTCAGATGTTTCCTACCCAGAACAATAGAGATTTTGGAGACTTCATTTAAAAGCAATCACAAAGCAAAAGGTCAGTTAGGCAAACTGACTAATTGGGCACTGGCCAGATGGAAACCTCTGCTTTGTTCATTTCAAGGACAAGTTGCTGCTGGATAATGTATGGCAGATGGGGATCCAGGGGAGTTTATTTTCATGAGTCACACTGCTGTGACGGCTGTATAACTCTTTGTACTGGGGGTCAAGCCAGATCTTGTCTTTCTGATCTGAATGACAGTCTGTGTGTGCCCCATGTTAAAACAAGGAAGAAGAGGAGTACAAATCATAAGCAGAGATCTCACCACAGATTCTATTTCTTGCAACCTCAAACTGAAGTACATATGTTTGCTGTCAAAGTACAGTATAGGTGAAACCCTTTTTGTTCTCCTGGAAGCCATGTGATAATCTTCATCTAGCATTTTGTCACTGTCTCCACAATACAGCACATAAATGGAAACATCTTTCCAGAACAAATCTAGAAGACAATTTAGTATTTCCCTCTCCCTGATTCTTCCCAAAGACACACTTCTACTAGGAGATTTTCAGACCTGCATGACAGGTTATTAAGGAATAAACTCCAGAAGATTGTATTTGTAAGAAGGAATAGTTAGTATGGCTTGTAAATAATTCTAATAATACCAAAAAAAAAAAAAAAATTATTGCATTATCTGATACTTCAAAGAAGTTCCACCATTCCTTTCTTGAACATGGACTCTTATGTTGCATTTCCTTCCATATTCATTGTGCATCCTTCAGATTAGTGTACATCTTCGTTTGGCTAGATCTTAAGAATATCTCTTCTGCTTTTTCTTTGCTGTCAGAGTAGATTCTGTAGCTTCAGGCAAAATGTGTGATCTGCTCTTTGGCTTTCAGAGCTTTGTAATTTTTTTTTCAATTCTGTTGTGGTTTGCAATATCTTAGGAACAAAGAGACACTAGTGTTTGAAACATCAAAACTTATCAGTTAGTCTTAGTTAAAATGAAAAATTCTACAATTTGCCAGGTAAAGAACAGCCAAGATTGCAAGTGAAGTCTTTGTAGGTTGTGTGGCCTTTACTTTGTTAAAATCCAGCTTACTGAAGTACAGGATTGTCCCACATGCCTATGTCCAGAAACCTCTCACTTAAATTGCATGCGCATTTGGCAATGTTTCTTCCTAATATGAATCCTTGTTTTATGGAGTATGTTAACCCCATTCTCTTTTGACACAAAAGGCTCTCTACAATGTCGGCTAGTTAAAGAGAATACACCATGCTGTGCATGCTCTGTGCAGGTGGCAGCTGTGAGCACAGCACCTTATTTTTACATTGCAGAATAGGACTTCCATAAATATTTTTCTCTCAGGTTGAAAATAGATTGATATGGAATTGGGTGCCAAGTTGGAGAGCTAATGTGGGGAGGCAGCTGCCATTATAGGTTGCTATGGATATAATGTTTGATCTATGCTACACTCAAAGGTAGCTAAGTGAGTTAACTAATTTCGGCAGTAATAAAGAAAGTTTTGTACTGTTTAAATCTAGATGCAATTATGACTAAATCAAGCATGAAGGGAAAGGGAATAAAATCTAAAATGAGAAGCAGAAAATACTTCTTTTTTCCCCTGATTAAGATCTTAAATTGAAACCTTAAATCCCTTGGCAAGAAACAAAACAAAAAAAATTGAAAAGTCTCTGTGGTTCCATAGACTTTTTCCCAAATAAAAACATAAATATTTTTTAAAATTTAAATTAGGATGAACATTTTTAAAATTTGTAAATTTTAAAATAGATCCTAGCTCTGCAAGCATAACAATGAATTAAAATTGCAATGAATTCTAGCAGCAGTAAGAATCTCTATTTACAACTATCAAGCTCTAAAGACTTACTCTAAAAAGTAGGATTTTACAGAATATGCACAAATAAGATGTTTCATTCAGCAGCAGCAAACTTTGTTTGATGTCCTTTCCAAGTCAAGAATAAACAACCTACAAAGTTAGTACTGAGACAACTAGCCTGCAAATAGTAAGAGCTAAGCCCAGGGGAAAAGAATTCAATGCTTAGCTAGTTAGAGGAAGGGGGAAAACAAAAATAATTAAGTCAAACCAGGAAGAGATAAAAATAGATAGGAAAGCTAAAACAGAGGAAACTATTTTCACTCTGATAATTTCAATACTATCTTGATCCCTGTGGTTATAGATTGCCTTAAAAGTTGTGAGTTGAACTTTTCTAAAACTGTAAAGAATCTGTTCTTTTTATTCCCGAGCTTTCAGGAGTGATATCTTGCAGAGTTTCCCTGAAAACACGAGGTCAGACATTTACTTTCAAAATAAAAAATGCATTAGAAGTTATCCTGTAATCTGATGACAAAGAGCAAGCATTAATGGTACTTCTGCCTGAAATTTTCTCCCTGCTGGAACTTGTGACCCTGTGCTTTCAAGGGCAGCTCTCCCTGCAGTTCTGCAGCCCAGGTTTGAGGTGAGGCCCAAACCTGCCAAGAGGTTGCTGGTCTGTAGCACTAAGCCTGATTTCTTTGAAGCAGAATATGGCAAAAAAATGGCTTTGCAGTGAGGCAGCGTGTAGCTTTTCGGGGTGCTTCAGGAAGTGTGGAACAGATCCCTCTGACACTGCTGGTACCTGTGAGCCACCCTGGGTCCCCCTTGTCAGTGTTTGTGCTGGTTCTGAGCTCTGCACACAACAATCTGACTGTAGCGTGCAACAAAGAACAATAAAACACAGCTAAAACCAATTTAACCTTGTTCCACAGAGCACATAACCCCCCCACTGATCTGTCTCCTTTGGCCTGATTTGTCTCCTTTTTGGTCTCATGGGGAGCTTTCCATGTTGGTCTCTGCAAAAGGGTCAGGGGCCTCAACTTGTCCTGTATGAGAGCAGAGCAGGAAAAGGAAATTGATGGACTGAACAGCAAAAAAGCCTTACAGTACTTTAAAACCAGCTTTCATCATGTGAGGGGCTCCTTTGGCTCCATATTGATTTGATTGTGTTGTCTTCAGGAAAGCATCTGTTTTAATTTATAGTTAATGCTCCAAGGGCTTGAATCCTGAGTCACAAATCCACCCCCATCCCCTCAAAATGAACAAAGGTAATATAATCTCAAGCAGAGAATGTGAATGAGTTAATGGAAAAAGACACAAACATGCAACAACTCTTTGATTTAAGGATGCGTCATACAAAATCCAAAAATCTTCCTTTCCTTTCACTCCTAGGTCTTTGCTGTCTCACTGTTGTTTTACCAAGAGCAAACATTAGCTGGAGATTTTGATCAGATTTTGATCAGATTTGTGAGAAACTTAACTGGGGTATGATCCAAAATTGTTCAGGAAATTCAATTTTGTAGATGCCAAAACTCATTTGAATCTGTTAGAAAATAGTTTTGGATGGAAGCATAGATGGAGAATTAAACAGTTCAAAGATTTCTTAAAAAAAAAAGGCTGTTGTTCTCTAATGGATCTATTTGTTCAAAACCAAAATAGGAGAGAAACAACAATAAACAAGAGCACAACCTCTAAAGAAACAAAGCTGTACATAAAAAAAAAAAAAAAAAAGTTTTATTCAGACCAATATATTTCCAGGTTGGTGACTGTGGTTGTTGAAGAAAGTAGTCATAATTTCTGGTTTAGGACAACCCAAATAAAAATTAATGTGAGATTCTTCAAGTTAGCAGCAAACCCAGCAAAACTATCATTCACATGATATGTTTTTCTTGACTTTTATTATAGTAATATGTTTTATCTGTACAGCATGCAGACTGTTATTCTAATAACTGTTGTTATGCCTGAAAACATCTTCCACATCCTGATTCTGAAATTTTCCTATGCAAAGAAAATTTATATTTTCATAACATAGGCTTGTTTTGTGATCTAATCTACCCTTTGCTGCTGACTGGCTTCAGATTTTCAGGGTAATTTCATCCACAACTTTGAATGCCTTGGGCCCAGGCAGAGGAATGAAAGGCAAATGTCTGAATTTTGGCACAAAGCCATCAGCCTTAATGAACCCTAAGGACAATTTCAATAAATGTTTTCCCAGTACTGACATACTGGCCCTCCAAGAGGTTTGTGGTCTTTGAAAGATGAGCACAGTGAACCTGTTCAAGGGAGATAAATATAAGCCGTGTATGTCACTGAGGCATGGTCAAGTAGGGGCCCCGAGAAGGGGTGCTCTGAGCTAATTTGGGGCATGCAACTTGAAACAGAGATTGAAGACTTGGCTTCCTTAAAATAAAGTCAAATATTGGTGCTAATAGACTCAGCATAAAGGAAGAGAGAGTGGGATAGAAGAGCTTGAGGAAACTTCTGCCATCTAACTGTTGCTGGCCTATCCTATCAAGCAATAAAGCCATCTCAGTTGCTGGCATGTTCGCCTATCTTCCAAAAACCAAACTGATGAAAAAAAGAAACTGCTTTTCTTTCCTTCTGCTGGTGTTTCTGTTGAAATTGCAAGTGTTTTCCAAAGTGCTGATACAGAAGATTTGCAGTTGGGTATAGCTGTTGACAGCTCCTTTCCCAAGTGATGAAGTCTAACAAGGGCAGTGCCTGCTGCTGACCAAAGCCCACTTAGCAGGCCAACAGCTGAAATCTGTACAGCAACTCTTTTTATGACACACCAAACAAGCCAGGGCACTTTCAGCCTGGGAACAAGGGAATAAAATATTGATTTAGTTACGGCAAAATAGTAAGACAAGCCAGGCTGTATCTCCCTACAAACTGCCAATCTGCCATCTGCTATCCTTTCATTTTCCCTCGCACCACTGATGCAAGGAGTGTCCAAACTTCAGCACATGTTTTGCAAACAGCAGTGCCCAGTGGGCTGTTTGCTGTTGGTCTGCCATCAGTGTCAGGCCTGCTCCAGCCTACTTAACCATCTAATTTGGTAAATGTCAATACGGCCTCTTTGTTCTCCTCAGCACCATATGCTGTACGATTAAAAGTCAATCAGGTTTCTCTCAGCTCCTCTTTCTTTCAGGAAGATCCTTGGCAGCTGAGAGCCCCCCCTGGGCATCTTAGGTAAAGAGCTGTGTTCTGTGGAAGTGCTGCAGTTACCATAAGCATTGCAGCTTGGCTCCAGGAACATCATGGGGCATCATTGCAGAGCCCCATGCATTGCTCTGCTCCAGGAACATTGTGGGGCATCATGGCACAGCTTACGGTGCAGACATGTAATGGAAACTCATGCATGCCCTGCAAGGTGGGCAAGGAGAAGAATTCAGGGATAAGGTAGAAAGTACAAGGGTGGATATGAAATCATGGAGTTTTGTTCATAAATCAGATAATAGGAAGGACACGAGACTTGTTCACACAAAAGTGCTTAAGGGTTTTATTCATTTCCCTGAACAGTTCAAACAAAGAAGTTACACAAAACAATTTTTATTGGGCAAAAGTCAAAGGTTGATGAAGACTAGCAGTGAAAAGGGGGGAACAAGATAAAAACGGAAAGAGACAATAATAGATCCCAGCATCATTCTCTTAGTGACATTGCTCACAAATATTCAAGATAGAAATCTCTCTTTTACAAATTCTGTGTCACTTTACTCCTCTTGCTCATATGAATGCTCTGTGCACATACTTCTTATTATTTGAGGGCCATTAATTTACCTTCTCTTATTCATGGTCCTCTGAATTATCTGGTTTGATTTTTTAGTAGAAGCAGACGGGAGTGCATACAAGGCAGAGGAAAAGACAGGGTTTATTTGCAGAATGGGCAGAGGGATTTAGTTGAAAAATCAACAGTGTTAGACAGGAGAAAGACAGCCTTAAATTCTGTTTCTGGCAGAGCCACTGAGTAACTGAATAATTAAGGTTATTCAGGCCTCCTGAATAACCTTAACCAAACCTCACCTGTCTGATAATCCCCCTATCTCCTGTGACCCTGTCAGAGCTGTCCCAAGGAGCCAGCTCACTCACAATTGCTCTCCAGCTGCATGTTTGCCTAATCCAGCATTCAGTCCACATGGCAAAGTTCATCTTGGACTTTTCTTCCCTTCACACTGGAAGTGAAAAGCTTCTCTTTTTCCCTACAGGGTTTCTCTTTGCAGGGGAGAATGTCTGTGAGATTTTTTTCCCTATAGGTAAAAGTGATGACATGACAGAGGGCAGTCCTCTGCTCACAAGTGTGCTCTGGGGCACTGCCAGGGGACCATGCACCAGCTGCCTGCAGGAGATGGAGAGAAAAGCGGTGGTGAACGCAGGGGCCAGACCTGACACAGGTCACCTGCCAGTCTGCTCCAGCCCTGTTTTAAACTTCATCCACCGTAGGACCCGGCCCAAGGTCAGGCTTACAGCCAGTGTGTGCTGCGGCTGGATCAAAGACAAAACACTCAGGTCTGCAGTTAAATTTGGAAAATGGCTTTTCACTGGTTTTGTAATATGAGCAGTGGAGAACTGGTTATAAAGATCTAGCTTTTCCTTTCCTGCTGTATTGAATTTGCTCACAAATGGTGTTTATTTCCTTTTAACTTGCCAGTTTGGAAAATGCAGTTCAGCTCTGTCATTGCAATTGTGCTGACAGCTTCCAGATGAAAACAGGGGTCTGAGCTCCTGTTTCAGGAGCTGAATCTTACACCCTGAGTTGAGTCATGAAGTTCTAGACAGTGTATTGTGAACATAGTGGTGGCTGCCAAGTCTGCTGGCTTTTTACTATGTGGATTAAAATAGGTGTCACTTTATGCTTCCTGATGAAGCACTGGGCAGCATTTGTGTGTCTCTTGGAAGGAATTTTGAGATTTAGCTTCTATAAAGGCAGTTTCATATGAGAATTTTTACTTGAAGATTTGTTGTTGTTCAGTCCTACTGCTGTGGAAGTATCTGTGTATTTGGGTTATTATTTTTTTAATTTGTTATTCTATTTTTTCCATGCCCTTCTTTATACATCTCATCTTTTGGACTGCTCTTTTCAGGGAAAGACTAATACCTCTACATTAAAATATAAAGCAATCAAGAGGACTGATCAGGTTACAGGACTTTGGATCCTATCACGATGAACTGTTTGCTATTAATTATTAGTAAATGATAGGTTGCAAAAAGTTATGTTCAAAATATAGAACAGAACTTTCATGTTATTCATTAATTGATTACTTATATTAAACATGCTCTGGAAATTTAACAGTCATTATTGAGGCCAAGATTTGAAAGTTTGTAGGTAGCCCATGTCATGCCATTAATCTAAAATGTAATAATAGGGTTCTCTACCCAGGTTGTTAACTTATATTAGTCCCTGAAAATCATTGTCTTGGGGCAGTACCAGATTCTCTTGCTTGCACCAGAAAAAAGAGCTACATGCATGCCAGTCTTTAAAAGTTGTAAAGAAATCTTGTCCTTCTTCCTCCAAGGCAGGCATCTTATGCAGTTGAGCTGAAGTAGCTACAATCATCAAGTGGTAAAATATGAGCTTTGTGATCTTCTGAATGTCAAGCAAGCCAAAGAAGCTGTCCTGGTACCTCTGTCATGGTCACTGCAAGTCAGAGCTGAGTTACATTGATGTGTGTTTGCAGAAGAGTGCTGTGCTCCCTCTCAGCCTCGTGTCAGAGCTGTCGCTCTAACGCCACCGAGCGCTGCTTCGTTCACTTCAGGGAGGACTGTGTTGCTGTCTGCTTCCGACAATGGCTTTACTGGCTCTGACTAAGGCACTTTCTCACTTGGTAGTTAGTGTAAACTGAGGACCTAAGGGGGGAAGAGTGACTAGAAAGGTCAGGATGCAGGATTAAGAGCTCTGTCTATGAATGGATTGAGTGGGGAATTAGAACTGGAGCTAATGTGTTGGAGGAGAACATTGATTGGTATTTTTCAGTAAGGAAAGTAGAGGGTTGGTTATTTTCTGTATTGCCACAATAATGCTCTGACATCACTGTCAAAACTCTGTTTATGCTTCTGCTCTTGCACTGCGACATTTACAGCAAAACCAAATGGGATGGGAAGGGATGGGAAGGGATGGGAAGGGATGGGAAGGGAAGGGAAGGGAAGGGAAGGGAAGGGAAGGGAAGGGAAGGGAAGGGGAGGGGAAGGGAAGGGAAGGGAAGGGAAGGGAAGGGAAGGGAAGGGAAGGGAAGGGAAGGGAAGGGAAGGGAAGGGAAGGGAAGGGAAGGGAAGGGAAGGGAAGGGAAGGGAAGGGAAGGGAAGGGAAGGGAAGGGAAGGGAAGGGAAGGGAAGGGAAGGGAAGGGAAGGGAAGGGAAGGGAAGGGAAGGGAAGGGAAGGGAAGGGAAGGGGAGGGGAGGGGAGGGGAGGGGAGGGGAGGGGAGGGGAGGGGAGGGGAGGGGAGGGGAGGGGAGGGGAGGGGAGGGGAAGGGAAGGGAAGGGAAGGGAAGGGAAGGGAAGGGAAGGGAAGGGAAGGGAAGGGAAGGGAAGGGAAGGGAAGGGAAGGGAAGGGAAGGGAAGGGAAGGGAAGGGAAGGGAAGGGAAGGGAAGGGAAGGGAAGGGAAGGGAAGGGAAGGGAAGGGAAGGGAAGGGAAGGGAAGGGAAGGGAAGGGAAGGGAAGGGAAGGGAAGGGAAGGGAAGGGAAGGGAAGGGAAGGGAAGGGAAGGGAAGGGAAGGGAAGGGAAGGGAAGGGAAGGAGGCAATGCCTCTGTCACTCTGGGTGGCATACAGACAGGATTTAGTTTCCACTTGCAGCAGCTTCAGTCTAATCCTCTGAAGGGAGCAGTTACTGTCAGATGTGTCCAGAAGCACATGACTGGGAGAGGTAGAGGTTACTTATCCTATCTCTGTTTCTCATTTCCCAATGCCAGACAAGTGGGACCTTTGCTGTGACCATGGGGATTGCAATGAGTTCTGCCTCGGAGGGAAAACAAGATCTCACTTGAGTGATGAGTATTTACTCAGCTGGCAAATGTAGGTTTAGGAGGAGAAAACCTCACCCCATCACACCACTCTTTTTTTGTCTATCTGAACCTGCCCTGTGGCTCAGTCTAACCTGCATGGTCCTCGAGGCAGCTGGCATTGTCCCTGACAGCAAACTGCTGTTCTGCTGAACCTCTATCAGTGGCTGCCTATTTTTTGGCATGACTGTCCCAGCAGCACATCCAAAGGCTTCAATTAGAAAGCCTAAGCTCAAACCATGTTCAGCTCATTCTGGGCAGCCTCTGCTCTGTGCACAGGAGGTGCACAGGAGTGCCTGTGCTGAGACTGACACGTGCCCTGATGCAAAGCAGGAGGGTGTGCTAGGAGAAACCTCTGCAGCAGCCCAGAGAGGAGCTGGGTGATGCCATGAAGCACACAGCAAAGGACACTAGATATGCCTGCCCTTGGTGGCTCTGAAATCAGTCTCTCTCAAGAGGGCCATGTGCTGCAGCATTTCACTCTGGCCTTAATTGTAGGCTTTGCTTGATGCTTCTGCTTACTTTCCAGTAATGTTGACAAATGGCTTGTGCTTGTAAGTGAGCCTGCCTGTGCACTTTCCAGGACCTTAGCAGTTCCTTTTACCTTCCTCAACCTGCTGCTGAAATTTTAAGACATTTTTTATCCACTTGCTGGGCAACTTGAGCAGTCACAGGTCTCCAGTGAGATGACAGTGTGTGCCACTGAGGCAAGGAATTAAATGACATTTTTGTACCTTTTTCCTGCCACTTGCATTACTCCACCTTTTTTCTTTACTACTCCTTCAAATATTTCTATGCCGCTGTTTGCAAAGCATCAGCATTTTTTGCTCTTTTCTTTCTGACCTATCATATCACAGTGGATACTACGCACTGTGTAATGAATGTCTCTCCATATTTCTCGTGATCTTATTGGGATTCATGACTCCTTACTATGCACAACCCTTTTACGCTTTTTTCAGCATTTAAAAGGGGCATCAAACCTAGGAAAAAATGAGGAACAGTTCAGTGTAAGGGAATGATTTGAGAGGCACCCTCGGAAATATGAAAGGGCCATATGGTATTCAGCTTGTTACAACCTGTCTGGCTCCTGAAGCATGGAAGCTGTTAAAGCGGGGCTCAACTTACCCTGTCTAACACCCACTGTTCAGCCCAGATGGAAACTTTCATCTTCTCCACTCTTTTCATCCTCCCTACCCCATTACTGCAATATTGTTATTTTGAAAGGTCCTACTCCTTGCTAGGAAGTGAAATTAAAGGATATAAATAGGGAAGGGAAATGGTATGGAAGGACAGTTCTCCAGAAAATATATGTCCTCTGTACAATGACAATAATGTACCATAAGGTCTTGGTTTCTTATTTCCATAAGTGTAGAGACTTAAAATTTTTCTAAGGCACCATGATACAGCTGTTTCTGCCTAGGAATTAGTTTTTCCCCAGTCAATAGAAACTAAGCAATAATAACCTTAATTAACATCTGCATAATTGTGATTAGTAACTTACAAAAAACTGTTGTAGTAACATTATAAAAGATTATTTAGCAGTATTGAATTATGCTTTCTTTATTTAATTATTTTTAAGTCACAGGGAGGTGTTTAGTTGATTAGCAATTAAACGTATCAAGTAGCTGTAAGCTGAAGTAATTAAGAGAAGTTTGGGCACAGTCTAGGTCAAGCAAGATCTACAAGAAGGCTGAGTGTTTCCTGAGGAGCCCAGCTAAAACATCAATACTGTCCAGCTTGAAACTCAATTCTGGGCTGTTCGTCACTGTTCACTGATGGTTTCATAAGCTTATTCTCAAGAAGTGCTCCTGGAGCACTAATGCCTAATTCAATTAAATGGTACAGTTCATTATTTACTGCTCAGCTTCAGCAGTGCTATGAGAATTGGGGCCTAGGATAACTCTTTTTTCAATGTCAAATTACCTCAAGTGTCAGTTGTGATGGATCCAGGACTAACTTCCAACCAAGATTAAAGCTCCATGACTTTGCTCTCTGCATGCTTTGAATTTTAATGTCGATGATCAGAAAGAAGCCGGTAAAGGGGAAGTGAGTAGTGAACCTGAAGGGAGATAACACCTACAGGTTCCTCTAGAAGACCAAAATAAACTCGTTGTGATTAACAATCAGCAGCAGGTTACCAGAGACCAGAAACAAGGACCATAAGTCCCCTAATAAGGCTGTGAGAAGTATCAGCTCTGATTTTTATTTTGAAGTTTAAAAGCACTGAGGTGATGGTGTTGAAAAATGCAGACCATTTTAAAAAGAGAGACCTGTATTTTTGTTGTGTAGAACCCAGAATATATAATAATTTTTAAAAGATCAGAAGGAAAAAAAATACAGAATCTAAATGAAAAACAATAAATGTCAAACATGATAAGGAAGTTCCCTTCATTTCCTGAACTCAAGGGTTTGGTATTAGAGAACCTCTTGGAGCTTCTTCATCATTTACAGACACTGCAGCAAAGAAATATTTCAGTGCTTTAGGAGTTATTAATAGACTGATATTACTGCTAGTCCTGCTGAAGAACTTTCAGCAAATGAGACTTTACAGAAAGAAAATTAAAAAATAATGATAGAACAGTTTCCCTTGAAGCTGCCCGCCTTTCAATTTATTACAATTTATCTGTACTTCCGATCTGATGCGTGTTCTTCACATTCAGCCTTCTAGCCTTTATTCTACCTTTATCTTTCCTGGGCTTATTTTCTTCTTTCCTCTCATCATCACAATGATCTATGGGATAGCACATTGCCAGACAAGTCCTTGTAAATGGCTGCCTCCAACTTCTCTGCCATCCCAACAATCTTTACACTTGTCCCTCTGATTTTGTTTGTTCTCAGATATTTTTTGGTCCCATTAGGAAGAGATTAATCTTTCCAGTCACAGCATGCTAAATTATTCTCATTTTTGTTTGTTGGAAATGACAAAAGGTGTATGTTTTTAATTAATTTTTAAGACACATTCTTTTCTAGATTGCACATCTCTAAACTTGAACTTCCTTTTTGCTTGGGCAACAAGCTGAAAATGAGACCGCTTAGCTGAGGAGGAAATGAATTATTAACCCTATTAAACACTAAGAGGATCAGCTAATGAAAACTCTGTATTTTAGAGATCTTTGAGAAGTAAGGTTTTACAGAAGGCAGAAGAAAGTGACTGAAATATGAACTAGAAACACAGAATATTTATGAGTCATGTAACAAGCTCCTAAGCTAAAAAAACCAAACAAAAAAAAAAAAAAAAAAACAAAACAAAACAAAACAAAAAAAAAAAAAACCTAACTAAATTATGTGCCTTGAGAATGAACAACATTAGGGTATAACAGACCACTATGTGCAATGATTACTAAATGCTCCAATGTTAGTCTACAGCATCCAAAATATTGTTTCATTTTAGCATATAGGAGACCCACAGTTCTTTTTATTACATGATTTGGCTATGCTTCTGTGTGTTCCAACTGTGAATTTTTACTGCACATTAGGTATGGAATAATCCAATTTTGCACAGCAAAACTTGGCAGACTTAAATGAGTTTCCCTGATTCAAACACAAGATGTTTCAATTTTGCATAGATTTCACATCAGACTTGAAAATTCTTTTTAGGGCAAAAGCTTCACCAAAACAGACTGGATTTTTCTGAAGCTAGTCACCAATACATTAAAGTTGATAATCAGGAGAAAGCACAGTAAAAGAAATATGTACCACATCCATTGGAACAAATGAGAGAACAACAGCTTCTATTGACAATTGCTTTATTACTGGAAAAATCCTTTTTTGAGGGGCAGGGAGGGCTGAGTTGCACAGAGCCATCTTGTAAAGGCAAAGCCTAGCTGCTGTTAATCCTGGCTTTTGGCAGCTGAAAATCTGTGCTCTGGGTCTGTTCAGCCCACTCCTTTTTGAGAGCAGTGGCAAGGATGATAAATTTCTACACTGCTGCATCCCCAGTTCACAGTAATCGGACACCTTCAGAGATTCCTCCTGCAGCAACACCACTTCAGCATTCACTGAGCCAGAAATGCCAGAGAAATCTGGTGGAATAATGCTTTCTGCCTTAAGCAAGTCCCTCTTCATGAGCTGGGCAAGCTGGTTCTATTATTCTTCTGAGTGGCAGGGGCTAAATTGGGCATCAACACAGTGCAGGCAGTGCTGGGTTTGGCAGCATCCCTCCCTCCAAACCTGGCTGCATGGGAGGTGCTGCTTGTGCAGTTCAGCGGTTCCCTCTGGAGTCTGGGAGACTGACGGGTGAGAAAAGGAGGTGGCTGGCACAGCTCCCCCAACTCCACCCGCCCTTGCTCACAAATCCATCTCACAAATCTATCTCAGTGTATTTACTGAAGCTGTGAAGCCTGCTAGTTTTGGGGATTGCTCATTAGCTTATATTCACAATTATCCCTAAGGAAAGGAGGACTACAACCTCTGTTTTCAGCATGCAAATTGAGTAAAGTTTGGAGCTACTGTTACACAGAATCAGCAAATGCCAGGCTCATTACTGCAGTTGGTTTTCAGAATACCATTTTAATTGAACTAATTGTCACAGACTTCAACAGGTATTTTGAGGTTTTAATGAACACTTATAAGAATTTTAATCATGCTCCCATTGAAAGCAATACTAAAAATGCTTCAACGGCTTTGCATCACTACACACAGTGCAGAATATTTATTTTTCTTGTATAACTAAATACTGACATAGATCTGCAGCTCATACAATGGAAAGCTTTAAACTCAGGTACTCATGACTCATTCTATTTGGAATATTTAGACAAATAGAGCCTCAAATCAAAAACAGATAAAGCAAATTAATAGCTAATTTAGGACGTTACCAAGAATAACATCATGAAGACACAGAAGCTGGAAGATGGAAGAACACAGAAGATGGAAGCACCACATTTCATTCTGATACCAAATGAGAAAACCTGCAAGCACCAGCCCTGATTCTGCAAAATCCTCCCGACAGCACCTGTGCAAAGGCAAAGAGAAACTCTGTTCTGCACTTACTAAAGAGAGTGTGTCTCACTCGGTCACAGTAATTAGGACTCCAAATGAATTAATTGGAATAATCTCACTGATTTCAGCAGGATTATTCATCAGATCAGTAGCTAATATGTGCAAACAAAGGAATGTGCTGCCTGGAGGAGGGAGTATGAATAGCAAAAATGTTTAGATCTGGTTTCATATGGGGCTTTTTTTTGCACCTACAAAGAGAAGCATTCAGCCTGTTCCATTTTTGACCTGACCAGGTGTTACTTTTTGCCTGCTCTGCACATTATTGTGCAGTGTGCTGAATCAGGGCTGTCTCACCATCCATAATGTCAGAACATGTAGGACAGTAGTTGTTGCCCTAGAGAAACAGGTTTTTAAACTATAATTTGCAGCTACCATACTGAGGTGTGCCCTTAACTGTCTGAGTACTGATGCAGGACACACAGATCTGACCTGTGCCCTTCTAGAGTGGCAGCCTGAGACCAGGCAGAGTGCTCTAGAAACAGATCCCCAGTGTAAAATGGGACTCTCATTTAGCACTCTCATTTAAACACTCTCATTTAGCCACCTGAGCCTCTCCTCGAATATCTTCCTATGCTTCCCATTTTCTGGTAGCACTAAAAGAGGCTGGGGATGCAATCAGCTGTCCTCAGCAGAAAAATGGGTGAACAAAAGGTAACGACATGTTCCACATAGATTGCTTTAGCTAGAACATCTAGAGAGGGTAAACTATCTTCGCCAAGCTTTCAAGGAATGTGTAGTGGGTAATCTAGGAGGAATATCATGTCCAAGGGCAATAAAGATGTAATAAAGGGCAATAAACAAGAACTAAAAGCAGTCATCTGGTCCTTCTCACAGACTTACCAGGATCAAATTTCTAACAGATGTTGGCATAACTTGTCGTTTATAACCAGCTTTTACACAGACAGAGTCCTCAGTTTTACCAAGAAAGTCATTCAAGTGTGTCTCTACTGTTTACATTCCAATGCTCTCATTTTCTTTATTAACCTCCCTTGCTGTAGTTTAAACCCATTATATCTTGTCTTAGTCCCACTTGTGGTAGTTTTTTAGATATGTGAAGGCTTACTGTGACATCTTCCCACTGTTGCAATCAATTAAATTGTGCCACTTTTTCTTTTAGTCTTTTTTTCTGCTGCTAGACCATGTATTCTAGACTGCTGATAACACTTTGTGCTTTCAGGTGGCTGCTCTTTGACTGCAGAAGCCTTGACTCTTCTCAGTCTCACCTTTTACTCCTTAGTGAATGCTTTGCAAAGTATACAGGGCTGGTCCTAGCCCCAGTGCCACTATCAGTTGAATGAGTGGCATCAGAACAGCCAGGTGTTAGTTGTGTGACTTATGCTGGCTGCCCCAAGGGTTTCACCTGGTAATTGCCATGAAGAAAAAAGGTAAAAAAAAGATCAGCTAATGAAAACTGAGCAGAAATTATAGAAAAATCTGGAGTAATGGACATTCTTTTTTACTCATTGCATCCCACAGTTGATATCAAAGTTCAGATTTGATTTGTGACATTGTTTGAACTTCAAAAGGTGTGAACCTTTTTTTCTGTATGAAGGGAAGGCTTCCAAAGTTTCCTGTAGTTCTGCTCAAAGAAATCCCTTCCTTTTTCATTCCTCTGTTCAATATTTGACTCTTTTTATTTGACCTTGAACACTAGTTCTTCATGAAACATAGAGCAGTGCAGAGTAGTAAAATTATTGCAGTGTTACTTCTCTCTCTCCTGGAAATTAGACATCACTGTCAACTAAGTTCTAGAGCACTCACCTCTAGAAGCCCATCAGTTTCTGACAACATTAATTTTTCAGACTCTAAAAATTAAGTTTTTAATTGCAAAGGAAACCTCTCTACGCACCATCTTGCTGCATCTACAGCAGGCATACACAATAGCTCAGAGAATAGCTCATTTAACTCTGCCCACCACTGGCAAGGGCAAGTAAAAATTCAATATAAGACTGTGTAAATGTTCTCTGGGTAGGAGAGAGGGACAGCAGGAGGAAACAGTGTTGCAATTCCAGACAAATTTGGACTAATAAATCATCATTATTTTGTCCATGAACTCACACAGCAGACATCAGAGTTCAAAGCTGTTGGTCTACCTGGCCACTAGTTTCCAAACTGGATGGGTAGGAAAATTCTCTGAATGGATTGCTTTAGCAACTGAGTAATTTCAAGGACTTGTTCCTCTGGTATAGATAGTAATATGCATGTGATTGGTGTCTTGGAGCTGCAACAAATAATGAGAATGAAACATTTTCTTCCACATCCCAGCAGGATTAAATAGAGAATAGATTGATATAATATATATAATAATCTATGTATGGTGCATACCTTTAAAAATGTCTCCTTAGAGAACTATCACCAAAGAGACAAAGGGTCGTATTAACTTCTGGCATTCCACTTGTTCAGACCAACTGGAGTGATATTTGCATCTCTTCTAGATGAGATCTTAAATCTGAAAAATTGTGATAGGTAAGAGAGCATTGTTGAAATAGCTAAATATTGTACTGGGCACTTTAAAAGCATCTAAATGGCTTATTTTTCAGCTGTGAAATAGAAGTCTTTTCCACTGTTCTGGAAACATGGGATTGAAGGTGACTTCACAGGGTGTTAATGGAAGAATGATCTGCACCCTGCTAACAATATTTCATGAGCAATGATGTAGCAAATAATATAGTCTATTACACTGTGCCACCAGATGCCATCTGAAAAACACATCCCAGATTTAATCAACTTTCCACAAAAATGACACTGATGCTGACTGTAAAAGACAGTGTGTCCTCAGCCCTGACTAGCAGCTCCTTGGATGTGGCAGTAATGTTGTCCCTTTTCTAGTACCTCTCCAACCAGTTGAATTTCTGATGGCTAATGAATGGTGATAGCATTAGTCTTCCCTTCAATATGGACAGACACCCATATGAATGGGGCACTTGTTTCAGTATGGGGCACCTTGGACATCCTCAGCACCATTTGGATTCATCTCCCTTTCAGGTTCAAAAGATAGGTAGGGGAAGGAATGAAGCTGAGGACAAAATACACTGTGTTCAGAATATACTCCCTTTTGCCTTTTCAGTTGTTAGACACTCTCACAAGCCTTTCATTGCAAATCACTTCTCCTGGAACACCATTAGAGTGATGAATGTTTTAAATGGAGTCAACCTATTCTGCAGAAGAATAGTTGTAGTGACATGCATGCTCAAGTTTGCCCCCAGGGGCTTACAGACTAAAATTAAAGGGACAGACTCACTAGGACATGAAAGGAATTTGCTCCAAATAAATTGGCAAGTAATTTATTTGAAGTTTGAAATATATTTTCAAAGGTCAAGGCTTTGTTGTTTATCTATTTTGTTTATCAATTGGCGCTGTTATTAACTTCCATGAAAATAAATTTGCACAACCAGCATCAGGAAGAATATCCCCTGTAATATCTACTCTACTGGCTAAGGGGAAAATTCTTAAATAAGAGTCTAGGCTCTCTGCTTAGACCTTGGCTAGGGTGAGTGTTACATAAAAAATAACAAACTTTAATGACATTTTAATGGAAGAAAATGAAAACTTGTCTCTGATCTTCTGCAGTTCAGCCATTGGTAACTGTTATAATTGTATTCTTTTGAAGTTGTATTACATCAGTATGAGTAAAAAGAGATGTATGTTGCCCTGAGCTATCTGGAGGCTGATAATGCAAATAGCAGTGCCAATAAGAATTAGTCAGTGGTGATGGGCAGAAATTAATAAAAACTCAGAAAGAAAGAGGTGAGAAGAACAGCTGAGGAGAAGGTAACTATGAGCAATTTATAAATTCTGAATTACATCTTACAGAACAAAGTGTATTTTCTGTTAAATTTATTTTAGCATTGTTATTTGTCCTTTTCCTTATCTTTCTTTTCCCTATGTATATATATAATTAAAACCATGTATGTTTAGAAATACATACATATAAATAAAGCATATATATATGTTTTTCATTTTAAATTAAGATTTTGAACAGAAAGAGGAAAAAACAGTAAAGAAATTGTAACTCCAGCTTCCTTTTTCCAAGACCACTATCTCAGAATTTTTAGAAGTATGGGAGTGGGAAGATTTCCCGGAGAGCTGACAAATACAGTGGCAGGCATGCAACTCCCTCAACAAACTCTGTCATTGCTCCTGCCTTTTTTCCCGCTTAGATGCCAGTAGGCTTTACTTCTCTAAGGGAGCCAATTGCACAGAGCCATAAGCTTTCTGTCCATTTTAACACATAAAATTAGCAGCAAGAGAGATTTTATCTTGGAGAGATCCATCCCTTTGCCTTACTCCTCTTGCAACCCAAACCAGAAAGCTTGGTGACCACTCAGTTTTTGACTACCTTTTGTTCCAGCTCCCTGAAAACTTTCACCCTCATACAGTTAACTTTCTCTTCACCAATAAAATAGAACAGGAATACCTTCAGAAGCAGCCAGGAAGGTAATATTTTCCCCACTCAATTAAATTTCCCTTGGCATTTTCTTCCTCTGTACCTCTCGGTGCCCATGCAACCTATTCCCCTGCAGGGCTCAGCATGAGCAGCCGCCTGCTGAGACAGAATAACTGCATTTAGTCTGCAGCAGGAGAGCTCAGCACTCAGTGCTTTTCCTAACACTCGACTGGGAAAATTGGCTGGGGACCCAGACACCTGATGCAAGGAGTGAATACAAGGTATGAGCAGAAACCTCCATACTTTAACACCTGGAGATGAAGCATATACAAAAAGAGGCTGAAAGACTTCTCCAGAGGGGTTCTGCCCCATCCTGACCTTTCCCTCCTGCGTTACTCTTTAGTTATATATTGTCATTCTACCTCCTGTGAAATGATAGTGCCTTGTCATGTACTGAGAGCACCAGCATCCCTGTGGGAAAAGAACAGGACTGAAGCTATACAGCAGGTCCTGCCTGGCAGGAGGTCACTTTCATTCACAGTTTGGTAGGGCCATGATTGCTGCTAGCTCATCTTCTTTCTCTCAAGTTAGTATTCTGACAGCCACTGGGCAAATAACTACAATACCTGAGTTTCCTTTACTGTAAAGAGAGGAAAGATTGTCATTTCTCCCCTTGGAAGTGAGCTATAAAGAATAATTAGCCCCTGTTTGTAAAGCAGTTTGTAAAGAAGAAAATGTCTGCAGAAAGGCCAAGCAAAATACACGAATGTTACTGAAATGGTGTTCAAGCTGACAGCTCTTTGCTAATCTTTGTAGAGGAAGTAGAAGGGACAGGTCTCCAGTCCATCACTTTGAATCCAAAGTTAGTTCATTTGTCCTTTACTTGCTGGATGAGCTCTCAGCTATTTCCCATCATTCTCCAAAGTTTCCCACAGGTCATGTCTGCAGTGTGAGCTGCAGGGAATGCAACCTGGGGTTTCATAGAGTCACACCAAGTTACATACAAGCAGGTCCTATCCTGGCAGTCCCTCAGTCCTGGGCCAGCTGCAGGCAGCTCTGTAGTGGCCAAACTCCGTGCATGACACCAGACTAACCCTGGTCCACCCTTTCTCTGAACTCAGCCTCAGCACACATGAACAAGAGGTATATTTTCTTTAAGTTCTGAGACATGTGAATTTCATCCAGATCTCTTAATTCTGCTTTGCCCCATGTCTCACAGTGTGTCTTCTTAACTCCTGTCTCTAAATGAGGCAGAACTTCCCAGCCACAGGCAGTTCATTTAAATATAAATGTAAAAGTTGTGCTGGAGGAAATGGTTTCTGGTCAGCTATTTGGTTATGAAATCAAATAATTTCTCTGCTATTTTCAAATTGGTGGCTAACGGACAATAACAGTGAAAAGGGGGGGACTGCAAGGCTGGGTTTACCTGAATTAAAGACATTCATTCCTCTGTGAGCTAGAATCTATATTGAAAGTAGTGTGTTTTCAATTATGACATGAGCTTATGTAATTTTTCTTCTTTGATCTCTAGAACAGCAGAGAGAAAAGCCTTTAACCCTCAGGAAATTGTTACATGTAGAATTATACACCAATACTATCAATTACTCTCTCTTATGTTCACAAATAATAACAAAGGGATGAATTGATGAGTATGAGCTCTACTTCAGGCAACAGGAAACACCAGCTAAAATAAAAAGAAAGGAATGGATAAAGGAATTGGCTAGGTGAGCTTCCCTGAAACACAGAAACAGGTGCTGAAAGCATAGGAATCCAATAGTGCTTTCTGATCTCTGATGCCACAGAAAAAAACTCAAGGACTTGTCTTTGAGTGAAAGAATGGTTCCTGTTCTTTTTCAGAGGAAGTCAAAGGGCAGCCAAATCATCAGTATTTACATCAATGTCCAATTGTTCTTGTGTTTTCAAATTTAAGCCACAACAGTGAGCTCCTTCTTCCACCATAATTTGGGTTTTGGAAGGAGCAATGCAATATTAGAAGCACAAAAACCTGGGTTAAAGTCCCCTAGTTCCTCATCCTCTTATCTTGAGCTGCCTTGTCACAAACTTCCTCACCTTCTCTTATGTACAAGTCACTCTTTCCTATGAAGTGTCTAAAATTCTTTCTTTCACCTTGTGAGAAATAATTAATTCTCCTAAATACATTCTCTTTTATCTAAATGTCAATACCCTGCAGAGACTCACAAAAGCACATATGTGCATTTTCCCTGCATCTTAACATTTTGCAACCTTGCAAAGCTCTCTTTTCCAATCTGAAGCCTATGTTAGCACATGTAGGTGATCTGTGCAAAACTCCCTGATTGTGGGATGTTGGCTTTTTTTATTCAGCTGCTGGAGTGGTTTGCAGGAAGCTAAATATTGAGTATTTTTCTCATATTATTTTTCTATATAAACTTCACTGAGTTTGGCGTAGGGATGATAGTAATTTCCTATTGGGAATTAAAGGTGAGCAGAAAAGTGTATAAAAACAGCTCTATGTTATATAACATCTTGTGAACCTATGACCCAAATAACCTAAAGTGAGTAAGAAGATTGCAAATAATTGTATCACACAGTAGATGAGTACAGATGATGTGGGTATTGTCTTGCTGCTAAAATTTCCATCTGAGCTATAAGCCAACTCTTCATGAATTTACAGTGCAATAAGTTTTTGAACAAGAATTGTTTCAATCTTTGTAAACATTTTGCAGCTCTGGAAAGGTCTATGAACACTGAACAAATCAAGATTTGATAGGAAAGTTGGAGGTTGGAGGCACTGAGTTTCCTTTTCCCTTCCACAGCCTGTGGCACTAGCACTGGCTGTGATCTAGATTTTGGTCCATTTTGAAAAAGTGTTTATCTTTATTCCTTATGTTTCCATGGACATATCAATTTCATTTCTTCTCATTTAACATTTCTATAATTCCTGTTTGTATTACTGTCCTCATATTCTCTGGTCCATCTTCTGCACTCTTCCCAAAACAGATGGCTTTTAGTCTTTTAGATGGTTTCTGTCTGCCCCTTGTGTCTGGCGTAACTAAGGGAAGAGTAATTTATGTTACATACCAATGGTTCAAAGTTATGTTCCTAGAACATCAACAGAAAAAGTAATAAAAGGCACAGGGAAAAGAAAAAAAAAAAGGGAAAAAAAGAGTGAGATAAAAAGGTAAAGGCCATTTATGTTTGCCTATAAGCCATGTGTCAATACCATAGTAATTATGAAATGGTTTATTCATGCTTTGCTTTATGGCAATTTCTTTCTTTATACTATGCTATGAGTTGTTTGGCTATAGTCCTCTCAAGTAGACTGTGTTTAAGTGTGTATCTGTTTTTTAGGATCTGTAGTTAGGCAATGCTGTGGGAAGAATTAAGGTATGCAACCTGTTTGTAATAAACAAACTCTCAGCTTAATTTGCTAGTTCTGTGTTCTTGCTTTGAAGATCTAAACAGAGCCTCACATTCAGTAAACTTGTGTTTCACTCATTACCTCTTACAGGAGATGAATGTTGTACTCAAAGGAGGATTCAGACTTCATTTAGACCGTGTTTCATGGTCAGTGGTTATAATTGTCTGAAAAGGCAGCAGTGGGCATTAACCAGAGTCATACTGATACAGCAAGTAGCCAAGTATGTTCTGTCTTGGATTCGTCACTGTACTCACACACACTCTATCAAAACAGTATTTAGTTTTACTGGATCTAGTTGTAATTATATATTGTTCAAGAAAATGTGTTTTTTCATTTCTTCCATGCAGGATTTCTTCAGTATTTCAGATTTCATTTCCCCTTTACCACCTAACAAAAAAAAAAAAAAAAAAAAAAAAGCAACTATATGAAATAAACTCTAGTTCAAAGTTTCAGAGATTATGCATTTTATTTGTATGTTTTCTGTTTCTAATGCCATTTTGATTCCAGACGTCCAAGACATTTTAACTGTGGAATGAAAACAACATCTGGACTGGAAAAGTGTTGTGGGAGATAATCAAATCCTGGTAAAGGTAATAACAGAACAGCTGATACTCATCAAATGTAAATTTACTAAAGCCATTTAAAAGGAGAACATTAAACTGAAAGAGGTGAGGCAGATCACAGGATAATCCCATGGAATATTTTTTTTAATGGTCTGTTTTCCTTCAAGTTTGAGAAACTGGCATTGTCTGTCTTAAATGTTCCACTATAACTTGCATGTCACTGCATACTACATGTTCTAATCTGCTCTCAGTCTGGAATATATTTGTAGAAGTACTTCATACAACAGGACTGAAGCCAGACCTTTAACATAATGTAGCATTTAAAGATTAATCTATTTGATTACCTAAAATTGTAGTGAAGTGCTTTGGGAGACTGGCCTAGAAAACCTCTTTCCCATTGAAAAAAAAAGGATACCACTACAAAATAATTTAATAAACCCAAAACAAACAAATGAAAAAAAAAATCCATTTTTTTTACAAACAGCTGCATATGTGTGTAAAGATACACATATTGAATATTTTCAAGCATTTAACCTATTGCTCCTCAAGCAAATAAATACCTGAAGGGAGGGTGCAAAGTGGACAGAGCCAGGCTATTTTTGGTGGTGCCCAGCGGCTGGACAAGAGGTGATGGGCACAAACTGAAACATGGGAGGTTCCCTCTGGACATCAGGAAACACTTTCTGCCTGTGAGGGTGACCGAGCACTGGCAAAGGTTGTCCAGAGAGGCTGTGGAATCTCTCTCCTTGGAGATATTCAGAAGTCCTCTAGATATAGTTCTGGGCAGCTGGAGCTAGGTGACCCTGCTTGAGCAGTGTGATTGAACCAGATGAGTTCTGGACGTCCCTCCATACTTCAGCCCTCCTGTGAATGGGCTTGGAAGCAAACCTACCAGCACTCTTCCAGTCTGCCCTTCCATGGCACCACTGATTCCTATAAGGTCCAGGACAGATTAAAAAATTCCCAGACAACCAAGAAATTAATTTTCTGCCTACTTGGACAGATACCTCACCAAAGCTTGGCAGAAAAAAGTCTTTTGCCAAGTAGCTTTCTAGAATAACTGTATACTTTTATCCTTCTAATTGTTTACTTGCCCATGTGTCAGCACAATATCCTATGGACAGGAATTTTTACTTCCTTTTATCTTTTCTTCCTCAAAAAGAAAGCTAGACTCTTGACCTCTGGCACATGTTCTGCAATATCTCTGTTCAGTTCTTTGCCAGAGGCTTTCTATGTGACAGAGGTTATGTTGCTTTATTCAAGCAATAATCCACGATGCTCCCAGTGATTTCAGTGCATCTGAGGAGTTTTAGGCTTCAACATTTCAGTCTTATTTCCTTATTTGTGAAATATAGTTAACAATACTTTCTTTTGGCTGACCTTTAGACATCTTCTCCATCTAGAAAATAATCTTTGTTTCTGGTAGACAGTCTCTTGCTATGTGTTTGATGATGTCTGTCACAACAGGTCATTCATCTTGGCTGGGAAGCCCCTAAGAATCACTGTCATACAGTGGAAGTAGGGAGGAACTCCACTTGCACCTCTGTTTTTTTCTTAAATGAAATATGGAATATTTCACCCAGAACTACAGGACATCAAAACTTAAATAGTATACTGCTTTTGAGGGAAGAAAAATCTGCACGTTTCATCCTGAGGTTTGTGGGTCCAGGCAAGAGGTTACATTTCTAAAAAAATAAAAGCTTAGGAAAAAAAATGGAGTAGTCTCAACAAATAACAGTAATACAAGAAAGTGTAATAATTAATGAGACTGACAGTTCAAATGGCTCATTCTTTTTTTGCAATATTGGCCTGCAATATTAGAAACTATCTCCAAGACCAGTTCTTGCACATAATAGTGGAATCTAACACTGCTCAGCAGCAGTTTGTCACAAATTCCAGGAGAATGCTGTCTGCACGTGCCCTAATATTTTGCACTGTTTGGTGAAAGCAATTCCCTTGAAGAGGAAAGGAAAAAGAAAATGAGAAGGGGGTTCCACTACTCATGTCAAGTTTCTTTTGCTGACTGTCTTCTATTTCTTTTTCATGAAGTCTTTGACAAGCAGCAGCAGTGAAAAGATTTTAATTTCCTGGAACATTTCTTGCCAGGGTAAGAGCCAAGGGTTCTTTTTTTGTCCATTTTCTCCCTCCTGTTTTTACCTTTTAAAATAGATCTGCAGCATGTCCAGAGGAGAGATTCATGACCTGCTTTTCCCAAAATGAATATTGAGCTTTGTGTACTTTCTGGTATTTGGTAGGACATTCTTAATAGACATCTTGGGCCAGTTTGTGTCAGCCTTCCCATGGCAGAACAGCAATGCAAAGTACAATTCAAGTTGAGGAAGAAATCCCATTATCATCTTTGAGGAGTGAGAGATTTTTTAAGTGTCAGTGAGCAGGTTTCAGTACCTTCAGTAAATAAATAAAATCCAAATTGAAACAAATAGACAAGGACAAGAGTGTCATTTGTCAGCCATTTGCCGAATGGAACCCATGTGCATTGCTCAATCAGGGCCAAAAAAACAAGTGTAGGCAGTAGAACGTGCCAAAAATTGGGAGTTGTGGGGAAAGTTCACCTGAAACCACTCCATATTAGAGACAGTTAGCACAATTAGACACTGAGAGTAATCATTTTTGTAAGACTCACCAGCCCTCCTTGCCTTCAGTAGCTTTCCATCACTTGTGAAGCAGAGGGACATGAGTGGAGACCACATCATCCCAGCAATTTGTCTGTGCTGTTTGAGAACATCCCCCAGCCTGAGCTATCCATCTGATCGCCGGGCAGCGGTGGTGACATTTCAGCAGACGTGTTTAATTATATCAATACATCAATAGTGCTGGCATTTCAGAGTGCTATCACCTCAGGATAAGCTGGGTCTAAAAGTAATCTCTTTTCTGTCCTTCTCCATCTGCCCTGAAAAATAAAGCTGCATGAGTCAGATTTTTAAACAGACATAGTATTTAGAAAGAGGTACAGAGCTCAGAGATCTCCATCTGAGAGCCCATAAGCATCCGATTCCCACTGCAACCCTTGGTGGCCTGAGGATTTCTTTCAGAGCCTAACTTCAGCTGTGAAGTTCCCTTTTGAAATACAAAGGAGAAAGAGAAAGGGTGGGCCCATAGTGCAAAACATTTGAATCTGCTCTGACTGCCTGCCATTCAAGAGTCAATTCAAATGACACTGGCCAGGAAGAGGTGCAAAGGCAGATTTATCTCAGTAGCCTGTTCGTGCCCTGGCTGTTGACCCCAGCTGGTGATCCGCCCCATGCAGCCACCTCTGCAAAGCAGTGACAGTCCTGCTCAGGCTGTTCCACTGCTGCCCTCTCAAACCAGTGCCATCAGCCAAAGCCAGAGGTCCAATCTCTGGGCTCTGAAGCATCAACAAATGTGCTGTCAGAAGGAAAAAGCAGGAAGTGTCTTAGGAAATGTCTTAAGGAAGTAATGCAAAAGAGAAAAAAAAAAAAAAAAAAAGGCAAAGCAGCCTGCTAGGGGACTGCAGATGCAAAATGCAGCTGTCTTTGCTCCAAACACACAGAAACTCAGTTAGCAACATCATACAGGATGTAAATGACAGTCTGTCATGTCTCACTGGGTGGATAAAAGAACACCTTTAGTTGTCTTATTTAACATTTTTGCTCCTCTCTGCACATGTTTTCCATGGCGTACAGTATCTTGGAAAGGAAAGGTATTTCTTTGTGTTTCCTACTTGAAAGCAGGAACTAGAAGTAATTCAGAGGACCCCATTTACCCACAGGATCACAGGCTCTGCTCTCACTTGTAACACAAGTGTGAAGAGAAGCACACATAAAGGAGCACGAAAAAGCTTGTTTCTCAGTCATGGTGTGAACAGGAGCAGGATAGAGGTGCTGCAGACTGTATCAGCACATGAATCTCTTCTGTGAGATCCATAAATAACTGAGGATTTCCAGGCTACAGCAGGACACTGACCACTCACTGAGATGGCTTACAGCCCACTGACTGGGGGGCAAAAGCACTGGGAACTGATGGTGCTTCCCATCACAGTTTTTTCTTCTTGCTGCTTCTTGGTTGCTCTTCTTGGGTACCAGTGATGGGCACAAATAGGGCAGCAGACAAAGCTCAAGATTTCGGCCCAGTTTTGTCCTCCACTTCTGTCTCCACCAGAGCTTTTGCCGACTGCTGAATTCTCATTCTGTGCATTGCAAACCTTCCATTTGACATTTGAACCAATATTTTAAAGATGAAAATCACAGCAATTCATCTGAGATACACTGAAATATAACAATTCATTGCTTTTTAAAAACAAACACAAAACTTCTTACATATTTTTCTACCAAATGTTGTTCAAGGCACTAAGTATTTTTTGATAACTAAAATAGTTCCTTAATAGTTAAAAAATTTGGCAAAAGTTGTGATTTTTGATTTGTAAATGTATCTGCATCATATTTATACTATTCACTGTGGCAGATAGTGTCATTAAAGGGATTTTTTCTTTTCTGTTGAAGTCTGTATAGAACCATTGACTCATAGAATGTTAAGGGTTAGACGGGTCCTTAAAGATCGACTCCCAAACCCTCACTTCCATGGGGTTATATATTTTAAATAAATATATAGATATATTTATTTATTTACCATAGGGTAAGTATTTTCTGGACTACACCCTGAAAGCTGAAGTCGTATTTCCTGTTTATAGCCATACAAAACCAAAAAGATTCCTCTGTAGTGTTCTGAGGGCAGTCCTCCTGAGTGGAGCCACTGCTGCTGTGTTTTCCAAACAATTTGACCACACCAATGTACTACAACCTAGAAATGGACTGTGATTTTATGTATTTTAGGGGAGATGAAGAAAGTTACTGTGTTTAGCTGCTGGAGCTGAGTCATGCTCACCCACACAGCTTCTCAGCCTGTCCTCTGCCCCTGACTCAGTGATCCCTGCAGGGCAGGATGAGGCTCCTGCAGCCAGACTCTGAGGAAACATGCTTTAGACAGAGGAAATTAACTGCCTTAAACAAGAACTCATATATCTACTCAAGGATAATGAAAATGCACTGAAGATAGCTTTCCTACAGCCATTTGCTGCTCTTATATTGCTCCTGTCCACACTGACTTTGTGCCAAATTCAACCAACAGTTTTCAATTGCTTTGAAGTGTTCCTTTTGAATCTAAAAAGTTGAGGAAAAATGGCTACTTATTCTGAATTTTATGACATCCAGCTCCATGTTAAAAGTACTTTGGGGATTTTGGGGTTTTTTGGGGGTTTTTTTTGTGTTTTTTGTTTGTTTGTTTGTTTTTTTGATTTTTGGTTGTTTTTTGTTTGGGTTTTTTTTTTCAGAACCACAACAGAGTGTCTGGCAAACAAAAATTGCTGAAGGGCATGTTCCATTGCACTTTAGGCAGCTGCACACAAAATTTATGGAAAATTAACTTTCCAAGATGAACTCAGTTTAATTCCTAATTTGCTGAAAAGAAAGGCACTTCAAGCTTTAAGAACTTGGAAGGATCATATAAGTGAAAATATATTTTCTGACAAAGCTCATAGTAACAAAATTTCCCACAGCTTGTTAGTTCATTAATAATTTTTTTTACCCTTTTTGAACAGTGAACAGAAATGAACATGAACACATTTTAAAAATTAGAAATTCAGAATTTTCTTGGTGAAGGTTTTTTATACAGAACAATTTTGGTAGTGTGTGTTTTGAGTAGATGAGCTGCACCCTGAGGAGCACCATATTTGTTTAGACGGTGTTGACAGTGACAAGCTCAGCTAGAAAGGAGGGAAGGAAATTTGAGGAAGTAAGTCCAAGGAAATAGGAAAAAAAACTAGACAGACTGATTATAGCCTCGCTTGACCAATAGATCTTTCAAGCTGCTGAGGATACTTCTTCACTTCCCTGTTCTTCCCATGCTCTCCCAGCTCCTGCTGGACAGAAGGACCTGTTTGTACCTTGTTTGCCAAATTGGAGACCTAACTGCTTGTTTTCCCAGTGACTCCTCTCTCTAAGCCTCTAAAGAGGACTTCTGAGTTTAGACCTGTCTGAGAGCACAACATTTATTTTTAACATTTTTTGTTGCATCATTGCTAATTTCCCTGCTCACTCGTAGATCAATTCTCTCACTCTCTTTGAGCCATCTTGAGTGACATCTCCTGCTTTCCCTCATTCCCTTGCATTTCTTCCTACCTTGATAAAAAGTACATAAGTTTAAGGTGGAAGTCTGATTTTCTTTTTTTCTCCATCTCCATATCTTGCTTTTTAATTTATCCCAGGGTACATCTAACACATTGATCAAGAGTTGATCTACATCAAACTTTCATTATGCAAAATGATGATCAGAGCAGTTGCTGTCAGGCAATCATCGAACATCTTGTCTGTACTTTATATTATTCTACTCTAGCTTTTTGCTGATAAATTCAGTGCTGACTTCTCCAGGTATAAAGGTAGGTACTGCATTCACACAGGACATCTGTCTTTATCTCATGGGCTTATGAAGTATCATGAGGCTATATATATCTCATGGATATTATGACTTCATTGTTAGCCTGTCTCATTCAATCTTTCATTTTGTGTCACAATCAGTTTGGCAAACCCAAATCATTTGCCACTGACTTTGTTTTTTATTCTGAGTGACTTACGTTCTCAATGCATCCCTTAAATTTTAGGGCAACATAGTGTTTATCATAGAGACTAAATGATTTAAATCATTCTTGACACTCTCACTTTTACACTGTTATAAATACCTTGACTCCAAAGGATTCAGGCTGTGTGATGCACTCCAATAAAACTCTTCCATAATATTGTCAGGCCTTGAAATGGAAATGTCTGCAGTAAGGAAAAGACAGAATTGTTAAGGTGTCATACTTATCTGTTTGAACTAAATGGTGAGTTTTTTAATCTTTGCCATCAGGAATGATAAACAATTCTGCAGTTGCTTATTATAGTGCTGCACTGAAGCCCTCTTGGAATCTCTCTTTAGTTGGACAGAATTATTAGGGCAGGCCAGTAAGGAGCATTTTGATGTAGAGAGTTAAAATCCATGGTAAATAAATCTATGTTTGCCCTGTCCTCAGTGTCCGGAGTCTCTGCAAGAGTAGGGGAAGGTTCTCATTGAAGCCAAGACTTCATATTCTGCTGACAGGGAAAAGTGTTCTTAAAGTAGGATTGAATCACCTAAACCCCCTTTGAGTGGTCCTTTTTTATATATATTCTGAAACAGCTTAAGGTGGCTTCAGTGATCAGATTCAAGGAAATACAGACTTAATAAAAATAAATACCATATTTCATTTTTCCTGTGGATGTTTGTGCCTTTGCATATAGTCTTTTAGTATGTGTGAAGGATTTTTAGTAGAAATCAATGAATATAATATTAGTAACTATAGAATAATATAAGAAGCTGCATTTCATAGCATCATTTTTATGAGCAAAATATCAATGTGTTGGCTTATAGGATTCAGAGCACAGGGCAGCACTAGAGAGGAAAGGAACTATAAACCATTCAATCTCACTCGTCTCATGTAATCTACACAGAAATCTAAATGCAGCCCACTGACAGCTCCAAAATAGAGCAAAATACCTTCAGCAGTCTCACAAAACCAAGGGAAATGTCACTGTCGCTTTCTCTCTCCGATTTCTTTGTTTCCGCCTGGCTCCCTTTTCCCAGGAAGCTGTCCAGGCGCTTCGGGGAGCAGTCGGAGAGAAGCAACAACCATCTTTGGGGTTTGTTTGATACAGACAGAGCTATTTTGAGAGCCCGTCCATGACCGAGATAAAGAGACTCAAGAGATTGGACAGTTGTTGTGCAGTCCGAAGTAGGTTGTATTTGCTCGAACGCCGCATGTACAAGTGACCCCGGTCTGGGGTTGAATTTCAGTTTTTATAGGGGAAAATAAGAGATAAGTTGAGACCAATAAAACAATGCCCAGTATGAATACATTACAGGTAAAATCCAATGGGAATAGCTTCAGGGGGATGGGTAAATACACGTAAAAATACAGAATAGAAACTCCAACCTCATATTTATGAAACAGAAACTCCCATTTCAAATTCACAAAGCTTTCTGCTCCTTCTGCGTAGCCACGCACCACCACATGTCACATCTAAACCTAAACCATAAAAAAAGAGGAACTAACACACAAAAGGAGCTGGGGACCTGGTGGGTATTTTAATAGCAGGATAGAAAAGATGAGAGCTAGGTAGTATTTTCCATCAGCTTAAAGAAGAGGGACACATGAAATGGCCCCACGCCCCTGCTATGGGAGAGGGAGCTCCAGGGACCCCTGGAACCAGCAGCACCAGCCCTCTGGACATCTCCCCATTGCACAGAGAGGGGTGGCCTTGGCTCCTGCAGCCCTGCAGCCAGGCTTTTCCTGGTGTGTCTCACCTTGCCAAAGCTTCCCTCTGTAAGGGAATTTGAGACTCAAGGCTCCCTGGAGCAAGCATCAAGTCTACCATCTGTCTTTTTGTCTAAGACAAGATATACTAGCCAGTGCTTCCTAAAGCATGCAAACACCAGCTAACAGAAAGTATGGGTCTCATAGCTATTGTATATTGTTTGGAACTCTAAAATCCTCATTTTTCCTTCCTGGTGTTCCTAACATGAGAGATATTTTGTAGTCAAAAATACCACCATGGCAACCTGATCTGGCCACCTAAAGAACACATGCCTCAGAGACTAATTAGGAGAGATGTTTGAATTGCTGTTTCATGCAGGAGTGTGCAGCAAATTCTACACCACAAAACCTGAAAATTCACTGCCTAAATGACTTAAAACTGTGACTGGAATCTAAACATCTCCATTTTAGTGCCTGTGTGCCAATGCACCCAATGCTGAAAGCTGACCCAGGCATTGAGCCTTTTGCAAGAAATGTTTCTGTATATGAAGCCAGCCAATGGATGAAAGAGTGGAAAGTTGTATTCAAGGATATATAGTCCTAGGGAATTTTGTACCAGCAAAACATGCTACAAAAGACTTTTTCTATGCAAGTTCACCCAGCCCTTGACACCACAGGCAGCTTCCAATTAATTTCTCCTTCCTTGAATCAGTTCCCAGTTGCAATATACGGAAAATTCTGGCTTCCACCTTGGCTCACTCCTTACTCCAGTGGTACTTCCACAGCAGTTAGTTCAGACGGATGTTGTACTCCTTAGCATGAACAAGATACAGTAGCATCTTGCTGTAGTGTGAGGAAATATTTCATTACAAGCATGTAAAATATGCTGCCAAATTGCTTAATTATGTAAAGCCTTTTAAGAAAAATATCCCAAACCTTAAAACAAGATTTTTATATAAATATGAAATGTAGCTTAAAAAAGAAAAAAAAAAAAAAAAGAGGAGGAGAAGGGAAATTAAATATTACTGACTTTATTGAATGTCTCTATTCAAATATTTTGCATAAGCAGACATGTCACTTTAATCAGATAAAACCCACCAGGGAAGGTGATAATTATTTGTATTACTTCTTGACAGCTATAAAAAGCTAAAATGTTACTGTGCAAATTCTGTCTGAACTATTTAAACAATTGAAAAATGTGATTTAACAGCTAAAACAAACTTAATTCAGGCTGATCTCTCATCGACGTGTAAGATGAAATAAGCTGGCACTTTATACAGGGAATAGAAAATAACTTCACAATACCTTCACCTAATGTGGTTAAAACCTAGTAACACGTAAACCCCTCAGAAGACCTTGTATTACCATGGCTTACACAGGGGATGATGGCCATTTCTATACTGAGATCTACTGCCTTTAAACTTTGGTTCACAGTAGCCAGGGTGGGGCTTTGCCCTGGGAATTCCCAGAGAGCTCAAGCAGCCAGCTAGCCATGCAAGGACCAGTGGATGAGACTGCCTTGCACAGGCAGAGGGTATGAGGAAAGTCAGGAATGAGGTTTGGCAATACTGTTAGCCTTGTCAGGTCCACCCCAAAAAAATGATCTGCCAAGGAACAAGGCTTGAGGGCAGCAAAATTCCCCACTGGGACTGGTGGTAGACCCTGGGCTGGATGCCCTCAGGACAGCTGTGCAGCCAGCTTGCTACAAACACCAACAGAGCCATCGTGAGAGACGTCTGCAAATGCAACTCCAGCTGCTCAACCACCGAGCCAGCTTCTGAGTAAGAGGGGTGGCAAGATTTAATTCAGTCCAGAGCCGGGGAAGCCCTAGGCTGTCACTCACAGGAAACCCTTGCATTAAGGGCTTTTTCTTAAGTACTAGCCTTCCTTAGGCCTTCAACACTCGAGTTCAGAATTACACCAAAGCCAAGAAGCACAGCGATTTCCACAATAAAATCTGCAAGGCTGGCCCAGAAACAACACACATCCTATTATCAGAACTCTGGTTCTGCTGATGGGTTGCAGTGCTAATAAATCACCATTACATAGATTCCTCTTTCCCTCTTCTTCCCTCTTTCTATGTTTGCAGTCTCTGCCACTTGTTGCCCTGCTTTGTCTTTATAACAATATAACAGAGAGCTGTTTTCCACTTTTGCTACTCCCAGGTAGCCCAGACTCATCTCAAAACCTCCAACTATTGTCTTCAAAAATCTAAGTGCTCGAAAACTGAGTCACTCCACAGGCGGCAGGATTATTAAACCGTGACTCTCTAAGGATTTATCTAATTTCTCTTTAAGATCTTTGTTTCCATCAATAATTCAGGTTCCCACATGTCCCTTATGTGATCATCGTGGTACAGGGGGATGCTGCAAAACACTGGCTAGCTGGACAGCAAAGAGAAGGAGCTTTGTGACCTGGACATGCAGCTCCAATTTCTATGCCCAGGCAGACCATGTCTCTGTTTTCAGCCATTCTTTCATCTTCACCAGAGCTAGAAAAATATTATTAACAAACATCAGGATTGTGATTCCTGTACTTATAATGACTTTCTCCGGGCTTCCTCTTACTTCTAATGACTGCAGCATAAACAGGGTCTGGAAATAACTGCAAAACTTAGAAATCCTGCACCTGAGCTCTCCTTTTTCTGGCAGAAGAAGGTTTATTCAAACATGGGCACTCTCTCCTTCTCTCGTGTCTTTGCCGTCACATTTTGGAAGTTCATCTCCACCTGCAAACAGCTTTGCCACTGTGGAACTGAGGGCCTAAAACTCAGTTCCTGTAATCTAAACCCAGAGGCACCATGACAGGACATTGTGGGCACTGTTCTCCCCACAGCTTCATGTTAGCTTAAACATGGAGGTTCATTCACCTTTCTCACCATCTTGTCAGCTAATGTAACTCGCTGTAATTGTTTAGTGCTAAAAGATGCTCACCAAAGGCACAGAAGGAACAATGTAGAACAAAAGAAGACACTGAAGGCTATTCCAAACTTGTGTGAGCACATTCACAAAGAGAACAAAGGTTATGGAGTAAGCCTTATGCCTCAGGACATAGGAAAGCCCGCTAAAACACTGAGTTTCCCCATGGCTAATGGAGGTTCAGTGCTGTCAGAAGACTGGCTGGGTATCTGCTAGTAAATGCTCCTGCCTACCTGGAGAAGCCCCACGAGCATTCAGACTTGAGGTTCAGACTACTGGAGCTGATTAGTCTATCTGCAAAACTGAAATGTTGGGGTTTTTTGTCTCTGCTGGCAGATATTATCTTTAAATTTCTGCTGACAGTCAGCCTGGTGCAACAGGGACAGATCAGTGCATCAGTGCATCAGTGCAGTGCAATGAGCCTGGCCTATTTTGGAAGTTTTCTTTTCATCACTTTTTCATTTTGCAGCCTCCAGCCAGATGCTTGCAACTCTGACATCTTCCTACCAACCCTCCACCACCTTCATGTGTATCATATCTGAGCTTTTTGATGTGCTGTCTATTTCCTGTAGATGTTCCAGTACGTTTGCTCCTTCTAATGACTTGCTTTTCTCCTTTGAGCAACTTCTTTCTTGTGTTGATTTCCTGGAGCACTTATCATTTATTGATGGATAGTTAATTATCACCAGGCAATAGATCTTGCTCAATTCCCTAAAAGCAGCAGCTGACATTTTGTGTACGCCTCACCAGCAATGATCTTTCACAGTCACAGATACTTTTTGCAGCAGATAATGCATGAACCTGCAGTTAATCACATCGAATGAGTAAAGGATTCTTTCTTGTCTTTGGTTAAATCTCTGACTATCTGCAAAAAGTCCTGATCAGTTTCCAGACTTGCCTCTGTTTATGGAGTGATTGATTGCATGTACCAATTCTCCTCTATCACCAAAACATTTTACCATACCGTCAAATTACTGATCACAGCTTAGTTTTGCTGTCTGGTTACAACTACTCATCAAAATTATGTATTGCCCCTGCCTGGAGGCATAAACATAAAATTCTCTTGCTCTTCTCCTCGGTGTTCCCACTTATAATATATTGCCCTGGTGCCTCTTCTCTCTCTCTGATGTCAATTCCAAACTCAGTGCACAGCCCAAGCAAAATGTGCTGTAGCAACAGGGAGCTTGGGGAGGCACTGGGTGAGCTCAGAGGCTGTTTGTGACTGCTGATGCAGCCCTGTAACCGAGGGGCATTTCTCCCTCCTCTGCTCCCTGCCTGCCAGACCCAGGGCACCCCATCCAGGCTTGTGTGGTGTTTTCCAGTAGATCTGCATTTACCACTTTCCTTGCTCTTCAGCATCTACCCAAAGGTCTGGGGAGTGCTCTGGCCCTCACCTGAAAGAGAGCCCTCAGCCACACCAGTGAAAGAGAGCTGGCTCTCTTCAGCCTGGATGTCTCCTGTGCACTAAAGCACACAGAGCCATTTTCACTGAGGTGGAGTTTGCTTCCCAGTTGAGACAAATGCATGCAGACAACCATCCAACCTCCCAGCCTAGCCCATTACCCCTGCCTCACAGGAACATAAATCAAGTACCATGAAGCTATCTTTGCTGCTGCTAAGACTTATTGGATCAGTTGTCTTTCTTTCCTTTAGCAGAGGACCTTGCTCTCTTATCAAAATGCTGGATAAGATGTCCAAGTGATAGACTCCAAAATGTTAGAAGTCTGACCTTCCAAAGCCTGACACAAGCTGCTGTTAAAATGTATTTTATAGTCAAAGAAATTGCCCCCAATTTATAGATTCTATTGTGAGCATAAGGAACAAGATTGCAATATTGATGTGAAATTTTGCTTTTTCATAAATCTGTGTTCAGGTCTGGTTGTCCTTCCACAGTTGCTTTATGTGATGGAAGAACTTATCAAACCAAATCTGAAGTCATCAGGAGAAATGCCATTGCTCTGATACTGACTGAGACAGTTATCTTGGATTTAAAACACACTGAAAATTCTCTGAGTGTATGAGCTGATAACAGGACATTACTCATGGTTTTACACTTGGCAGTTGAACTGGTGCTTCATGCACTGTATATTTGATTCATTCCTCTCTGCTGGTGTCCTGACTAAATTCAGAGCACAGGGCATTTTTTTACATAAGAATTTCTCCTATGACTTTGCTGTTTCCTTCCTAAGCAAGATTGATCTTTCCAGGGGAGGTACACATTGTTACAGACTGATGATCAAAGGCTTATTGCACTGAGAAAGCAGTGGCAGACATACAAAACTGCTGGCTGTTAATGAGTGGGGAAAGCCTGTTTGATCCTAAGAAGGTATTGTTTAGGTGGATTTTGGTTTTAAACACATCTCTCTAGTTCCTTTTTTGTTATGGCACTGATATGGCACACAAGCAACTTCATTTGTCACCTGGACTCTCGCCAGCTCAACATTTCATGCATGCAGCAGTTCGCTGTGAAACACTACCATATGAGATTAGTCCTGTATTTTCCTCTTATTATGGGTGATTGTGACTATCAGGTCACACATTAAGTTTTTATCCATCAACACATGGCCTCAACCTGCTTCCACAGAACTTGGAGAAAGATTTGCCTTCTGTTGATTAAGAGACTTTGCTTAAAGGAATAGCACCAGGGCTGGCCTCTAGCTTGTGAAAGCTCCATCCAGCTGCACCAATGTACCCCTCCCAGATTTGGGGATGTCCTTCACTTCAGTTCTCCCCCCTCTCTCAATTAAAGTGTTCATTATGTCACACCTTAGATTTCATGCACTAGCAGATGTTAAAGAAATTGATTCAAGTTCTTGCTTTCTTATTTCATCTTTAACCCAGTTCTCTCCTTTAATCTGTATATCCACCTAGAATCTGGATCTTTCTGATTCTATCTGTTCACTTTTGTACCTAACCTGTCCCCCTTTCCCACTCTAATGGTGCTTTTATTCAAACATTTTCAACCTTCACCTTATCACAATCAGCTTCTCCCCTGACTTCTACTGCAGCAACCCAGATTCCCTGAGGTTCACTTAACATCCTATTAAGATCATGCAGGACTTTCTACTGTGATGATGTTGTACCTTTGTCCCTGCTTTGGTTCCCACTCTTCAAATTTAGTCATTGACAAGGAGTATTCATGGGCTGCCCATCCTCTCTGCCATGTTTGATTGTGACAGTTCACACTTGCCGTGAGCCACATCACTCTGACACCTTCAGTGTCTCCCTTGTCTACATCCAGCACTGGAATCTTAACATTTTATTTCCTGCCTCTCCTACAGTTTCCAGTCACTACCTACCATTGCCACCCCTCCCTCTTAAATACATACATATACTTTAATGTGACGCTGTTGAGCAGGACGGGAATAGAGAACTCCAGATCAGAAGGCTAAGAAAATGAACTCTCCCTTTATTTCAAATGTACCACTCTATATATAGAGAACATCAAGAAGACTAATTTCATTGGTCTTAGAGTAAAAACATGTCACACCATTGGTGTGCAGTGAATGACGCACAGTAGCAGAACATATCTGTAAACAATGTGAATAACAAGATAGATTAGAGAATTATTTACATTCTTCCCCAACTGTTTCCCAGGCTCTTGCCTGGTTAGAAAACCTTTCTCTTTCTCTCTGACTGAGCTGAGAATGCCCACATTAATGGACTGGGAAAAATATAATTATCTATGAGGAAGGTGCTTTGAAGGGATCTCAAGTAAAAAGGGAGCATGTTGACCTCCTGCCTGAAGGGTCATACTCTGAATTCTGCAACAGCCAGTTGGAAGGGAGGTGTATTGAAAAGTCTGGTTTACGCACCTTTCTGAGAATGGTGAGACGAATAATAGAACATTGTTAATCAGCATTGGTTGTTGATTGTGAGGGCTCCAACAAGCTTAAGCTACATACATAGCTTTGAGAGGTTTGAAATTACAGCTTATCTTTAATCTACGTCCTTGCTGATGCACTGTACAGACTTATAATGTGTTTTAGAGACCCCTCCCTGGAGTGAGCACCACCACTCACCTTCCTTTGCCTGCTTGCTGGGATCAGAGGTGTCAGCAGGAAGAGAGCAACAGGCAGCTTCCCTCTGTCTGTATATCTGTGAATGATGAGTTTAGGTTCTGGACCAGACCCCATCTGTGACTTTAGTGAGAGCAGGACCCTTGGCACCTGGCAATCAGCACTGGAGAAACAAGCAGGGTCACATTACCATTTACTCCAAAACCTCGGCCCTAAACTGCACACCAGTGAGGGGCAATGAGCTTCGGTAAGACAGCAGAGCAAGCAGTGCTCCCACAGACACAAGGACAAAGAAGTAGAACTGCAGAAGTAAAGGAAGCAAAGGTGGAACTGAGACTTTCAGATACAGAGCTGTTCCTCTGGCTCATTCCACCTGACTCAGAATAACTAAACAGAGCATAGTGCACAACTGCAGCGTGACCTACGGGGTACATACATTTAAATCCACATCACTGCATCTTGTCAATGGTGAATTTAAACTGTGCAATTTACTGGTTTTCCCTTGAGATTGAAAGGTGATGACCTTTGGTCAAGGAAGGGAAGCAAAATTAGTTCATGCCATAATTCCAGAAGAAGGGATAAAAATAACGTGAGAGGGGCTTTTCATTAAGTCCACTACAGTATTTTATACAGATTATGCTTTCTTTTTTTCCTCAAACCAAGAATAACTTTCCAGTCAGAAACAGAAAAGCCTTGCCAAATAAAAAAAAAAAAAAAAAAAAAGATAACTCATGAAAAAGAGTTCTTAGTTCTTAGGTTCTTAGGCTTTGGAAGAAAATAACTTCATGTCCTGTCATTTAATTTGCAATAGAGAGACCACAAAGTTATATCATTTCTTCCTAGAGAGGATTACTTCTGTCATGCATTTCATCAGTCAGAGCACATGCAGTATAACTTGTGATCAATGATTTCTGGATAAAACCAAAATCTTGGGTTTGACCAGAATTTTTTATGGACCACAAATAATAGGGTTTTATAGTAAAATAAATATATTTACACAGAGATATACGCAAACCAAGTCTATAAAAATGTGTACACGTTTATCTCTGAAATCCACACTAAGTCCTATCTGAAGGTTTGTAATTTATTTTACAGGGAATATGAATCACAAAAAGTAAGCTCATGCATATAATATGGTATTTACAAAGAACACAAAACCTGCAGTCCTTATCTAGCTAAACAGTTAAAGATAACCTTAAATGCCATATAGAATGAGGACCTCTGCAAGGATCAGCATAGACATGAAATTTTTTTGCCCACTTTTAAAATTTTAGATAAAGCTTTCTCATGAGAAAATTTTTAACTTTAAAATAAGCCCTTTTTCATCATTCAACACCAGAGGCAGATGCTGCACAGGTTCGCTGTGTAGCCTGTGGGAGACAGTCTCACTACAGAAACTTTTATGGCAGAACAGAGTATTTTTCCTCCTGACCATTTGACCAGTGTTATTATTTTTTCTTTTAAACTCTGAAATAGAAAAGAAAGCTTTTACTTAAAAAAATATGATAGTGAAAATTGAAGGTGTTTCACAGTATACTGAACTAACAGCTTCTCCTCTTCCCTAAGATATCTCAATTTCTAAGTTTCTTCACCCACTCAGAGTCCTTTCAGCTATTCTGTACATATACATCTTCACCCTTGGACTGTGACGTGCCGGCAAACTGTATACTGTCTTCCTTAAAAGAGGCAAGTGTATATAAGCTAAGTAACAGTGAATAGATGCCTTTCAAATCTAGGTCCAATTTTCCATCAATTCTGTCATAAATCATCTGTCTGTTTTAAGCATTTCCTATTTCCACAAATAAGTTTTAATGAAATGCTGAACTCACAATAACAAAACTTCCACTGGATTTCAGAGAGCCCTGTTCTCATCCACAGATGTGACTGAGTCCATGTTAACTGGATTTTTTATTGATCAGTCTGTAGATTTGTGGGATCCTGTTTCAGCAACTTTGGAATAGTTTGATTTGCCAGGCCCTACATACCCAGCCCCATTTGTCTATTTCTTTCATGGATGTCGCAGTTACCACTTTTTTCACTGTCCAATGCACTCTGTGTGTGCCTTTGTGTACATGGTTTTCTGAGAAATTTTGAAGTTAATTTATATTTTCTTGGCTAGACAATGCTTTTCAATGTGTGTGCACCCTTCCCAGTAACACAAAACAGAAGCTTGAGAAACTAGGAAAGTTTGCTAAGATATTTCCTTGTTAGGTTTTGATGTTTAGGACAAATATTTGCATTTAGGCTGTTTGAAATTTGCTGTTTCTCACTTCCTACAACTGTGCCACACCAAGGTGGGCACCAATAACCTTTTCACCTCATGCTCAACATCCTGAAGAACTGCCATCACACATATTGCAAACATCAGTATGATCTGACAAACCATAATTGTGACTGATAAGCTGACCATCTTGTTTCCCCATTTTTTAAATTCTGCTTTTATCCAACTCTGCTACAGGAGAGGAGCTGTTTCAATAATAAATCAGAAAAAAAAATTAAGTTCTTCAGCTGTGAAAACCAGGCTGGACCCTTGTGCTAAATTTACCAGTAATGATTTAGGTATAGCAAAATTCAGTCTTGTACTAATGGAGAAGGCATGAATAAAACAATCCAGTATAGATCCCTTCAAAAGAACTGGGATAAAGATTTATACAAGTTTTGAGGGCTGCTGCTTTGAGATATTAAAAGATGATCCCTGTCACAGGTTAGCAATTACTTCTTTACATGACAGCAAGAGCTGTCTCTGAAATTTCAATCTTCATTCCAAAAATTGCCCTTTTCATACAGGACACATGAGAAATTTATGAATTTATTTGCATCCAACTTGCAGATGAAAAAACAAGATCCTGTCTGCTCACAGATATTACAGACCATAATACACATTTTCGGAGGTAGATAGGTATCTTTGGTGTCCTAGTAATTACATTTCGTCCACCTGTCTTCCCTGTAGGGATGTGAATTAAAACAATACTTAATCTCCTCCAAGGTGTGAGTCAGTGTGCCTAAGTTCCAGCCAGGAGACTTTACATTTCTGCAGTAGATGAACTGATTACTATTATCCCCAGTGCCTGCATAATTAGAAGAAAAATAGCTCTGCTTTTCCTGTATCTGCACCTTCTGGGGTCCCAGAAGGAAACAATACTTCTTAACTAAAAAAAAAGGTTTTTCAATTCCTATCACACTGATATTCTTCTCTTTCACTTTTCCCTCACTCAGAGTTTTCAGGCAGAACTTTCCGACTCTTTTATTATTTATTTGGAGAAGAAAGACATTTTAAAAGCCTGAGTGCTGGCAGAATGACTTTATGATCTCATGATCACCTCCATCCTACAGCTGTAGGCCTCTTCAGAGCTCTCTGTGGGGAGCAGTGGGGAGAAGGTGTCCAGGGCTACTGATTTCACAGCAAGTCCATGACCTTCTCCAGCAACACAAGTGAGGTGAAGGTTAATGTTAGCTCAGTGCAGCTGTGGACCAAATGTCCTTGTTTTAAAAGGGCTGATTGCTTACAACTTCGCAGAAGAGGTGGTTGTTTTGTGATGACATGGAGAGGGTCAGGTGAATGACTTGGTCATTAGAAGTGTGTCTTCTCCCTTATGGGAATTTATGTCCCTCCATATTACAGTTGTAGGGTTAATTACTTTTTTTTTTTTTTTTTTTTTTTTTTTTTTTTTTTTTTTTTTTTTTTTAATTTCTGCATGTAGACTGCCTGGAACAGCCTTGTGTTTATCCTTTCCATGCCTAATTGCATAATTCCCCTCCTTTTAAATGGGAATCCAATTAAAACTTTCCATGTATTCCCACTGCTCATACCCTTTGGCAAGTTTGGTGGTTCCCCTTTGAAAATCAGCAGCCAGCAGTATGCAGTGGCCAGCCAAAATTATTAAAACAATGGTATTCATTGTTCATACTGCAGAAAGAAAACAATTTTAAAGAAAAAAAAAGTTCAAAGTAGCAGCAGTTTACATGCAAGTCTAACTCAGCCTAAGTCCAGACATCAGTGACAGCCACTGAGAAAGTTCCATCTTAACCAGCCAGTTCAGGGTGCCTCTCATTCTGTCTCTGATGTTCAGAAGGATGGAAGTGTCCAAGCATCCAAGTAGCTCTTGAAAACACTACAGACATATCCAAATCACCAAGAAATATTCTACCTAACTATAAACAGATTAATGATTTTTGCTTTTAACAAAGGCACAGTTTGTGCATACATGTATGCCCTTCCTCCACTTGTTCTGCCTGTTCAAGGTTAACATAAGGTTTAAATAACTTTTTCCTCTTTTAATTACTGATTTCATGCATTATTGGGTGGTTCCAGACTGAAGTTTTCTCTTTCAAAACAGAGCTCGGCTTTACTTGTCCTTACTTCTTCCATATTAACAAAAAAGAGATTGTTTTGTTCCCACAAATAAAGCACTTTTGTCCCAGAAGACACTGCTTTGTCACTGTGTTGACAAAATCTTCCCGATGTAGTCTGGGGACTGTTAGCAACCACTGACTGTGGCCCTGCACTGCCAGGCAAAGAGCTGTCTTTCTGTCAGTCATTCTATCCTAGTGCCTCAGTGTTAACATGGCTTTCTCCCTGGCACTACAAATTGTCAAACCGTAAAAAAATTAATTGCTACACACTAGTGATCACTTCCATAGATAGGGCCTAAGGCAAAACAGACAGATTAAATAATATGCATCTCTTTCTGACATTTTCTGGCAAATGCTATCCGTGACATTGCAAATGAAATCATTAGGACCAGCTGCTCATTTTACCTGTGCCCTTCCAACCAGATCAGCAAATGGTGTCCTTACTCTGAAGTTTCTGCAGGTCAGACAGGATCTCTGCAGAACAGAGTTATCCAAATAGTAATAACAATTTTTTCCATGACTGTAATATATAATACATTGTCTATAGTATATTATATACACCATCTAATATACAGTAAATCCATAGTTTTAGATAAATGTATATGTTTTGTATACACATATATGATACACATATGTATGATATGCCTGTATATCATTTATATATGGGTATCTTGGTTCTTCTTCCTTTTTTTTGCTATTCAACCACTACAGTTGTACTCAAATGTGTACTGGACTTCATTTTTCAGGCACCACCCACAGAAGATGATGTAGAAATGTCTGAAAATGTGTTAAAGGTTCAAGCAGTACCTCTGGAGCTACAGAGATCCTCTCAGCTCTCAAACTCAGATGTCAGATGGGTGCAGCTCAGAGGAAGCGCCTCTGTTGCCTTTGGAAAGGAAAGAACCATGAGCAGCAGGGTTCAGGTGCGGGGATTGCTGGACTCCAGGACAGTTTGGATGGGTGGTGACGAAGGATCTCTGAAGCCCAGTCTTTAGAGCATATGGTTTATTGTAAAGGATGAAGGGCCCTGCTTAGAGTTGCTAGCCGCAACTCGTGGCAGGCCCAGGGAGAGCGGGGGGAGAGAGAGAGAGAGAGAGAGAGAGTGCCAGGTGGGCATCCCAGCAGGAGGGTCCCAGAGAGAGAGCGTCCAGTCCCTCAGCCACACCTTATCAGGGGGCTTCAAGGTGGGCTGGTACAGGACTTGGGCCAATGGGGTTACAGATACCTGATACTTCAGGGGAGGGTTACAGGTATGGGATGAACCACACATTGGGGGGTGAGACAGGACATTCCATTTGACCTTTGGATCTATCAGAAAGGGGGGATTGCTTTCAGCTTGGCTGTATTATTGTTTTCGGGATGCTCAGTAAAGAAGGCTTGGTATTTCAAACCTTGTTTTCATCTCGATATCTGTATTCTCTGATTCTTTTGCCAGGCCATCATATTTATAGGGCCTTGCTATTTCATCTTCCCCAACATTCAGGGAATACAAGCAAAATAACTTTCAGCTCCAGACGACTTCAATGTCTGAAACTTCCTGTTCTTAATGTTATAGTCTTCTGAAGAATAATCCAAACTACAGGTAGGCAAACCTAGAACTGATACCTAAGCTGCTAGCACTGAACAAAAATTTATGCTTAGCAAAGCACGTAAAGTTCTTCAGGTAGACCAATACAGAGTAGGGCAAAATATTAACTTAGACATCCTACCCTGCCAGGAGCCATCATAATACCTCAAAATGCAATATTTAATTCATCACCTTGCATAATACTGGACCTATTGCATAACAAGGGATCTAATTGCATAATAAGGGAACTAAATATTTTAAATATTATTTTTTTCCTAAATTAATATATTATTCATCATCACTGGTAGTATGAAGGTTCACTGGAAGACATGTAAGAGATGTGAAGGAAAAATGTCCTATTCTTTCTGTAGCAATGAGCTGCATTCATATCTTGCTGATCCCCGACTGAAATAATATTCACTGAAAACCTGAGTGTAAATGTTGAAAGTTTATTGAGAAAGAACACATTCTACCTGCAATTTCTAAGAAAAATGAGTAAGTGAGCTTAAAACATTTGGAAAAAAAATAAGAGAAGTTAACCTCTTATGCCACATCTGAGTTGTTCCTGTGTTATTCCAGTTGAGATAATTGACAAAACAAGTATTTGCAGTCAGAGACTGCAGCATGACAGGAATTCATGTGAACGCATTATAATAGTCAAGTGTTTAATCACTTTTCAATTCTTGTAAAACAAAGATCATTTTCCAGCATTGTCTGAACTGAGCTTGCTGTAGTCAATGGGTGTTCAACTTCTTTGCATGAGACAATTGAGTTCACCACCCTGGATAATAAAGACCTACTGTTTTTTAGACTATAACTCAGCAGGTGATTGAATGTTATCCTCTTCACAGAAAAATACAAGTAAAATGAGCTCTTCAGCTGTAAATAATTTGGTCAAAAAAGAGAAAGCAAATGTACTTCTCAGGTAACAATCTCAGCTCTGCTGCATGGTGCAGGGATTTTCCCTAGCCATCCAGTTCTGGATTTCTTGTCATCAGCCATCCCAAAAAGGGAATGTTAGTGAGGGGTTTTGTGGAAAGTCTCATTACAAGACTGAGCGTGGAAATTCATGTGAGGAGTTCAATGCAGAATATGGCCTGACCGTATTCTCTTCTCTCCAGCACAATGGGAAAAAGGGAATACTGGAGTAATCTCCTTTGTCATCTAGAAATAGCTTTTCCTTTTTTTCTTGCTCCTACATCCCAGAGTTAATCCATGTGGTTTGACAGCCCTGCAAATGCTCTCACAGGCTTTACCAGACTTTAGTTTATATTTATAATGCAAAATGAAGGGTTTAGATTGTTTTGTTTTTAGAATATCCATAATATTAAAAAGGCCCCATAATCAACGAATAACAAAATAAATCAACTAATCCCTTTATCCAGAGCCATTCAAATCTGTCATTAAAACCCTGAGGTTCTGACAGATGCCACCATGTCAGATTTCTTTCCCCTCCATGTTGTTTTGATTGACACAGATTTTTTGATTTGGGTTAGAATTGCATTTGGGCTTTCCATGGCATATAGTCAAACTAGCTCATTTTTAATGTTAATTTCCTGAAAATAATTGAAAACCAATCCATACTTTTAATCTGTGTCAGGTGCTTGCCAATGATGGCCTTTTTGTTGTTGTTGCCATTGACACACAAGGTGATCCAGGAAAATGCCTGGTTTCTGTGGCTCTCTGCCCAGCCCTGGCTTTGTGAAATAACTGGTTTCACTTAGCCAGGTTGTTTGCAGTCATTTACTGTAATGCCCCTCCACCATTTCCTGAGGCAGCTCTCTGGCATTTTCAGTCTCCACTTGTGAGACTTCAGTCTCACCCATCCTGATCAGTGGAACTGTAGCAAATTTGTCCATTCGTGTCTTTCTAATACATAAAATACATGGATATTTATGCTAATTTTTTTTCCTCTGCAGTACAGGTTATTCCCATATTACACTGGGTGAGAAGGTTTGTAGGAAAAAGTAATGGGTTTTATGAAACCAATATAGTTTCTTTGAAAAATCAAACAGGGTCTTCTTCAGGTCTGAAGCAGAAGTGTTCATGCAAAGTGATTTTCAAATATAGCCACAAGAATTTATCCTTCACAACTGACACATAATTTTTAACCCCTCTATAAGCAGTGAGATCCCTAGAAAAAAATATAGGTGCCCTTCTCATGAAGTATCAAGATATAAATTAGAATAAGTCTGCATAGAAAATGCGTATGTGTGTCTATAGCACACAGACATCCCAGACAGAGGTAATAATTCTGGCTTTGAATTTGTTTTTCCATAATACACTGACAACTTTTCTGCAGAAACCTTGAGTCCCCGCACCACTGAGTAGCTCCATAGAGTTTAATATAGCCTCATCCTGGCTTAAAATTTGGTGTATGTTTAAATGCTTTCCTGGGGTATTTAAAACACTTTTGTTGCAGCCCACCTGTTAAAAGCAGATCACAATAATTCTAGAGACTGGAAGAGTTACTGTTAAGAAGCACTTTCAAAACACTGTATCTCTTTATTAGAAATTTTTAAATCATTGCTGTCAGCCCATTTCTCACAAGTGAGGGAGTGAAAATGTTCTTGCTTAGCATCTTTCTCCTCTTTTTCTGGCCCACCTCCAGTCCCATCTCCCCAGGACTTCTGACTCATTGTTAACAGGCAGCTGCAAGTCCTTTAAAACAACCTGGTTTTCACACCAACTGACTGCAAGCCCTGCAGCACTGTCATAACCTCTCATTTTTGTTCCTAAGGACCTGCAATTTTTTAAACAGCTTGAATATATTTGATCTTTTCAGTTTTTAGAGGGCCATCAGGAAGACTGATTGTTCCCAGCTAATTGCAGAGAAAGAAAAAGAAGCTGGCTGTTCATAATAAAAAACCGCCCTTAAGTGTAGATGGAATTCAGTCATGATAATTCACGCGGTTTGGTGTCTGATTTCGCAGATTTGATCCTGTACCAAGAGACTGTTCAAACTGAGTTCAACTTGGGCATAACTGTGTTGGCAAAGTCTTCATTTTCCGTGGCGTCTTCAGAGGCTGTTCAAAACACAGCTCTCAGAGCATTATGGTTCAGATCTTTCTCAGAGTGCACATGATCTCTGTTGAAGACAACTTTTGAGAACGCAGCCCATCCTGTAGGGATGTTCAGTCCAAAGGTCAGCTGGAAGCTGCAGAATGGCCACTGGTTTTACCTGGATCACAGCTTTCCCTTTATAGCATACAACCTTACATGTCTCCTCTGCTTGCTGTGTTGGCACAAGGGACACTCTCTGGGAGGCATTGCCACATTCCTTTGGGGAAGGAATGGACACAGCTTTTTATTGCAAGCCAACAGGATGGTCTAAGTCAGAGCAGAAGGTTTCTTTGCCACGCTTACATGCCTGCCATCCAGAGCAGAAGGGTGAAAAGGGCTGATTAAGATGAAGTGGCTGCCTCTCTTCTCCTACCTTCACACCACCAGATGAAGCAGCTTCTCTGACCAGGTGAAGTTAAGTTTCAAGACAAGAAATTCCAGGCAGCAAAACCCCTTGAGCCACGTGTTTTGTACTTGCCTCCCTTCCCGTTCCTTAGGGCTGAGATGTCCACATCTTCTGGAACTGGCTCCTGAGCTGAAACAGAAGGGGTGCTGCTGTGTATTTAATGTGCAAATATTGCAGTGTAGTAGTGACAGGAGTATTGCAAGTGACCTATGAGGTGAAGTGCAATTACTGTCCTGCAAGAGTAGGTTATTCCTTTCCTATATGAATGTACTGACCTAACTTAGGAGAGAGCCACAGGAAAGGTGGACAAGGATCACACCATAAATCCTGATGACACACACTCATGAGACAATGACTGACCCATCTGCAAAACCAGCCAGGAAGACATAGGCTTTTCTCTGAGACTGGAGTCTAGGATTAAAAATAAGAGCCAGAGATCTTCCAAAGGGAACTTCCCCTAAAATGTCATGGGACAAATGATTTGAGTTAATGGTCAGCCAAACTGCAGAATTCAGCAGCACTTAGTGCTTAAGGATTTAAGCACTTAGATTAGCCTACTCAGGAGCCTTCTGTAGCAATGCTCTCATGCAGCCTTGCTGTCTATTAAACACATCTAAATTGCACACTAAGGATAAAACAAATAAGAGAGAGGAAAATGGATTTATAAAAATACATATTATCTATGCTGTTTCTTTTGCCATTTGGAAATCCTAAAAACTGGATCCTCTTTTTTTTTTTTTAGTCTCCTTTGTAGCATGAGAGTTTTCCTTAAGCACAGAATATAATTGTCCACCAGACTATATCACTGGTAAGCTGTTAAAAGGTATAGCTCTACCTAAGCGAGGCCTTGGGGTAGATTTTCTTTTGCACTGGCCTTCTTGGAAGGTTTTATAATGATTTTATTTTAAACTCTGAGCACAGGAGAAGAGAGAGACTGGCAAACCTCTCTGCAGTTCTGAGCTGGGAAATATGTTTGTGATCTGCAGATGTTTGTCCTCTATCTCTTGCAGCATCTTAATGATGCAGTTCACTGAGCCCTGCCATTTGCCCCTGAATTTTCCTCTCATGCTTCCCCTCAGCTTATTTTCACCTCATTTAATAACTATTAAGATAATTCTGCTGTTAGAAGCCAGTAGGGGCCCATTGCTGCTTTCCTACATCCACTCTCTACCCTGATACACTCACCTGTCTGAGTAAATTGAGCTAGTTAAGAGAAGGCATTTTCTAGGACACAACGATTTTAAAGGCCAGTTTTGTGCCCAGTGTAAATCAGCCTCACTCTGCACTATGCAGTTTCTCCAGAAGTTACTGGCTTAGCTCAGGTGAGGAAGTGTTGGGTAGGTAGCCAAACTTCAATGCAATGATTATTTCCTTTTTCCTTTCCTTGAAGAATCTCCAGAGCTGTCATCCACCTGGGCACAGACCTACCACAAAAAGATAAGCCTGTCCAGCTGTGCTTAGTTTTCTTCAGTGCTACAGAGTCATCTCTGGCTCACAGCAGTGGCTTTTCTCACACTTGTCAAGCAGCCTTGACCCTTGAGGCACTGTGCTGGGCCATGATGACAGTTTCACATAACCCTGATAATTAATGCCTTTTGGAGCACTGGTTATTGAAACATAACACTTGATAAATGCACGATTCATTTTTAAACATGATTATTCCAGTACAGCCACATTAAACCCCACATGAAGGTGTTTCTTTTGCTTTTAATTCCTGCTTTAATGAACCAAAAGGTCTCGATGAAAAAAAAAAATTAAAAAAGGAAACATCCTTGTTAACTGCAGCAAGTTTTGCTCTTTTGGGCAGTGATGGTGAAAGTTAATGTGACTGGGACTATGGATGGGTGTTATACAGTTGTCACAAACAGGTAATGTTGTACAAGTGATCCAGCATAACATTCCAGAGCCAACTGTTCTACGTTAGCAGGGAAGTGGGCCAAATTCATCCACTCTGCAACTCATGGCCTTTTTGTCTCCAGATTTTCCATTTATTTTTTATATCTGCCAAGAGGGTAGTTTAGAGAACATTACATTGTCATAACATTGTATTCCACTAGCAATATTCTTTAATTGTAGTAATAATACATAATCAGCCATATACGTGTGAATTAATATATTACCCGTGCAGCTTCAGCACTAACTTCTGTTACACCCAACACCAGTCATGCTTGGCTGCCTCATGACCTGGGTTTCCGGGCATGAATTTCTTTCTGTTAAATGATTGGGGTGTATGTTATTTTTATGACAGGAGTCAATGATGTTTCTGTCAGAAACATGGAGTTTTACTGTGAAATCTCTAAATTTTATATGAGATTTTCAGAGGGCTGAAGAGCCTGGCGTTGCAGCACATTAATGGGCTGGCAAAGGGTGAGGTCTTGGGATGCTCACCAACACAGATGAGTTTAGGGACACCTAAAACTACCACTCTCACTGTCTCTAGCTGCATGTGCAGAGTCTGCTGAAGATTTTACTGTGACTTCTTTTCCTGAGGGCACTTGGATGTGTGGGAGAAGGCATTGCCCTCTAAGCAGAGGAAAGCGACTTTTGAAAGGGAAGGAAGGACTCAGAGTCAAAAAATGTGGGGTTTTGGTAAAACCCGTCTTCTGCAGTAGTGGTTAGGCAGTGATTAAAAGCCAAGTGAGGGAGCTTCTCAGCTGGCCTTGGGGCAGGGCAGCTTTAGCCAGTGCCAGCTACTGACGAAAGTGTGTGTGATTTAATGCAGTGTTCCACATCCCACCCCCCATTTACTGTCCCCCACCCACATTAGGCCTACAGGAGCTAAACCTCATGGCAGAGTCCCACCCATCAGAGTTACAGACTCGCCTCCAAAGCCACTCTGAACCAGCTGAAAAAGGCCAGTGGAGTCAAGTAAGGGTAAAAATGGTACAAAGGAAAACATGCTGTGATACACACTTGTTCTAGAAGGGTAGGTAATACTGGTGGCAGGAGGAAGCAAAAGCCAAACAGTGAAGATCAATAACTTTTGTCTGTCTCTGCACAAGCTTTGAATGACATATGCTTAATGACAGTGCAACTCGATTTGCAAACTCCTATTTTTAATTGCTACAAATGGCAAGCAGAATAAATGGCTGGCTTTTTGCTGTGTTTTGCAAAGGTGAAATGTGGGACTGTGGAAGGGGGTGACATTGGTGAATGGACTAATTTTGAAATTATAAATAAAAATGAACAGGGGAGGAAAAGAGAGGGAATTAGAAGAAATGGAGCAAGAAGAACATTATTTTGTGTAAATTAAATTTAAATAAAGAAGGATGACACTGGCTCTGAAGTATTTTAAGGCCAACAGTAATAAGAGTATTATATATAACACAACTACCCCATGACTATCAGGTGCACCTTTTTTTTTCTAATAATGAGGATGCTGATGTGCATTTGTCAAGAAGACAAATAAACATCCTTTTTTTATTGACCAAAATGGCAACCTTAGTCACTTAACATCTTCACAGTTCACCTGCATCAAGGGGAGGAACTGTGAAATCTGTCCAAAAAGTGCGAGAAAAAGCCTCAGAAATATTTTTGAAGTCTTTCAATGCTCCTTAAATAGCTGGGCAGAGCTGAGGATTCTTTTACATGCCTTGCTGTTTTCAGATTGCTGGGGAAGTTGATTTCTTCTACTCCAGTCTTCTACTCCAGTCTAATCAAGCTCAACAGGACTTGCAGGGAAACCCCATCTGAACAGTGATACCATAAAAGAAAACTGCAAGCTGTCTCTGCCTGCAGATTTTCCATGGATGGCACAAATGGGATGGGTGGGCTCCTCCCAAGGGCTGGGAGACATTGTCACCTCAGAAAGGGAAGAAAGAATATGGGAATATTCAATCACATGCATAAAATTTGGCAACGTTGCAGTGAAGGGCAGGTGCAAGGCAAAACAGGTAGTAGCCACACAGGCAATTGGTTTGTAAAATGGAAAACAGGCAAAATCTTACCTCTGGTCTCCTGCAAGCTAGCATAGTGGGCTTCAGGGATGATACAGTAAGATATTATTAGCTTTCTGTAATGAGAATAGCAGTGAAAGGATGATTTGTAACTCTAAGGAAAACTGTACAACTTACTGTCACAGGATGTTGAAGTCAACAGTATACATTTGTTCAAAAGTATTCAGACTTGTTCAGTCACATTCAGTTATTATCAAATATGACAGTTTGGACATAACTGCCTTGCCAGAGAGTGAGTGAACATTGTCTAATGTTCATTGTCAGATGTGAGGCATTTCGTACTGGCCCCTTCCCTCACACATGTTCCCTGTGACTTGTCCAATAGGTAAGAGCAGAGCCAGGATGCTGGGCTAGGTGAAGCTCTAGTCTGACCTTCTCTGGCCTCTCTCCTGTTCTTAGGAAGATAAGTCCAGGCTAAAGGTATAGAACGGCTGCATGGCAGCCTACATGCATTGCAGTAAATGCCATGCTAATCATGTACTCAGATGCTGAGAAGTAGCTGCCCTTCAGCTCTCCTGCAGTCTGAGCAGAGAAAATCCATCAGCCAGAAGACCACAGAGGTGCATCCCCAGAGATACAAATCCTTATCACAGAGGCAGAGTTATTAGCTGTTCCCTTGTCTGCCCTTGAGGGAGCATGTGTGAGTCCCCAGCCCCTCAAAGCCTTCCCTGCATGCTCAGTGTCCTGAAGCATGAACAGTCCTGAGCAACTTCAATTAGGCAACTCACAGTCCATAACATGAACAGAGCAAGCTTTTCTGAGTCCAGGGCTTAAAGCTGCAGTCTAGCTCAAAAAAATATTTACTTGCACTGTACAATCCCTAACATATTTTCCTATAGGGGTAGTACTGACTTTTGGCTAGAACATACAATGATTGTTATACTCACCATTGATTTTTCCCATTCCAGGGAGACAGTTGTACATATAAGCAAATACCTCCTGCATTCCACCCAGAAGGAGAAGTATTTTCATATTTTTCATATGACAAACTGTTTCCAGACAAGTGCAGATATTTGACTGAAAATTAAATGGAAGCAGCAACTTCCACTAGGGGTTAAACTTGAGACAGAGAGAGAGAGAGAGAGAGAGAGAGGAAAAAAGTTCCTTTCAATCATCCTTTCCTGTTTGGGGAGCCCTGTGTACTTTCCAGTAGATGCCTGTGTAGAGGGATTGAATCTAAGTCTGCAGGCCATCAGCACACTGCAGTCCTTGGACAACGGATCCATGCTCACAGGTTTTGGAAGCACTACCAGCAGCATCCTCAGCACCTGCCTGGCATACAGGGAGACACATTCCCTGGCAGCAGGAATGCTGAGCACCAGGGCTGGCCCAGGAGGTTACTGTCTGCCCTTCCTGCAAGTTTCTACTTCTGTAGAAAAAATGGGTGCATTGGTTTTTAACAACCCTCGGACTGTGATTTGCAGAATTGCTTTCAGAGTCTGTGTCAACATTCAGCACCATCGCTGCCCTGGGCACAGAGAAGCCCTTTGGCTGGGCACAGAGAAATCCTTTGGCTGAGCACTGTGCCAGGCTTTGCAGAAAAACACTTATTCTTGTTCCCCCTGTAACTGCTGGAGGAACCCTCCTTCACTGGTCAAAGGTGAAAGTTTGGAAGTAGGAGAAGCAAATGATGGATGCAGACACTCAGCAGGGAGGGGAAAGAGAAGCAGGAAAGAGGACTGGAAGCTGGAGTGAGATACTATTGCCCTCTGTCGATCAATCCAGTAACTGAGCTCAAGGGAGACAGAATAACTCTGAAAAGGAACGGATGAAGCTGGTAAAAACCAACAGGGACACTCTGCCTATGAGAAAACTTAAGCTGCAAATCAGGGAAAGATTCCTGAAAAAGTAAAGCTGGGAAACGGGCTTTAAAGGGAAGAGCAGGGACAACATTTTACTACAATTAGGGTGAGATTTATTGCATTCTGCAGTGCTTATCATGGTAGCCAGTAGTTACAGCAGACAATTTTGATACCTATGCACAAGATCTTTCACAAACCCCTGTGTTGTTACAAAACAGATGAATCCTCTAGCAACCAAAGGGTTACAAATGTACAGAGCAGAAGTGAAACGATACGCGGAATAAATAAATAGACTCCATAACCTGGGGTAGTTATGAAGTGGGTATGTATGTCAGCGCCCGGCACGAGTGAGATAGCTCTCCAAAACTTGTGCCCCGAGCCTCAGTCTGACCCACACTTTTATTCTTAAAGTCGTTCCATATGCAATACATTGCACAACTTTTTCATGCATATTCAACCCCTTGCCCCGCCTGTCCTCGCTTCTCATGCTAAGTAAGTCCACGCCCTTCTGGGCACGCGTGGTTTGCTGTGGTGGTCGTACGGGGGTCTCTTGGTGGTCCTGAGGCTGAAGATTGTGGTCTTCCTCATGATTGAACTTTTGAACTTCTCCTCTCTGCGCGTGCGCTTTTGGTCCTTTGGTGCTTATCTGAGTACGTCTGTCAGTCTTGATAAGCTTGGAGACAGAGGAGCTTCTTTATCTGGGTTCTTTGCTTCTTCTGGTATTGTTCTTTATGCAAGAAGCTTCAGAAATTTGCATTTTCCTATGCCCTTTGTACTAGGCAGAGGTTTCTTAAGTAAAAGGTTGAAAATTCAACACATAACTCTACAAGCTAAATTATAAATGCTTAATTCATTTTGTTAACCTAACTCTAAAAAATCTCTGTTTCAGAAGCTTTCATCAAAAACATGTTGTCAGGAAACTATCTGCTGCTGCGAGAGGAATTCTTTGATGGTATGTAATATTTTGGATATAAAGGAGAGTTTCAAGGTGTCTGAGGGGAATCCAGAACATGGCAAAATTTCCAAAATGAGATGCAGTCTTGCCAGCAAGTGTCTGCTCTGCCCCTGAAACTCTGATGCTGAAAACAACTTGAGGAAAAGAGGATAAATTTAATATGGATTGGTGCATATATGTTGCTTTTGTTTATTAGAATGTGAAATTAGTTGAATAAGTTTTTGTCTGTTATGAGTATTTATGTGCATGGGTGGAAACAAGCAGTTTCTTGAGCTTTCTTGTTAGTTACTGCTCAAACCCAGCCACAGTTTTAGCAAACTGAACACACAAGGTCAACAAAGCAGCAAGCAAACAGGTAAAAGAGGGGTCAATGCATGGCTACAGGTAAAAGTAAAAAAGCACAACACAAGATGTTGAAACTTGTCTGAGGTGCATCCAGAGTGAGATTGCAGGCAAGGAGCTGGGACTCAAGGACAGACCTGCCACCCAGCCGGGAAGGGGAGAGTCCTGAGGCTGCTGTCACCAAATTCCTCTGGAGTTGGTTGCAGAGGTCTGTGCTGTAGAACAACAGCAATGGAAACAGACTGATCTCCAGATTGTCTGACCTACTTAATAATTCTTACTCATATTCTGTGCTGTATGTTGGGGTGGTCCCTGTCACCATCTAAGTGCTGTCCTTTCTCTCAGAAGCACTGAACTGAATAGGGAATTGCAGTCTGGCCATGCTGTTTTCAGTTCTGCTTTCACTTCTTGTAGCTTCCTCATGCAAACATCGACAGGAAGGCATCATGATGGGTAAGAGCTTCAAGCTGTCCCATGTGAATTCATAATTTTCTTTTTTATTTCAGTTTATCATTTTTGTTATGTACATGTACTGCACTTGCATGTTGTCAAACATTCACCCTGTCTCCTCCATGCTTCCAGGCAGCCTTTCCCCTCCCGTCCTAATTCTAGCAACTCTCTTGTGCTACAGATTCATTCAGAAATGACAGAGCATTGTCATCATTCAAGGAACACTTCAGAAATGATTTTTAGAAGCTTATTTCATAAGACAAAAAGTCAAGAAGTGAGCTACTTATCCATGATTACTTCAGTAATTACTCATTCTAATATTATTGGAGTGAGGTGCTGGAAGATTAGCAAAGGCCAACAATTATACTCAAAGAGTTAAAAATAATCCAAGCATCAAATGTACTATAGGTTTATTTAAGTCCCATCACAGTATAGGATATGGGGCAACTTTTAAGAGTGAGGTTTAACTTTCTGGTTAAAACACCAGGAAGTAGATAAATCTTCATTTTTCTAGCCACATCTACACAATCTCTTGGTAGTTGCCACCTGTGAGATGCAGGAAGTCTGTGAGGGAGGGAATGGCAGGCTGGGCAGCTATGTATGCAGCTGTCCTGAAGACATACATGGCTTAGCTTCCATCCTCATCAAGCAGGAGTAGCCCTTCCTACACTTCTCCTGCCCTACCCTAATTGTAGAAACATACCTGAGATGTGCCTTACTACGGATGGACTCCCTGGCAAATGTCTTACTGGGAAATGCAGGGGTAAATAGCAGCAGGTGTTTACCTCCATGCATCAGGAAAAGATGTGCAAGTCTTCAGAAAGGGCTTCCTGCTGAAGGAACTCTTGTGACATGGGTTTGGTGCTTCCTGATGAGCCCTGGGGCTGAAAGGAAAATAAGTAGGTCCCTCAGCAACTTCTGGGCTTGGGGCAATGCCTGCCAGCTGAATAGGACATGGAAGCAGAAAATGGCCCTAGGGAGCAGGGAATCTCCTTCTGCCCATCTTGGCCAGGGAGCTGTAGCCCTGTCTGGGCAGATTCTGGGCCCTGGCTCATAACCATGGTGCCTCTCACAGGGCCCTGCCAACCCTGCAAGGGCTACCCAGGGCTCTGCCCCACCATCATCTCTCCTCTCTGCCTCTGCTACCGACAACAGTGGGCACCACATGGATTTGGGGATTATGGAACTGTGAAGCTTGGCTTGTTACTTGGCTCCTTAGGATAGATGATAAAAATGTACCAGAAAAAAAACATCTACTTGTTACAGCAGGCCCTGTGTCAGGCCCAATTATTGCTGCTGGCAGGGCCCCCAGGCCCCTTCTCCTCTCAGCCATCCAAAGGTAAGGCTGCTGCTTCCTTTCCATTTTCTCTTTGCTTGCCATTTGGGTTCTCCTTCCATTAAAGAGTGGGTAGGGATGTATGGAAAATTAAAATGTGTTACTACTTACTCCCCTACTGAACCACTTGCTTCCCTGAGGGTTATCTGCTTCTCACTTTACCTAGTGACAAGGGTGCATTGTGCCTGGCTTTCATTAATCTCCATCCCACACAAACCTTCCTGCTCAGGAAGGTTATCAAAATTAAAATACCAGACTTTTGTCTGAAACTGTTTCCTTAGCCATTATAACACCAAGAATTATGAGAGATGAAAGAAAGGGGGAGATTGGTGAGGGGTGGGAGAGGGAGGGACAAAAATTTTTTTCACAGGAAGGGAGAAGAGAATTTTTTTAAATACAAAAGCATGGTGATAAAATCATAGAATTAATGAAGTGAAAGAGCTCAAGGTCGGTGCAGTACCCAAAGATACTTTAAGCACAGTTTCTATCTTGGTTTCTTACAAAAACAACCCAAGTTTGTGTATGTCTTTTTGCTTTGCCATTTTACCCTCCATGACTTTCAAACAGTCAAATCTCAGAGAGGACTGGTGGCTCCTAAGTAAATTAATTTCTTCCCTTTTCATAAAATAGCCATTGGCAGAGATATGGGACCAGGCTCAAGCAGTTGCATTGTTTCTCTACCCACTTCCAGTGCTCATAGATCCAAGTGTGAAATTGTGCACAGCACCACCCCACGTTTTACCACCAACTCTGCTGTGGAAAGAAAGCTGCAAGGGAAAGTGGGGCTCATTTTATAGCAACTAAGATTAGTCCTAATTAAAGGAGCCACTAAGTGCTGAAGGGCAACGACTGTCTTGTTGAAAAAAAATGGCTCAAGCAACAGAAATACATCATTGGAAAGTCATACAGTCAATAGGATTGTTTGGGTTGGAAGGGACCTTAAAGATCATTCAGTTCCAACCCCCCTGCAATGGACAGGGACACTTCCACTAGGTCAGGTCGCTCAGAGCTCCATCCAGCCTGGCCTTGTCCGTGTGCTTTATTCCTTCTGCAGCTCACAGAGCGACTGTGAACAGCTCTGAAGAACTGAGCTTGGAAATGGGAAACATTCATAGGGATGAATGGCTCTGGGAAAATGAAATCTCCTTCTCCACAGACCATGTTTGGTCTGTGTTTTTGTTCACAGATGGATCAGCACTGGAGAGCAGATGTGCTGGGGTGGAAACTGGCAAGGGCTGGAGGGAGGCAGTGGGCTTGCTGTGTGCTGCCCCTGCTGCCCTGCTCCCCTCCTGGTGACACTGGGAGCTGGGTCCCCAGGCTCCTGCCAGTGCATGCCAAAGGCAGTCTCTTTCCAAACAGGAAATGGTCAGGCCTTGGAACAGTGCCTGTGCAGGGGCAGCGCCAAAAGTAGCAACAGAAAGCATGTGTTTGACAGATTATGAATAATTTATTCTGGTGACAGTGATTCCCATAGGTGACATCACTTTTGGGTGCATTAGGATGCTGAGCATCCTTTGGGGGATATTATGAGTTGGATGACCCAGGGAAACCAAAGATGTTAATGCATAATTTATTTTATGGGGGAAAAAGGAGACTAGAGCAGCCCACAAAATCCTTAACATATCCCATTTCTTTAGTTGTGTCTCCCTCAAAAGGGTGTTCCAGCAGAGGCATTATATTCTTATATAAAAATATCAACTTTCCACATGGAACATTTTTCTCTGTGAGTAAAATCCAAATTCATTATACCTTTAATTAAAAACTCAATCTTTTTTAATTATTATAGCTCATTGAATCAGGAGTCTACAAATAAAGGTCAATCAGAAAAGAGAAACACAAAAGGTGAAACAGATCACTGAGCTTCATTCAGCAACTGGAAAACAGCTTGAATCTTCATGTTCAAAGAATCCCTCTGAAGTTCAAGCCTGTAAAAATCACACTTTCTCTCCTAACCCCTACAGCAGCAGCATGTCCTGCAAGAGTATCTCTCTCTGCAGACTGGATTTGTTGGTGATACTATCTGCAGTGCCTGGCTTTTTGCTGCTTTCTGAGGCTGAAAACCCTTTTTGATGCCAGCCTTTCTCTCATTTTTAGTGGATATTCTTTGCTCTCATTTCTCTGAGTGAGTTTCTTTTGTTCCACCTCTCTTCCCCTTTGGTTTTGTTCTTCTCCTTTCTCCCCTAAATTGCACAGCTTTCTAGCAGCTTTTATCTTCTGTTCCTTTCTTTCTTACAGAATTTGAGTGAAAATGAACAAAGCACCTCTTAAGGGAACAGGTTGCATGAAAAGTTTATTTATTTTTGCAATTGAATTAACTCTTTGATTGTCAGCTATACCTCTATATAGCATTCAGGCTAATGAGAATCATTTTTTTCTTCACTCAGGTCTGTTGGCTTTGGTAGACATGATTCAAAGTTTCTTCTTGCTTTCATTGCAAACAGAGTATTTTCCCAAAAACACATCAGTGGAAGCATTGCACTAAGTCTTCACAAATGGATCATATATGATATGTGATATATCATAATAACATTATTTCAGTATTCTATGGGACTTCACTAGCTTTATTTTTATATGCTACTCAACTGGAAGAGTCAAGAACTGAAGCTTCTTGCTGGTCTCCTTGGGACCACGGCTGTATTTCGATTTGGCAAACTGTATTAAAAGTGTCACTTAAACCTCCATTGAAAGAAAACTTCTGCTAGGTCAGAAACAGAACATACAGAAACACTTCAGAAGTGTTGCTCATCATGGACCTGCATATCATGGGCAGTACATGGAAACTCCCTCCTTCGACCCCTGTCCAGAGGAGCCTATTTGGATGGCAGCTTTGTTAGGCAAGGAAGGCTGGCACTAAGGACAGCTGTGTAATCTGAACTCAGACACTCCCACTCATTATGCTGCAGTCACTGAGTCCGTGGTCAGCCACAGGTCTGTAGAAAAAAGCAGGGACCAGAGGGGTAACCAGGCTGTCAGGTATGTGCAACAGAAGCTGCAGAAGCCCCAGAGACTGGAGCTGTGCCCAACAGGATGAGGAAGAACAGCCAGACTGAAGTTGTTCACACCTCTGCAGTGGACTTGTACATTGGTAGCAGTTACACAATTTCAGACAAGCATCTGGTCTTATCAGGGAAGCATTAGCTACCACATAGCAAGAAAGAGATGATGTCTATATTTCTGAGCCCTGAGAGTATGTCTGTTTGTCTTGTAGACTTCTGTTATTTCCTGACATGCAACTCACAAAGAGTGTGAGCCAACATAACCCAGAAGCAAAATCTATAGAGATATATCTGTATACATGTTATTAAGCATCAAAAGTAAAGTTAGACTAGAAATAACCCAAATAAAATGCATTGTGGTTGAATAATTAATAGAAGTAATAATGAGTAAAGTAATTCTGATTACTTTTTTTCTTTCACAAAGCTCTTATTATGCAGTGTGAGAAGGATCAGAGAACTAGAAAATGATCAGAGAACTAGAAAACACGAGCTACAAAGAAAGATTGAGCTAATTGGTACTGTGCAATCTATGTGTCGCCCTGATTTTCAAGAGTTTTCTAAAGCCTTCTGAGTTTACATTCTTGTAGAGAAATTTCCCACACAACTTTCTGTAAACAACCTATTGTTTTGCATTCTTTCATAGAGGCGGAGAAATTTGATGTACAGGTAGTTTGTCCAGTGTCATTGGAGAGGTGGCACATTCACCCTCCAATCCACTGGCACCTTTTGAGAACTATAAAAGATTTGAGTCAGAGAAAATAAATTAGTCTCTTCATCGTGACCAAGGCTGTGGTGCGTAGTTTTTCCTTGTGTCATCTGGTGACATCTATGGAAGAGAAAATGAAGCAGAGACATGATAATGGTTTTCAAATACAGAAAAGGTTGCTGAAAAGAAGGGAGGCTTATGTTTTCTGCATCCATGATGAATAAGACAGAAACCAGCAGGCCTTATCTGCAGCAAAAAAAGATTCTGGCGAGATTGCAGAATTGACTCAATTAAGGGCAGTAAAGACAGCGAATAGCCCACTTAGGGAAGGTCCATCTGTGGGGTTCTTAAAGAGGAAGCTAGAGAAATATCCATCAGGGTATCTGGCCTGCTCTGTGAGACATTTTAAGGTCCTTTCCAGCTCTATTCTATGATTCTACTCGTTACATGTATTTATGGTGATTGTTTATATGACAGAAAGCCTGTCTCACCACGTCACACTTAACTGAACATTCTGTCATTGGCATCTGTCAGAAAAGTATCAAGCTGATTGGTCCCTTCAAGAACTGATCACAATGCAAGGATTAACATTGCTGAATGTTTTTTAATTCATCATATGTGTCAGGCCTTGCTTCAGTGTAAACTCATAGGACAATTCTGTGAGTGCGTGATGCACGATACGCACATCATGTATAGGAGCCTCACAAACCAGAGCCTGGAATAAGAAAGCACATTAATAATATGTCAGGCATCTCAGAATTATGGGACAATTCAAGAACTTGCTGTCAGGAGCATTTTAGATAAAGACAGTACCATAATTTCAGTTGAGAACATCAGGATTCAATGTGCAAACATATTTAATAGTAGAGTTACCCTGCTACCAAAGGATGACCATTGGGGCACCAGGTACAGGCAGCTTTCTGTACTGTACTGTACTGTGGGGTTCAAGTGAGGTCTGTCAGCCTTCTGCAAGATCACACAACAGTTTTATACAAGGAGATTGTGAGAAATTTCATGACCAGTTAAAGTACAAGAATTACAAACCATGGAGGACAGTTGCTATGTTCACATCAGTTATTTTAAACTCTCATAGATATTTAATTTTGAAGCTTTGAATTCTCCTTTGAAGGAATCAGTGTTTCTTTGCAGACTCTCTAAGTGACTTGGGAGCCTAAATTAGCTCTTAAGTTATATAGTATCAGAGCCTCCCTGTGTAATTATCCTGGTATTTGTCCTTAACACTATGTTTAACTTCCTGACTGGTGAGCAATAATTTACTGAATCCAGAACTGGTGATCCTTGAATTCAGACAAAGTCGCAGCAATAGCTGGATTTCAGTGACATGGCTCATAGCCAGTTTCTGGTCAGATCAGTGAGGCTCCTAGCTGAAAATCTAGAGTGAAGTTGGCCTCTTGCAGTGCAGTGACAGCTTGCTCAGGGGAGAAGCTCGCAGAAGGAATATTAACCAGTTATAAAACCCGACTTTCTGCCCAGTCTTGATTTACTTGCATGGGAGATCATATACATATACATATACATATACATATACATATACATATACATATACATATGTAAATACGACATATAAAGTATTTGAGCTACCTGCCATGCAGTGTGCACCTGGTTTGTGACAGACAGGTAGTCTTTGCAACTGCAAGCTCATTAGAGATTTACAAGCAGGCCACTGACTGACTGGCTGCAGGGCTGTAAACCCTTGTTTCTCAAAAGAAAAAAATCAGAGAAGAAAGAAGTGTTTCTGAGTTTCACACAGCACCTATCTAGAAAAGCCACATGCATGCTTGATAAACTGCACAGTGAGTCCTTGCAGTCAACTCATCCCTCCTTAAACATGATGGGTAATGAAATGCTATGGTGGGACAACTGTCCAAGAGCCTTTTTGGAGCAGACTCATTTGGCAGTGATTCTTCACAAGTAAACACCATGTAAAAGCCCAACAAGCAGAAATGAGTGCATGAGATGTGCATATTATCCTCTCATCTCTTGCTGATTTACAGCACTTCACAGTCATTCTAGCAAAGATACCCACAGCTTCAATGTCTTATGCAGGAAAACTTCCTAGGCAGAAATTTCTACCCTGAGGTTTAAAGCACACCATAAGCCTGCATCTGTTCTGCATGGATGCAAGAGTGAGGTTCCCTCAGACAAACGTTTTTGCAAGCTATTTTAAGAGTCCCAGTTTTCAGACAGCAAATAAGCTGGTTTTTAAATTACATTAGCAGACACATCAATTAGTATGTGCTTAAAGTTAACCCTTTTTTTATCCTTAATTAGTGTCTTTTCTTTCCTATTTTTTGATAGCTACATCACATTCCTGAAGTGTAAATGGAAGATTTGTACTGATTTCAGTGGGATCTCAATTGCACCTCTGCTTGCTTTATTTTTAGCCATGTCAACATTAGCTTTAATATCTTTGAATAGTGTGTGTGTCAACACTTGCTTCCATTTTATATCCCCTCTCTGATTGACCTGCATGGGGATTTGCTGTCATCTGTGGGTAACTGATGGGCCTTGCAACAAAAATTATATTCCCTGGCTCTTAACTGTCAAGAAGCTTTATTTCCCCCCCTCATTATTTGAAGGGTTTCCAATTCAGGCAACAAAGTAATTAAGGACACTGGATTTAACACTGACTGTAACAGGACTATCCATCAAAATTCGACTTACATTACCTAATTTTGATTTTTCCCTGCAGAACATTTACAAGGCCAGGCAGGTGTATTATCTCTGCATACCATTCATTATCAAGCATGACTGGAACAAGTGGCAGCATACTGATGTGTGTTTAATGGAACAGACGTTCAAATGCATATTTCAAAACTGGGAAAATTATTTCCTTTGTAATGCTGTCAAAACATGAGCAGTGACAATTTCAGGAATATGCTACATCATCCTAAACTGTGTCTCACTTTAATATCTAGCAGCTGTCAACCAGTGTTTTACTTTTCAGATTTCTGTGGTCTTCACTGATGCCTTGCTGTCTGTGCTTGGAAAAATTACATGAGTGGTTTCAGTGTGTAACTTACTTGTTTTGATCCAACAGCATGCAGCCCTGCCTGGACTGAATGACCCCTGCCTGACTGTTGCCTTAACCTTCTGAACCTTTCGATCTACCAGCATTCGAAGTCAGTGGCAACTGTATTTATATCCTAAGCTCAGAACCCTGACCTGGAAGTCATCCTTGTGCCAACTGCTTCTGCATATCTGGGGAGACCACCCGCTTTCAGAGGCAGTCCAGATGGCTGCAGCTGTGGATGGGAACAATCACTGTGTCACTTCTCCCAACTGGGGAACCACGCAGTTCCTGTGCCTTTTCAGAAAAGTGTCCTTCTCCCAGCTGCACGCCTTCCTTCTCCTAGGACAAACATGGAAAAGACTAGAGGGTTGCACAAGAAGTGAAAGTTTATTAACACTGTTGGCATTAAGTGTGCTTAGATATTTAACCCAAGTGCTGGTAGCCCAGTTCTCTCCATAATCGGAGGAGGGAGGTGTGCACTTTCAATGTGGAGCATCAAGGGGAAATGCCCAAAGTGCCCTTTAGTACATGATTTCCACACTCAGAGCTCTAGCTTGCACTCAGTGCTCATGATGCCTGAGTCTCTAATACTGCAGACTCAGATCCAATTTTCAGCTGCAACAAGCTAAAACCCTCAGAGAGTCTCATTGGTTTCAGCAGAATTCTTTGACTGTGTAATGCAAAGGCTGAGTCCTTTCTTTAAAAAAAAACACAACTAATTTTGGTCTATTTAAATTCACAGTCCTTCATGCTCCTGAGAGTCATAGGAAACTGTTTTCACAGAAAGGGATGCACAACAGCCTGATGGAGATCACACTGAAGTCAATGACCACCTTTGTGCCTTACTGTTACAGGCAACTGCAAGTTTCTGGCTGACTTGACACCACAAATAAGGTGTTTTATTTGATTATCACTGTTTTAGAAGCATAAGGAATTTTTTATTTCCCTGAAAACAAAAAATAGGTGAAATTATAAATATTGTATAAGCCAGTTTTCATAATGGTAATATTGAGAACTGTTTAAATGAGCCAAGGTATTTGTAGTAACCGACCTAATTCTTGAAATGAGGGGATATTTTTAAAAAGAAATTTAATTAAACGTAGTTAGGAGATGTATATTTAGCCAGTATCAGATATTTCAGAAATTGAGTTATTTTTAATTCTATATTTTAAGTACTTCTTGATTCCTTTGAACTCTATTGTCAACTATATAGAACGTTAATTAAGAAATTTCCTTCCAAATCAGGTCACAGAGTTAAAACAACACAACTTATAAAATAATATCCACCAACATAGACTCCTCACAGCTCTGAAATCTTAATGCCACAGAATATTGACAATAATTTAAACTATATTTAATCCTTCTCTTGTGACTTTCTTTTTGCCTAAAATGTTCCCACCCATCAACATATTCACTAGATGGCAGGTGTTCAAACATAGTGTCAAAACATGGTACAAATTTATTTTAGCCCAGCTAAAATGGAAAGTATAGGAATTTCAGGCATTTTGAGGCAATGGACCAATAAAATGTCTCAAGAAGAATCAGTGACCATTGGGCCAGGTGTGAAATGCATGTACCAAACATTCCAAATACATAAAGGAAATGGCTTCAACTGACTGAGATTTTATTACATGGTAATGGAGGCATCTCTATTGTGATTATTGTTGTTATTGTTGTTGCTGTTTTGGCTTTTATGGGATTTTGGGAAGGGTTTTTTGCTTTTGTAAGCTGGATATTAGTAAAGACAAAACATATTTTTTGTTCAGTGCAAACACTGAACAACTGTCTCATACAGATGTGCTACTATTTCCAGCTAGCTGTCTGCCTGAAGGAGCCTAATCTGGGCAGACTGACAGAGTTTAGCACCTATTTCCTCTACAGCTGTTACACATCAAAACTTCTGATCTTTAACTTCATGTCTAAACACAAATGCTCTCAGCTGGTTCAAGATATTCAGCTGTCATGCTTTTTCAAAAATGGTCAAAAATAAAATGGAAGAAATGCAGCAGAATGTTAACTTAGTAAGAAAAATGCTTGGTCAGATCCCTTTTTTTCACACTACACATCCAGCATAATGTCAGCTGCTTCCTTGAAATTCTCCTAGAATCAGGAATAGTACAGAGATTATACCAAGAGAAAGAGTTAAGAAATATTCATGGCATTTGACAAAAAACCTTTTTATAATTGTTTATACCAGCTTCAAAATTAATAAAGACATTGACTTATTAATAAATGCCAATTAACTTTAATCATCTGACCATTGACATAAATAATCTTGTTATTCACAGATATGAAAAAGAAAAAACAAGAGGTCGAGAATTAATGAATTCTTTCTGTGCAACTTCTCAATAATCTTTGGAAACTCATAAGCAATTGGGAGAAAAACTTTTTAGTTCATTCCTTTCTCTTTAGAATTACTCTAATGCTCTGGACACACTTAGGATTTGGATGATGTCCTCGCCTCAAGCTTCATGCAGACCATAGAGCCCCTCCTTTGAAAACTGCTCTGTCTTTTGGACATTTGTCTTTCTGCTGGCTTTCATGGGCTTCTACCCAAAGAAAAGTCTGACAAAGCCTGGAGTGATTGCCACCAATTACTGGAAATTTATGCAGCAACCAAACTGTGTCAGCAAACACCCATGCAATAATTCTTTAATCCTGACTCAGTCATTCTCTAGGAAGGTCACAATTATAAGCAGTTGACTGTAATGTGTGTGCTTTATTTTCTCCATGGCTAATTAATTAGCTAAGATGTCCACCTTTACTTACTACACTGTTGTGGGATTGGTTGGTTCCTGGGAAGCACAGGTCTGACCCCATGTGCTGAACATGAGGCTTACACAGATGATTTTTTGCAGTGTTGGCTGCCCAAATGTTGCTGGCTGCTTGCTTACTGCAAGTTGCTTGTCTCTGTTCCTTGATCACAATGTACCTGCCAGGTGATAAACTGATTTAAGAGGCCATATTGCATGACTCCAGAGTATCCACAAAATCTCTTAAAAAAAAAAAAAAAAAAAAAGAAAACCTCACACACCACCTCTTACCTGCCAAAAAAAGACTCAATTAGGCCCAAAAGAGCCAAACAGACAAAAAGCAAAGTTGACCATGAAGGACCCAGCCATAAAAAGCATAAGATGAGAGATACTGATAAACCTCAAGTTGGAAATCCCAATTAAAGGCTGCATCACACTCACTGACAGTATGCCATAAATTTCACTGTCCATATGGCACAGCAAAGAAACTTCATGTTCTGTAAACCAAGTAACTTATGAAGTGGGGTAGAAGTAGGCACCAATCAAACAAACCTAACACAGGCACAGTATGAAGGGGAGTCTGGACTGTGAGGTCCAGAAGGTCATATAAAGCAGAGAAACTGGTTCCCTCTGGCTGTGTAAAGGTCTGTGAGGCACTGACTCTTGGTCTCTAAGATCCTGCTTAGGTTCACTCAGAAACACTGCCTTCAGAGGGGTCACTTTTGGTTCAAGATACAAGTAGGTGTTTTTAGGGAAGGGCAGCATTGTGATGTGAAGAGTGGCTGGACCCTCCCCTCCCCTGCCTTGCCTTTAACCAAACCTGCATTTTCCAGCTGGAACTTCTGTGAACAGGACCCCTTCTCCCTGGCTTTGCTGCTTCCCTTACTGAAAGAGACCATAAGAGCACTCAGCTCACACAGATGAAACCTAAATTTAGAAGAGCACAGTCTGTCAGACCAAATAAAACCAGAGGCTGTCTCAGTGCATAAGTGCAGCTGTACCTTTGCCCAATTTACAGGACATTTTGAAATGTACTTAAGTAATAGTCTTTTTCACTGCCGTCAGTTATAATGGTCATTAAAGTGCTCTGCATCAGCTTGATGCGCTCATGAGCCTGAATAGTAGCAATTTATTACCCACGGGGCCATGCAGCTTCAATCTCCAGTGGCACAATGAGTTTTCTTTCATTACTATAGAGACATTTCAGTGCGTTCATTCACCTTCCCTGAAGACAGCCAGAGTGCCCCAGCGAGAATTAAGCACACAAATTTTCCACACTGTCTGATACACCTACCAATTTTTCCACTGCTATTCTGTAGGATTTAGAAACCATTTTCTGAAAAAAAAAAAAAATTCTGAAACCTGACAGTTTTGTCAAGGGCTGACTCACTCCTTCACTACAGCTTCCTGCCCCCGACAAGCTGGATAACCCAGAGGTTCAGTTCTGTCTTTCCTCATGGAAACAAACCCAAGAAGGATACTCTGGAAAGCAAACATCTCTTATATTCCCTGAGTGAGATAAGGGTCACCAATGAATCCCGTAGAGCAGCTTCTTACCCAAGAGATACATGTCTTTTGACATTGTTGATGACTCAGGCCTCCCTAAAAGCAATGCTAAATGGTCCCTGCAGTCTCATAGACAATACCAGCATACCAAGTGCTGGTATGACATGTTTTTCTCAGTCATCCACTTTTTTTTTTTAAAACTCTGCCTACATTTGAACTATTAAGACACATTCTGACTGTAGACAAAATATAAACGGATTTATTTTCTTTAGTCAGCCTATTCCATAATCAAAATCATATTGCTCCATTTTTAAGCTTTTCAAGCAAAATATGGAGTACATGAGGCTCACTAGTAGTATTCCCAAAGATTCATAGATCCTTCCAACAAATCAGTGAATACCTGAGTGACTTATGAAAAGGGAAAATAGTTTCAAGACCATTGCAACTCATTGGAGTTTTATTCTTTAGGACTGAGAGTTGACTGAATAATGAGTCAGTCATAAAGTTTGTGGCCTGTGCTAAAATCAGACAGGGATGAGTTGCCTGCTCTAATGTGCTCATTAGGGACAGAGTAAGTACATCCTGGTATGCTTGAATAGAACAATTATTTTCTGCTGCAATTGAAATGAATTATCAAATGCCAAGTAAAAGGCTCTGTTCTGAGTCACCATTCATCAGGAAAGATTTATTCACAGCATTATAAAAGCTTGCAGGATCAAATGTTAGGACTGCGTTATTTGTGCCAGCAATCAACGCTTGCAGCTCTTTCACACACCTAAATGAAATTTGCTTTCATCTTTCCTGCCAGGACTCAGAATACACTTCAAATTATTGTTATCAAGATGTAAGTACGGTACTGTTATAAAAAGAGGCAAATAATTTGTTCAGTCTTTCAAGAGTCAATCAGAAATTTATTGATTACAGCAAGCGATGGCAAGCAAACAGCGCTGGGTGCAGCCAGGGAGTCTCCGCTCTGCCTACGGCTCACCCCGTTTCCCCCTTCCCGCAGTCTTTTTATACTCTCTTTCTTCCGTGTCCGCGTTATCTCTGGGTGTACTCTGCGCTTGCGCCCTCTGTTGCTAGGGGGTCGTCTTCTACTCTCTGGTGGTCGTTTGACGAAGGCTCCTCTCTTCTTCCTTGGTGAAAGTCCACGGGCCCTGTAATGGTCTTTTCCATATAAGGTTATATGTTATATGCACCTAAGTTCTAATTACACAACTAGCTTAAGTAATCAACATATTAGCTAGTTTCTGTCTGGCAGTTTTCTGTTATCTACACAAGGCTTCTCCTTTGGCTCTCTGTTATCTTACACAAGGCTCCTCCTTTGATTTTCTGTTATCTACACAAGGCTTCTCCTTTCTGTCTTGATGAACAAAGAGTCTTCTCTAACTTATCACAGTACCGTTGCATTCACTGGTATTTGCTTCACCTTTTTTGAATTTTCCTAAGTGGTAGAGTTATGAAAAAAACAGTGGACTTGGCAGCATGTACCCACTGGGAACCTCATCCAATGCACCCTGATGAGCCCAGGCAGGAGACAAGACACCATCCACAGCCAACTGCAGACCTGTTTGTGGTAGGCTAGGAAATCCCAAGGAACTAAAAACCATCTACTTTTATTCAAAGGTTAAAGTGGCCTTGTCCAGCCCTTAAAGGTTGCAGGGCAAGCTGTAGTATGTGTGGTGTTGGAAAACAAAATTAAGCTTACCCTACTAGAGGGCCCTTATTTTCAAAAGACAAAAAGAAACAGCAAAAGCAGGCTAAAAATGAATCATATAAAATTTACCACAGTTCTGCTGGATTCCTTCTTATTTAGCTGAAGATAAAGTTGATATTACTGCTGATCTTATAAGCTTTATTAAGTAAATTACATTGAAAGATAAGAAGCTATGGAAAATAAAATTTTAAAAACTGGGGGGGGGGGTTACATTATACTAATAGAATTAAATCCTGGGAATTAACATGCACAGTTTAAAATTTTTTCAAGTACAAATAATCAAACTTGTTAATTCAATTCGTCTAGGCACAAAATTGCAATTAAACCAAAATTATCTCCTTGGTACACAGTGGGTGCACTACAGAACCAAAATGGTGGATCACTTTGCACCATTTTGTGCATGTGAGGCAGTTGCAGGTTTGCATAGCTTTGACTGAGACACTGTTCAATACCTAGTAAATAAACCTTATATTAAAAGCACGTACACATGCTACAGTTCTGCTACTAATGTTTTCAAGTCACATACTAAATGGTTACCTGCTTCAGGCAAATGCAGGCAGGCACTCAAGAGCCTCCTTGTCAATCTGCGCCACACCTAAAGTGGCCTCTCACATTTTAGCACCATGTGGTCATCCTAGGAGCCCCAACCCTCTCCTGTGAGTCTGCTGCAACACTTTGCCTCCAGGTCTTGCACTGCCCTGAGAGCCCTCTTGCTGTCTCAGGCTGTTCTTGGATTTTCCACCATAATGTGGCCACTTTTTTCATGCTTCGCTTACACTGCCTTGAATGCTGATTTGCTGGCTGGTTCACACTCGCTTTTGTGGTGTGCTTTTACTTACTCCAGAATTTTCCTTTGGAATGAAAGACTCAATATCTGAGCATTGCTTTTTTTGCCTCAAATCTTCATTTAGAAAACAGTTTTGAGGTAAAATTTTTCTGTTCCCCACAGCCGTGGGCCCCCACTTAGGATGATGGCATGCTCTACCCAAGGGGCTCTCTCAGCTCTGGTCTAACAGGTTGAAATGAGGGAGAGCAGAAGCAGGTATGGGAAAGGAAAGTGTCAGGTTTCCCTCCTTGTTTTGTAACGATTTTCCTGATTCCCTATCATTCATTCTACTAAGGACTAGTTCTCAGCAGAAAACTCTGAATCTTTCAAAATATCCTGGAATTTAAAGACTAAAATAATTACATAACTAAAGATGAAAATAATTACAAAAAAAAATGTTTGAGGTGAGAAGGCAGCTTCAGAAATTTTACAGAGAAAATGAAGGGGAGTTAAGGGGGTAAGGGACTAGAGAAGCACTTCCCCCCAAACCCCTTTCCTGTCCTGCCTCCTCCTCTGGTTGCTGTTCGTAGGAATGGGAATCACGTGGCTTAAAATTGTCGTGATCCTGATATAGTACCAGATGCTGTGGCTGAAAAACTAAAGCTACCTTCTGGGCGGCTAAAACCTCCACAGCTGCTGACCTCGGGCACGGCACTTCGAGAAGGAAGCTGCCTCTGCAGCTGGCGGCGATGGCGGGACAGCCGCGCCCCCACGCTCCCCGCCGGAGCCGGGAGCCGCCCCGTGCGCGGGCGGACGCTGCCACCTGCCGGACGCGGCAGGGATCGCAGCACAGCGACCCACGGGCGGCGCACGGGGACACCGCTGCGGCGGCCGGCGCCCTCTCAGGTGCTGGGGCTCAGAGCTGGCCCCGAACGCCAGGAGGCGTTTGCTGGAGGGTTACTCGGTAGCGCAGATTTCAGGGACCAAGGTGAGAGTCTCTTCTGGGGGCATTCCTGAGAGAGAAAAGAGATAAGCCCGCACCCGACACGGTGGGATGTCACTGTTGAATCACAGAATGGTTTGGATTGAAAGGGTTAGTAAAGATCATGTAGTTCTAACCCCCTGCCATGGGCAGGAACACCTACCACTAGACCAAGTTGTTCATAGTCCCCTCCAGCGCATCCTTGAACACTTCCAAGGATGGCATAGCCACAACCTTTCTGGGCAACCTTTTCCAGTGTCTCACCACCCTCACAGTAAAGAATTTCTTCCTAATATCTAATCTAAACCTACTCTCTTTCCATTTGAAGCCATACTGCTTGTTCTATCACTGCATGCCCTTCTCCACCTGCCTCATAACTTCCATGCAGGTCCTAGAAGGCTGCCCAGCTACTCTCTTTCTCCATGTGCAAAGGAAATGCTGTGATGCCACTTCAATAAAAACCAAGCAGAAAAACCACCTTATCTATCACCTCCTTATCTATCCCTAAACCCTGGCTCCAACTCCAGCCACCCGTACACAGGGACAGGATCATGGACGGCTAATGTGAGAGAGTGCCCATGGCCCGCCCACCCCAGCCACGTGGAATTCCGAGCACACTCCTAGTGCTCAAAAATGTTATGCCTACCCCTGCAATGTTAGTGTCCACAGCAGGAGCTGAGTTTTTGCTTGGGATCTTCTACTCTTAAGAAAAGTTGAGAAAAGTATTTAACACATTTCCTGTTTCAGAATTAAACAGTGATAGAGAGTAATGGCTAGCTGGAACAAATAACAACTTTGTAATCTATCCAAGTTCTTGGAGGAGGGAAAGTAACACCACACTGCACAACATTTAGGTACCTTAAGCTGTTAGGTAGAGCACTGTGATTGGTAAGTTGTTACATTTCAGTTGTCTGACTTATCTCCCTGTACACCACAGTTGCTCTGACAAACAATGCTGCTTAGGAGCTGACTGCAACACATCTCGCCTCATCAAACCCACTAGTACTTCTATTGGTACTTCTCAGAACAAGTATCAAAGCTCAAGGACTGTATATTATGTTAAGTAGTTCAATATTGGATATAAAACAATGGTGTTGGTGCTGGGGGAAAAAAAAAACGCAGCTTATTTGAAGAGTTATACCAGCTGAGAGAAGACACAGGCAATTGAGTAGGGGAGAATTCCATATTTAACTTTCTCATCTGCTGTATTTAATCACTTGATAGAATATATAAGTCCTTGATCTTTGATATTTGGAGTACTGCATAAATTGTCACATTTTTTAAGCATCCTTTTGCATCCAAAGGAATGTTAGGTACAAAGGATCAGTTAGTAATTCTCTGGCTAAATGAAATGCTAGAGTAAAACTCCAATAAAATAATGTAACTACACTACACACTACAGCTATTGTCTAATATTTGAGCTCCAGGCACTTACATGTGCTTATACAACTACTGATAATCCATTTGAAGTGAATCTGCAGAATGAAGCCACAAGATTCAAAATCAGCATCTTCTGTGCATTTGCTGTGAATGCTAAAATTGATAGTGATCTTCAGTGCCTCTGTCTAACTTAAGCCCTGCAAGATTTGTGTTTTCATCAATTTGTTGGCTTAGCATGAGGTATGTTTTCATGGCAGATACAGATTTATTTAGAGGAAACAGACACCTGGATTGTCAAGTTATTTATATACTTTGCTGTTTTCCAAGTGCTATTGAGCTGGCATTTTTTTCCTCAGATCATGTCTTACACTAAACATGCCTTTTTGTTCCTCACTTCTGCCTAGGTCTGAGATGCAAATAGGTCACAAACCCTCCCCCTTAGCAGTCACACACATTTATGAACCAAAGGGAGCTGAAAACTCACATGGATATTTGAAAGACTCAAGTATTGTTCTCCAGGCTGTGCCAGGACATAGACAGAGAGAGGAATGCATGGCACTGGTGAAAAACTGGGGTTGGTGACACGAACCTGGTTCTCATTCTGCAATATTTCTCGGTCAGTGCCAGGAGCATAAGGCTGTTATTCCTTCTGTCCTGAGACAGGGAGCTGCCTGCCCTTGGCAAGGAAAAGGTTATGGATACTATTTAACCTCAGCACTAGAAAAGGAGAGCTATTTCTTATTCAACCTGAAGTCTAAGAGGGTCAGATAAATGGTGGAGAGGAGCCTTTCACATCCCAGTTCTTAGTCTGGATAAACAGAGTTCTGTCCAAGTTCGTTAATATTGCTGTTCCTGGGGCTGGCAGCAGTGGGCTGGGAGTAGAGAGGCTTTCTGGTTGGAGTTATAAAGAACAAGTAGTCACAGTGTCAATCTGTCCCCAGTTTAAGATCTCTGAACAGGGTGCAGGCCAGAGGGCTAAAACATATGCTCATCATTATGAGCAGGACAGACAGAACAGGCTGAACTCAGCTCAGGCCATCCTGCTATCTTGAAGTAAGTGCCTGATCAATCCTGTTGCAATTGTTATAGGCATGAAGGAACCCTCCATCCCCTTAAGACTATTCTGACATTTTCTTTCCTGTGCATTTTTTGGTTCACTGTTGGTCTTTGACTCAGCAGCTGCTTTAAGTTCTTTGTAGATATCTTTGCCACAGTCACACATTCAGACTCCTTGCTCAGCAGTGGCATTAACAGAGGATGTATAAAAGTTACTTCATATGTTCTGGACCTTCCCAATAGAGAGCTGGCCCTGCCCAAGGGTAGGAAACTGAGCTGTGTGCACGTTGGGTTGATGGTACTCTGTGTCCCACATACCTTTGCATCACAGTCAGACAACCACATTTCTTTCAGATAGAGAACATTAGGTCATTCCCACAGAAACATGTAAGACAAAGCTGCAGTTTATAGGGGTGCTGGGTGCCTGCTCAAAGAGTTGCAGAACCAGAACTTGTCATGTTTCAGATGAAGGAGAAATCCTTAAAACAAATTGAGGAATCACAAGAAGTCCTTCACTCCATACCACCATGTTCCTCAGTGTTTTCACCTAAGGCTTGATTTCTTTAAGCTTAGTCAAACATGGGGTACATACCTCTGAACACCTTTTCCAGGGAGATAACAAAATGTGCAAACTCATAACTGAGATAATAAGAATGCCTAGCTCAAGTATTATGCAGATAAGAAAGCAGGCATCAGTGCAAATTCATTTCATTCTGATAATTAGATCCTGCTGACATTTTCTGTGGGAGTAAGTTGAGGAAAGCCAGTGATTCTAGCTGCTGTTCAGATACCAAGGAAGAATATGAAGTAATTGCAGCTTGTCATAAAGAAAGCTGGCATGGAGCAATGCCTATTTCAGACATGACTTTATTTTCCAAAAGACTGTGAAGATTAATTTTATATCTGGGAAAAATCATTCTTTTTTAGGTTAACCTAATGGGTTTGGGGGGGGGCCATGTTGTTCCACTAGCTAATCAAGCTCCATGGTACACCAAGACCAGGTCCTAACAACTTTCAGTAAGCCAGAGGGGAATGGGGAGCTCTGGTGGGATAATTTAGTGGTTTTAAGTGGCAAGTTAGAGGCAGGAAGAGTGGTGCATGGTGCTGGGTATGTTTTCCAGGGGCCCATGTCTTTGTGAGATTTTCCCTGCAAAATTTACAAAGACCTGTCTGCAACGGGAGCATGGCTGCAGCTTTCAGTCAGTGCAGCCCACAGTCATGTCTCTCCAGGGACAGAATGACACTGGGACAATCACTCTCACAGTATTAGTTTTCTGATCAGGATATTGCCTGGTGGTTGCTGCATACAATTGTTTGCCAGGACTCCTGGTCCCCAGGCTTGTTCTTCACTCACTAGCCTGGCACACCACTGTCTCACCTCTCTGCTTTCTTTCTACAAGGAAAAGTTCTCAAAAAGTGGTGATACTTGTTCTTTGTATTCCTTGTAATACCTTAGTCAGATAGTGTAAAACTGGGTCCATGTTTAATTTGTTTGGAGTAGGACCTTTCAGCAGAAGGAATCTGCTAGGAGTCTTTACAAATCTGTTCAAGGACAATGCAAAGACAGTGGCTGGCAAATTAGGCTGGTAAATTAGGAAGTAGCTATATTTTCTTCATGTAGTTGCTAACTAAAGTATGTCTTGTCTGTCCCAGATGCAACAACATTTGTCTTTGCAACTGTATTACAACAGCAGAATTGTGGCACAAATATTTTTTTTCTTTTCTGTCTTTCTCTTTTTCTTTTCTTTCTGTCTATGGATTGGAGAGCTGGCAACGAAGGCATTGAGATGGTAATATGTAGCTTCACACAAAGAACTAGGGAACATGTCAGGAGAGAGGAAGAAGGCATCATCAGGGATACTCTCAGAGTTTCCCATGTTGGGGCAGTAGAGATGCTACTGGCCAGTCTAAGCCAAGCCATGGCTGGGCTGGAAGGCCTCCAGAGTTCAGGAACAGACCCTGGATCTCCCAGAAGGATCCTGGACTCTCCCAAAATAACTAAACTTCAGCATGAACACTGCTTCAAGGTGCTGGGAAAACTGAGTCAGAAATACAACTTTGTGCTTTATTGCTCTTATAATTTCTATATTTTATTACTTGCATTGCTAAATAAAGAACAACTGTGATTTTAAAAACTCAATCCTTTCCTATTAAAAATAAACCAAAAGTTTTGTAGAATAATTGAAAACAAGTTTAAAATGTGCCAATGTCTTTTTATGTCCCAAGTCCTGGGTACTGAATTTGACACACTTTCCAGCTACCTTAAATGAAGCACATGAAAACAGAAGAATTTCTTGGAAAAAATTAACTTAGTATTCTTGCTGTTTAACTCCTTGGAGAGAACATTTCATTATATTGCTGGTCCTTTTCTGTGAGAACACTGACTGTGCTTGCACAAGATCTTTAACTGGTTTTATTTGCAATGTTAAATCACTGAAGAGAAAGTTAAATACAGAAAGAAAAATTTCTGTGCACAGCATTCTGAGGCATGTCTGCAGTAGACAACCTCTGCTTTTTTTCATCTGCCTGTAAATTTCTGAAGGTGGAATATTATTCTTGGGCCTCTGAAAAACTATGTTTCACAGATGCAAAAAAATTGTCTCTAGAAGATTCACCATCATGTACACATTAACTCGTCACCTTGGATAGTAAACTTCACAAACATATTTTCATATTTTTCATGCTAAGTTTCCTGAAAAAAATAAGAGTACATCACATTCCTTTGATTTGTAGCTTGTATATTTTGTAAACAGCTTCACCACAAAAAATCTGACAACACTAAGGTAACAGGACATTCTTTTCAAAGTCCCTAGGCTTACAGTCTTTGCTATTATTTACACATACCAGCTCTGAAATACTGCAATTAGTAGGATGAATTTTGGAGGAATGCATCCAGAGGAACAATCAAGGCTGATTGTCTTGAAAGATGCAAAAGCTATTAATGATCCCATGAAGTATTAGGAATGTTGATCCTGCTTCACTAAACAGCTTGGCATTTCCAGCTCTTGCTTTTTACTGACAAAGCTATCAGAAATAGCACATTTGTCCCATATAATTGAAAAATAGCTATCTGCCTACTCAGAACTTCCTTTCATTTAGGTTTGGTGTGAGATATGCAAAGCATATTTATGCCTGGTATATTGGATTGTTAAATTCAATTTTCTAATGTCTGCCACTAGCTTGAGGGAAAATAACACACAGGTTCTTTCATGTACCCTGGGGACCATCAAGGAAAAACAACAGCCCCAGAAATCACTTGTGCTGCTCTGTTTTCAGGGCATTGAGGTTAAGAAGTATCTGTGTCCTGAAGAAAACAATTACAAACACAGTTTGAGACAGTCAGCTCCAGCAAATGCTTCAAAAGACAGTTGCATGAATTTTCAAAGGTAAATTTATGCAGATATTTTATATGCCCATCCTGTTTTTACCTCAGGTGTGAGTCATGGCCATACTGTTCAGCTTTTCATCTAAGCTGCATCAGATCAGTACATGCAAATACAGGCATCTGCAAAGGATTAAAATTTTGAGGCTCTGACTCCATGTAACCAGCATGGCCCCAAACCCCCACCTCAAGCTGGCACAGGACACTTGAAGGAACAGTTTTATTTCTATCACTCACCACTCTACCACATCAGTGGGACTGGTTGCAAATTCAGGAGGGAAAGAAAAGAGGACCAGAGCCCCATGGCAATAACCACATCTGTGATCCAAGTGCCAAGCTCAGATGCTCAATTTGGGGTTATTTTTTACAGCATTTTGAAGGCAACTGACTTGTTTGTGACACAGCCCTTTGGCACTGATCCATAGATACCAGGCACTGCTCTTCATCATCCCTTCAGAAGGGCTTTTGCACTTCTCCAGGTGGAGAGGAGCTTTCTGTCTCCAAGTACAGCATCTTTCCTAAACAATCAGGCAGAGGAGTCAGCATCTGTTGTTGTGTTTGAGAGGTGGTAATTCACTGCAGGGGGAAGGCAGGAGATGTTGCCAGTTAAGCACTGCAGGCTTGTGGCAGGACAGGGGGACAAAGAGAAAACTGGGATGAGAAAGGGAAAAATAAAACAAATTCCCTGTATGTGGAGATGAATTCTTCCCCTCTGTCCAAATCTACAATCACAGTGTAAACCCATCTGAGACTCATTGCCACCCATTCTACCACACCAGCAGCATGAGGCAGGACACAAAGACCTCAGAGCAGTTTCAGCAGTGTCTGTGAGGAGGCAGCTTCAATTGTTCCTGTGTTCTGAGGGGTCTTGGGGACACACAACTGCCCTAGCCTTTGGCCCTCACCTTCTTGTCTCTCCCCTCCTGACCCATGCCTTGGTGGCCTTGGTGGCACTTAGCAGCTACAAAATAGTACTGGAGGTTGATGGAAGTTGGCCACTGTGGCAGACCCCTTTAAAATGAGGATATTTAAAAGAAAACATTCTGTTTCTTTTTTGAAACCTTTTTCCAGCTGCCAGGACATTTTTTTTAAATGTACTTGGCAGTGTTTGAGGATGAGAAATTTATGAAATTTATGCTTCCTACTGGTATAGATGACAGCAAATCTCTACGGAGGGAAACAGCACACTATTTAGGCTCACTAGTGGGGCAATCTCATCAAGTACTAAGTTTTTGGGGACATTTTTCCTCTGAGCTCTTCTGCTTTAATGAATGCCATGAATCACCTCAGACATCCCCTATCTCCTTTCCTCCTATTTTACCTCATATCTTGCTGTGCACCCTCACTGCTGCATACAAAGTCATTCATGTACATGGGTCCAAAGAGATCCATAGGAGCTGTGCACCCAGCCCATGAGACACTCAGGTGGCCTGAAAATCCAACCCAGCTGTGCAACAGCTCTATGGAGGATGTGTCTTCAAGGTCAGACCCATCACCTGCAGCCACAAACACAGCCATGTCACTGGTTCCTATGGGCAGGGCACCACTGTGCACACACAGGCAGTGTGATTCTGGGGCAGAAGGTTGTGAGGCCTCTCAAATGCAGCCTGAATTTCATCCTTAGCTTTCCACCGCACCATTTTTTCCCATATTGCATGGTACCTACTGCAGGAGGAGCAATCAAGGTGTGAAAATGTAGCTAAGTGCAGTGCAGATCTGATGATCTCCATCATCAGATGCTGAGATACAATTTTTTTTTAAATCATGTTTTTAAGATTCTTTAGAACTCACAGGAGTCTTTTTCTGGTTATTATGCTAATGCAAAATTATGTGAAATAGGCTGTTGTTTCACAGCGATTAAATAGGATTTCACAGGTTAAATAGGATCCTGCCTGTACTCCAGAGAATCCTGAGTGGAGACTGGAAAAAAGCAGCACAAAGGGAAATGTGACTTTCCAGCCTCTCACTTAGGATATTCAAATAAGAAGGGAGAGGACTGCCTGCTTGGTTTTGCTCCCTACACTATGTCTGTAGTTTACACAAGTATTGAACAAATGAAAAAACTGCTTCTGGAGACTGGATCACACAATTTGTCAAGAGGGTTGGACCCACACATGTCCTTCCACCACTGTCTTCACACTGCCACTTGAAAGGGGTGAGTAAATCCAATCCCTGCGGCCTTTGACTTGACATCCCCAAACTCACATACTGACCTTTTATTTGACTTTAACTGTCTGATCTTTCAAGGAAGAGGTTCAAGAGCAGGATCTGGTCTACCAAGCTTGGTTAACCCTGCAGTCACACCACCCAATCAAGGCAGAAGCCAAACTGGGTTGTCCCAGGCAACAGTGATAAAAGGGAATTTAGTATAAAAGAAGTGATGATGGTCAGGAGTGCTACCGGGACGGGATAAAATCTACCTAAGGATACATTAAAATATAGCCAAAAAGAATATAAGTTTCTCCTTTCCCTTCTCCCTGAATGGTCTCAGGTAGTTAAAGTAACATGTTTCAGGGAGCTAGAGATTGTGTAATACGTTAGTGTTTAGAGAATATAACTTGAGAACAGAAGTAATGAAGTGGGGAAAGGGATCCTTAAGCAGAAAAGGTTTGAGGTTGTTAGCAAACAGCATAGTGACATACTGGACTAGCTGGGGGTGGGAAGGAGCTATCTGACTGCTGTCATTATTATGTACTTGAGGTCATATCTGTTGCTTCAAAAATGGCCCACACAGGAGCACTACCACTGGGTTCCAACGTCCAGAGAATTTCTCTCTTCCTGTAATTTAAGTAGCCACTCTACCTGTCAAACTGAAATCTCCAGCTCACACAGCTCATTGCACACCTCCACCATCTTCTTTCCGTGAAATACAAAACTGATTACAAATGGTGATTTTCACATGAAAAGCAATTATGACTTTCTTTCTTCACCTTATTTATTGCTAACTACTGAGCTAGCCTAATTCTACAATAATGTAACCCTGATGATCTTCTACATCATTAAAATATATGCTTGGTCCCTTCTGATTGTGAACATTGGTGTCTTAAAGAAGAATGAAAGATCTTGATTAATTTTTCCCCTTGTGCTGTCAGGGGGTGTTTATAAGTCTATCTTCTATATTCCTGCATGCTCTCTTCAAATTCAGAAATGAAGAACAGCACATGCTTCCCTTATTTCAGCACTCCAATCTGCTTGCCAGGCCTAATGCTACACAAGGGATGGGTGCTGTATCTCCTCCCCTCAAGACATCCAGCCTCCCATTTACTGAAGGAGAGCTCACCCTTTTGCAGGGAAGGAGAAAAGTATCTTTTAACTACATGGGAGGAAAATATAGCCTCAGCAGCCCACTGTAACCTTCTGTAATTGTATCAGCCACCTGACACTGACTTCTCACACTACTACAGGAAAGTTGTTGCAGTATATAAAGAAAATTGCTTGCCTATACCAATGGCTTTTGCTGTACCACTTTTGTAACCCACTGGGCCTCTGCAAACCTTGATGCCATCACAAAAGTCTTGTATGTGTGCAGAACTGACTTAATGGCTTCAGCTGATTTAATGAAAAGGAAGGCTTTTAGCTAATAAATGTAGGGAGGAAAGGACTTTGAAGGCATTAAAGAGGAGGAAAGTAGAGGCGGTTGTTCTTTACTGGTCCTATCTCCAGTGAGAGAAATATGTTCTTTATCAAAAATACTCAGTAAAGTATTTCTTCCAGAAATTATGGGAGCACACAAGTTCCTACTTGACATTTTACACCTAGAAATGTAAGTATTTGCATGAAAGTAGATGTGTCATATGAGCTATCCCAATAAAGCAAAAGTATTGTTCAGCTTAATGAAAAGCCAGCATAAAAGATAACATAAAAGAATAAACCACTGCTCACTTACAGTTCCCTGCCCTGGAGAGGCCATGGCTACAGCCTCTTTCCCTGCTGTCTATTGCATATTTTAGAAGGGGCAATTTGCAACCCAGAAACGGATGTTCTGAGTGAAAAGACAAGACACTGAAAAACTAAGGCTGGAGTTCTATTTCCGTGTGGCTTATGAAAGGGAGTCTTTCTGCTTTGGAGAATCTTGCCCATTTTTCAGATGAAAAGTTGAAGAGATTTTGCACCAGGCTGTGAAACAGTAAAAGGTTTCTTACTAAAAAGCAAGGAAGAATATAAGGTACCTTGTATGAACTGTAGAAATGAAAATGTTGCAGAATTAGCAATCCCACTGCCAAACCAAGGCCATAGAAACAGCACTGGTCACAGCTATTTACCTGTGCCACAGGACCTGCCCCTAAATCCATGCTGGCTGGTCTGAGCCCTGTAGGTGTCATGTGATCGTACTAAAGATGACCTGTCCCGTAACCTTACCAGGCACTGGGGTCAGGCTAACAGGCCTGTAGTTTCCCAGATGCTCCTTCTGGCCCTTCTTGTGGATGGGCCAGCTTCCACTCATCCAGTGAGCTTCCACTCACCGGGACCTCCCCAGTGGGCCAGGACTGATGGTAAATGATGGAGAGCAGCTTTGCAAGCTCATCTGCCAGCTCTCTCTTCACCCTAGGATGGATTGCTCCTGGTCCATAGATTTATAAGCATCCAAGAGGCTCAGCAGTTCTCTGCCTGCCTCCTGCTGGATAACAGGGGGACCATTCTGCTCCCTGACACCAGCTACAACCCAGAAGGACAGCTGTCCTGAGGATAACCTGTCTTTTTGTTGAAAACTGAGGGAAAGAAGGCATTAAGTATCCCTGCCTTTTCCTCATTTCTAGTAATTATATTTCCCCACATGTCCAGTAAAGAATGGAGGTTTTATTTACCCCTTCTTTTGCCCTTAATATATTTATAAAGACGGTTTTTATTCTCCTTTACAGAAGTTGCTTGGTTAAGTTCTAATTAAGCTTTCACCTTCCTAATTTTCTTTCTTCATGACCTAATGACATCCTTAAAACACTTCCTGAATTGCCTGGCCCACTTTCCAAAGGTGATACCCTCTCTTTTTTACCCTTAGTTCCTACAGCCTGGTCATCTTCCCCACCAGCTCATCTTTCAGCACACAGGGACAGTCTGTTCCTGCACCTTCAAGATTTCTGTTTCAAAGCACATCCATCCTTCCTGGACCCCTTTGTTTCTAAGGGCTGCTTCCCAAGGAACTCTCTGAATAAGTCTCTTGAATAGGCCAAAGTCTGCTCTCCGGAAGTCCAGTGTGGAATTTTATTGATGCCCCTCCTGATTTCACCAAATATTGAGAACTCTGTATTTTCATGATCACTGTGCCCCAGAGGGCCTCCAACCACCACATCTCCCACCAGCCCATCTCTGTTTGCAAACAGCAGGTCTAGCATAGTCCCGCCCCTGGCAGGCTCGCTCACCAGCTGTCACATGAAGTTGTCCTCCACACACTCTAAAAACCTCCTGGACTGCCTCTTCTCTGCTGTGTTGAGTTCCCAGCAGATATCTGGCAAGTTAAAGTCACCTACAAGAACAAGGCTGCTGATCCTGGAACATTTTCTAGCTGCCTATAGAATAAGTTGTCCACCTCTTCTTCCTGGTTGGGTGGTCTGTAACAGACTCCCAGTAGGATGTCAGCCTTGTTGGCCTTCCCCCTGATTTTTACCCATAGGCACCAATTTTATCATCATTAATCTCAATTTCTATAGTGTTGAGAGCCTCCCTAACACAAAGAGCCACCCCTCCACCTCTTCTCCCTCTCCTGTCTCTTCTAAAAAGCTTGTAGTCATCCAGTGCAGCGCTCCAGCCATGTGAGTCATCCCACCATGCTTCCGTGATGGTGATGGTGTCATGGCTTTCCTGCTGTACAAAACCTTCCAGCTCCTCTTGTTAGTTACCCATGGTATGTGCATCAGTGTACATGCACATCAGCTGGGCTGCTGGTTTCACCCCTGATTTATCACCCTTGGGCTCATCTCTGGAGGGCCTGGTTTCATCCCTTTCCCCCTTCAAACCTAGTTTGAAGCCCTTTCAACCAGCCCTGCCACCACAGGGGTGAGAATCCTTTTGCCTTTGGTAAAGGGATGAAGCCCATCAGACTCTAGCAGATCTGGTGCTGTAAAAATTGCCCCATGTTCAGAAAAACTAAAATTGTGCAGATGGCACCAATCCTTAAGGCACGTATTGGTTACATGAGTTTTCCTGTTCCATTCATCATTCATCCGTGCTACTGAAGAAAGTTAACAGAATACTATCTGTTTAGGGGACAGGGAAGTTGGAAGATAAACTGTTTTTTCATATGACAAGTTTTACATACAGCCCATCAATCTTCTAAAAAAGCTTTTTTTTTTTGGACTGAAGTTTTCCTTGTCACTTATTTCAGTCTGTCTTTGCTAACAGTGGTTTGATGTGATCAGTCTCTGTCATGTTTCTGGATGGGCTGACTCAGCTTCCTCAGAAGAAATAAGCAATTTAAAGAAGGAGGGAAAGAAGACCACCTCTCTGTCACTGTCATGTATCTGAAGATCCAGAACAGACTCTGTCATTACCTGCTGATGTCAGTTTCTGGTGCTGCAGTGCATTTTTTCCAATAGGCTCTGTAGCGAGCCTATGTCTGTAAAAACTCTGTAGCGAGGTTTCCTTTCTCAGAACCAGAAGTCATACCCCATTTCTCAGAACTAGAAGTCATATCCTCTTACCAGAAGAGGATCTGACTCTCACGCTTTACTCTCACTTTTACTTTTTGACCACCATCAAAAACAGGACGCAAGATGAAAAGGATTGTCATTTAAATCAAGAGACCATTTGTTACAGTGAAGCAGGAAAAATAAATCAAGAACAGATAATGCCTATGCCTCAACAGCATTGTTTTCCATGCAGAGTTTTTATTTATTCAGCAATGCTTACAATTACCAAAGAGAAATTTGCAATTCAGTTTATAACCCTGCCAGTAGTTTCTAGTCCTATACAGCAATTGCTTTCCACTCCTCTGGTTTCCAATGCACGCTGACTGCTGAGCCTGTGGAGAGGCTGAGCTGGTGTGTCCTGCTCTCTGCTTTCTTCTCAGGTTTGGTGATCTTACTTTTGAGATGAAAGCATCTGATGCATCTGAGATGCAGCCTTGCTCATCCATTCATCTTTGGCAGCTGCAGTATCATTTGGCCCCTGGGTTCATGTTTCCAATTTATCCTAGTTTCCAGTGCAAACTAGTCCCATTCTTAGTGCTTCTTGTCAGATGATTTGGTAATGCCTCTGCTTTTTGCATATTCTGTGCCCGAGTTCTTTTTAATTTTTGCTCTTTTTTTGATAGATACTACCTTTTGGCTTTTCTTCAGTGTTTGCCACAGTTGAACAGTGTGTTCGATGGCTAGAGCCTCATTTTTTTCCCATTAGATCTCCCCTTACATAGGGTCCCTCTGATCTTACTGCACTATCCAGTGGAATAACCTCTTTACTGTTATTTGGGGACCATATTGATAAAAAGATACCATTAGCAGATGTGCCATTGTACACCTCTTTTCATTTCCTGACACCTGCATTTCTGTTGTTGCCATTTTCCTTCCTTGTGCATGTAAAAACCCCATAGGATTTTTTTCAAATGTAAATTTTATGGCTCTCCAGTCCTCCCATGCATCTCCCAGTGAAGCCAATCACACTGGGTAAGTAACTGCTCCCCTGCTCCATGCACACAGTTGTCCCTGCCTTCCTTGGATAGTCTTTGCAGTAGTTTCTTTTGCACCAAAGTCAAAGCTATCAGACACCCAAAATTATCCATAGATCATGAGAATCCCAAGAGTGATGTGCTGCTTATTCAGGCCACATGGTATGCAATGCATCCAGTATTAGGGAATCAGTTTCAGGGGAACACAAGATCAGCTTGCTCAAAGGTAATTCAGCACAATTTTGTGCTCACCCTCTTCATGCTTGTACACTCATTTTCTGAGAGCTCAGACCATGGACTCTAAACCAGATTTGAACTCCAAACTCTTTTTAATGCTTAAAATGTTCATTTTTCAGTGTCTATACAGATCAGCTATAAAATGGCCAAAGTGTCTGTAAAACATCTGCAGTTGTATAAAATAAGCATAAAGCCAGAGTGCTTCAGAATGTTTTTTCAGCCTTACAGTAAAGCTGCAGTAAAATCTGTCAACAACAACAAAAAACCTGTTCATTTTATTTGTTTTCACACCGAATTCATTCTTTGTAAACAGCTAAAGTTCTTAACAATGTTTCACTGGAGTTTAAAGCTTTCCCCTCTCCTCTCCTCCCCATGTCCTTTAAAAAATACCTGCACTTTTAAAATCAGATGGCAAATGTAGGGACAGCAGGGAGAGCATTTTCCCACTTTGCTGCTGTCCCCCTTTCAGCTCCCACTGAGGCAGGCAGCCCTCCCTCATATTTCTCTAAGGTTACTTTCTCCCACATTTGCTCTATTCCAGGCAACAAATGTCTGCATATCTTCTCTTTCATTTTTTTTTTTCAATGTAGTCATTCCATACAATATCACCCTTATTTTATAGGCAGGGGAAAATTAACACAGGGTAATTAGATGAGCTGCACAGAGTTGTGTGATTTAGCTGCAAAGCACTGTCACCCTAAATTTGGGACTGCTGCCACACCAGCACCTCATATACCCCACATACCATCCTGACCACGGGTGAATCATCTCATTGCTGTTCAACACCTTCAGCCCATGAGGTAACAGCTTCCCATTTCCTTTCTGGATCACTCCATTCTTCCTGGCTTTGACATTTATTTATTTTTCAACAGCTCCAACTCTTCCCCCAGACCCCCCAAATTGTTCCAGGCACACACTGTGACCCTAAGCAGACAAACCTCTTTCTGCATGCTGGGGGGAATTGTGGGTTTATTTCATTTTGGGTCAGGGCTCCCAGAAGATAGGATGGGTGACAGGTTCAGCCTCTGGCCTGGAACGCTGCACCCCATGGCCATTCCTCCTTCTTGTTCCCAGGGGGGGTCTCAGGAAGCTGCTTGCCTGGAAAGAGCTGGTTTGATGTCAGGTGAATGGTGGGTAAATTCTGTGTTGCTTTGGGAGAGAAGTGATGAATTCCCTGTGAATCAATGGTCTGTCCCAGTCCACTGAGGGGATGTTTGTACCAATGGGGCAAACATGACCAAGGGATGCCCATCTAGCAAGGCAAGGCTGTACAAAGCACTAAGGTTTTCTGCAACAGAGGCAAAGTCTGCAGGGATGAGCTGATTTAATAGAGCAGCCCAAACCATCTGAGAAGTAGGATGAAACACCTTTAAAATTCGTGTAATTAGTTAACAACTTGATGATGGCTAGAAAGATGTGCAGAAAAGAGACAGGAAACTTAAATCTCTTAGAGATCAAATTATTTTTTCTAGAAATGTGGCGCAAAATTTTCCTGTCAAGGTCATGCAGAAATACAAGGCTTGAAAGAGGGTGAGCAATCTGGTGAGCAATCTGGAGAAACTAAAGTTTTGCTTCTGGAGAACTTCATAAGGAAAAACATGTCAATCAGGCACACCACTTAAAAAAAAAATTCAAATTCAGCTAGAAAAGCAAAGATGTCTCACAGTTTGTCCCCTGATAGATTTCAATAAAATCCCTGGCACAACTGGGGCTTGATGTTGTGTCTTGCAACAGCAACAGTGCTGGTCCCAGTGTGGTTGCTGTGCCACCTAAGGGGGCAGGCAGAACGTGGGCAAACACAGTCAAAGCCAGCTGTATTAGCAAAGGCAAAGATCAATGAAGCAGAGAATTAAGTTCTGGACATCAGTTATCCAATGTATAAATATGTTTCCATGTATAATAAAAATGAAATTAAGATGTCAGCAGATTTTTAGTGTACTTTTCCTGACTTTGTTTGTTTTTTTTTTTTTTTACACGAGAGGAGCATAACTGTCCCCTTTGTAAGGTGTTTACAAAGTTACACAACTTCCTCCTAATAATAAGTCATAATACCGATGCCACTTATTCCCAACAAGCCATTAAATCTGGAAAACTTTTCTTTTAAATATGGTAGATTTCTGCTATAGAAACTTCAGCTCGCTAAGGACATCACATTAGACTTTGTAGCGGGCTGGATGCATCACCCCTAGAAGGAAGCAGCACCCCGTACCCATTTCTGCTGCGCTCGTTGTCAGCTAATCCCATCCTCAGAGGTTTGTGCCCGGCTGCCCCGGCTGGGGACACCCAGCCCCGGCTCTGTCGCTGCTGCTGGTGGCGCTGCGGTTCGGGCGAGGTGCTGGGCAGTTTTCCTCGGCTGGGGAGGATCGGAGGAGCCAGTGGAGCTTCCCCCCGCCGCTGCCGGACCCCGGCCATGGAGTGAGGCGAGGGGAGCCCGAGCTTGCCGGGGACGGAAGGGAGAGAGGGCCGGTGGAACAGCGGCCGGGAGGATGCGGACGTCCTCGCCATAATTTGTACCTACTTCCCAGCGTGCAACTCGCCTCTCATCCTCCTGGCTCTCTCTGTTACCGTGCTGTCATTCATTTAGGCTTTCTGGAGCTGTGCTTGACAAAGCAAGGCGCTGTTGGAAGTGTTTGTCATTCCGGATGGCTTCAGCTGTTGCGTCCCCACCGCGTGTGGGAAAGCCCTTCTGCACGTGCGTGATTCTAAGCCTGTAGATAATTCCATTCCCTTCCGAAGGCAGAAAAATCAACCCTTAACTGACGTATCCATCCTCAGGTTGTTTGCTTGTAGAATTAGCTGGGCAGCCGAGATCACATTAATAAGTCTTCCCGTGTTCCTTACGGAGCATATTTTTAAATACAGTTACTGCAATACACCTTCCAAAAGAGCATAGCCCGTCTCTCTATTAGTGAGACTTTTTTCCTCATTGTGTAAATTGCTGGAATGTTGCCTTTGCTTTTTCCTAGGTACCTATTTGTGGTTCATTTTGAAATGCCTCTAACATCTTTTTCCAGCCAGACTTTTCAGCAGCAAATTTTCCTTAATTTTGATTTCTTTTTTTTTTTTTTTTTTTAATCATTGAAACACTTCTTAAGTGGAGGAAATCTGGAAAGGGAAACAGAACGAAAAATTTTGGTTTGCCTGAGGCAAGGCAGAGTCTTGCTCTTTTGGGGGGATTGTAAACTGGAATTTTCACAAACGTCCCATTTTCTCATACATCTTCCTTTAGGAAGTTAATATGCACAGAATTTTAGGAAAAGGTTAAGGAAGTAAGAGCAAGAGGGAGGACATTACCCTGGCCTTTCCAGGCTTCAGTATTGATGGAGAGAATAATTCCCCATTAATTAGATGTTTACAGTTTGTTTAGTTTAAGGACACAGACGTTATCGTATATATCGCTTGTTATTGTACTTGCTCCTTGACTGGATTACAAAAAAAGGCAGTTTTGAATGGCATGTGTCACTGATAACACAGAAAAAGAACAAACTTCACCAGAAGACCACAAACCATTATATGCCTATGTTCCTTAAAGGTAACCTGTTATTACTGGTAGATGTGTTAGCAGTGATAAAAGGATATAAAAAAGCAAGGTTGGTAGGTATTGCTTATATGCTCAGTAACTCATAAAACACATCAGCTTTTGGAGCTCACGGGTATTTTGACCTCACGCAAAGAATCTATAAGTATATCCTTCCTTGTACTATGGGGGCTGTCACATATGGACCACATGCTTTTTGAGGGAGTTTGCTTTCCATGCCATAAATGCTCAAAGTCACAGCTGCTGGCAGTGTAATTTGTGTGGAGTACAACTGCGGTGGAAAGCGGAAGCTCTCCAGTTGCTGCAGCTTACTCGAGGCATTTCTGCAGCTGGGTGTAGCCAGCTGCATGCTTTGCCCACATTGGCCTGGACATCCACATCTCCTAATCCTAACAACCCAGCTCTTTCCCTTCAGCCAACATTGCTCCTAGGAAGGCCTGAAGGCAATTCACAATCCAATGCCTGCATCCAGCTTGGCTTCCCCGGTGAAAGACTGAGAGCAGAAATTATGCCCTCCTGTTATAGCACTTTTATAAACTCTGTTAAATTTTTACAGCCACAACTTTGTCATCCATTTGGATTTGTATTTATGTTACTGGGAAGTTTGCCTTTTGCACACCAATGCACAAACCTATTTTTGGTAGATTCATTGAAATAACTGAGGAGAGAAAAAGGAGGGAAAACTCTTAGACACCATCCAATACTCAAAGAGGACAACTTGATATTTTTGTTTGAAGAATTTCTATAATTTTACCTTTATGGTCCCTGTTCAATTGTCTTCAAAGTCAGCAGTGTTCTTTGAATCAAACTCTGTGGCTGGATAGGCTCTTGAAAAGCAATTCCACACATTACAGTAGTCTGGGATAGTGGCTCCTCTTTTCCAGCCTAACTTGCTGAATGCACCTCCTCTTTGCATTAATAAAGACGTATGGGAAGACAGGAAAGCAACCTCCCTGTTTCATGATAGGAGTTATAACATTTGCAGGCTGCACATGCTTTTCTAGGAAGCCTGCCGCTGCTTTTCCTAGATGTGGGAAAAAATTGGAGGCCATAAATTAATTCTATTTTTGTTCAAACAGCCTGTGGAAAACAAAATAGAGTTTCCTGTGAAAACACAGTGCTTCCAAAGCCTTCTGAGCCTGCCAGTGACTATGGTACAGTGTCACACAGCCAGCCTCCCTCACTTTGGCCTTTGAGAATTTACATAGGTGAAGGCAATGCTGCTCCTTAGGGACCCGTTTCTCACACAGACTGGTAAGGACAACTCCACAGGGGTGACATTTATAGCTCTGTGTTCCAGCAGCGGGGGAGAAGGTTGTGGTCATGCTGTTGCATGATTTCTGCTGCTGGCCAGTCAGCAAGTGTTCCCTGAACAAAATTGTTCAGATCTGTCTCATTAAAATGCTTCCCTCTAAAATGGACAGGGGCTGTTGCCAGGATGTTTTTGTAGCCTCATTATAGCCTGGAATCCCCCACAGATTGCAGACACTTTCAGACCAGGAAACAAGAGTTGAAATAACACCTCATTTTCAGTCAAAGTTGCAGACCAGAAGCAATTTTATTCACATTTCCCAAGCTTAAAATCATGGGCTGCCCTTTACCTGTCAAAACTGAGATTTTGAGCTACTGCTTGTCCTTGCTCAAAACACACATTAGAGGAAGACCCAGCAACTGCAGCCAGACAGAGACATTTGTCCAACTATCCTGAGACGTTATGCAAACCAATATGCTGACCATCATTTACGGGTGTCATTGCTAAATTTCACTTTCTTTAATCACTGTCCTGATCCTCTAAGTGCAGATAATAATTTTGCTTCTGTCCTGGAACTAAGGTAAGGTAATACCTCAACAGTACATTGTCAAAATAAAAATGATTTCATAAGTCAAATACATGCAGCTTAAACGGCTCTTTTCCTTTTTTCTTCTCTACAGAAATCAAGCTCTTCTCCATCACTTTGCTAAAGTGGCCAAATCCTTCCATCCCTCTTCATACCTGCAGGACAAATCATTGCTCTTCTCTGAGACAGTGGCTGCAAACAATATTTTGCATCCATCTTTCCTAAGATTTGGGGTTTGAGACCCATAAAGTCTTACCAAAGGTACACCAGCAGCTGACTCCATGATAGTGCTTCCTGACCAGAGAGGGTTAATCATCAACAGTATCCAGATGGTTTGTGACTGGGCCTGGTGATGATACATATACTTAGGGAATTTCCAGGTTTTGTTCATGATTCATTCAGCTTTGACTTCCCTGGGTGAAACGGGAAGATCTCACAAAACACAGTAATTGTTTGCATTGTGAGCTTTTCACACACAGCTTTCCATGAACCGAACTGGAGATTTTGAGATGACTATTTCATGGCAAAGTTGTGGTATTACATCATGAGACTGGATCTGTACAGTTTTCTTTTTCTATTGTATACAAGAACAGATTCCCAGGGACCTCTTTTAAAGCCTTTTTATCTGTCTCCAAAGCCATTTACTGCTGCAGTGGGAGAGACCTTAACTATCCTTCCAGTCTGCTATTTTGCTTGTATCCCTGATTTAATAACGACAGTAATGCAAACTGTCACTCTCCTTTTATTCTGAAGGCAGCTGACTTTTTACAACCTGACATTGGGATGGCGTCTTAGAATATAACTACAGTCATTCAAATAAGTTATAAGAAATGCAGGAGGGCATCCTTTTAGCACCAGGAATACAGGCATTTACTGTTGGCACTTCAATGATAATGAGATGCACCTTGTCAGTGTGTTGTGTGAGCATCTGCATCATCCTTAAGGCGTTGATCCCACTTCATCTGACTTCAGGTCCCACTGCAGCTAACTGCCAGGAGTATGCTTTAGTTAGACGATGTGGTAGCAGCTTCAAGGTCAAATTGTGCATATTTTTCACAATCTCTGTGCCTCATATATTCTGAAGAGATTTATGTAATAGGTTGGGTTGTTCTTCTCCTCATAGAGCAGAAACTTGCAGAACCTTACAAGATGTTGCTTACCATGAATGTGCTCAGCAACGTGAGCATTGCAGCACTGCTAGCAGCCATGCATATTTAGCACAGGCTCGTAGCCACCCATGCTTTATTCTCCTCTGCCCTCACTACACTCACACTCCCTGCCTTCCACTGTGGGCTGATGGCTGCTTTAAACTCCCACAAGCTCCTGCCCCTCCAGACATCCCCTGCTTTCACCCCTGGGTTGCTAGGCACAGGGACATGCTCTTTTGCGGTCCCAGGGCAGTACGTCCCTCCCAGTACTCACCAACATCCCAGCTGCAGACTGCATTCCTGGCTCTCCACCTGTGCCCGCAGGAATGCTTAGCTTGTAGAGGGCAGCAGGAAAGCCTCCTGAGAGCTGTAGCACAGCCTGTGTTCTTTCCAATGACAGTACCCTATTGCATGTCCATTCTGTGGAAAGCCCCTTAACCAGTGAATGATCTTACCCATCATTTAGTCTAGCCTGCAATACTCTGCTGGAAAGGCAGACCCATTTCTACGCTGATCCATTCCCTCCTTTTGCCAATGACTCATCTGTGCTGTGACTCCTTTGAGATGCAAACTAATACCATCAATTAAAAAGAGAAAAAAAGAAATTTAAAAGAAAACAAAACAGTCAGTCCTCCCAGCTTCTCAGCTACTTCTTTCATATTTTGAACTGCCAGCTTTTTGAGGCATCTCATTTTGTGTGCTGAACTGCATCAAGCACTGGTGTCTCTTTCACAATGATCTATAGACAAATTAATTTGTATGAGTGTGGTATTCTGTGGATGACTACAAATTAAATTTCAAAGAAATGTGTGGCAGTAAGGATGGAATTGTGTTTACACACTCTAGAGATGCAGATTTATTTCTTTACAGCATCCTCAGTATCTCAGGGTGTGCTGCTGAGCAATGCAGCTTTCTGGTTCCTCAGATAAAGATACACTTTCACAGATATGATATTTGAATATTGTGGTAATTTAACATTTTGGGAGTTTGGAAAATGTGTCCCTTGGATTTAATTCTATATTGATATCAAAGCACAGACCTAGATAAGAAAGAGATTTGAAGTAAGAAAAATAAGATAGAGTATATCAGAAGTTGAGGCCAATTCACAAAAACCTTACATGACTTAGAGGGAGAAAGCAAAAATATCAATCCCATATTTCCTAGAATTTTGTGATGAATCTATAAAGATTTTTAAGCCATAAAGGACTCGCTGTCAAACTTCTGACACTTTGAAGATTTCTTTTCATGAAATGACAAACTTTTTGTACATCTGCTTATAGTATCACAGTGAGGACACATTCAAATAAAGGGAAATCAAAAAGTTGGTACTTCAGCTTTGGAGTCTTTCTAAAGTTTCTGGGGGTTCAAAGCAGACAATCAAGTAGTTCCCTCTACTGAAGTAGCCTTGGCCACCTGGAATTTATCCCATAACTCTGTGACATTGCTCTGAATTACTTTGATAATCCAATAAATGTGAATTCAACACTGGGGAAATAGAGCTGTGCAAAAATGTAATTATAGGCTTATAAAAATCATACTTTTCTAATATTGCATTGCTTTCCAAAGAGAAATATATTACCCAGGGGATTGGAATGGGTGTGTATTTGCTTCATCCATTGTTACAATACATGTAATCAAATGCCACTTCTACCTACAAGTACAAGATGTAAGACTGAGGTCTTCTTACTGTAACAACTCCAGTGAAATTAGAGTACTTATGTCAAAAAAATCTGCATGCCTTTAGATGAGCATCAGAGCCATTAAAACAATTTTATTTTAGCATTATTTCCACTCTTTACACACGGTTCATCTTTTCATAGAGATATGCTGGCTGTAGTGGACCTACACCAATGTAGGGCCAGAATATGTGAGTTTAAAACTGTCAAAAAGCCCTTGAGAGGAGTATGTGATCAGGAATATGCTTTCATGGGGTAAGGACTGTTCTTCACTATCCCAATAAAGCAATGCAAATCAAAATCCTTCAATCACCCTGAAAAGCCTTAACAAAGTTCAGCCATCATCCCTACTGCTTGTAGGCAGACCTTGAGACTGAAGTGTCACTCTTGTTTCATGATTCACTTGCCCTATCCTTCAGCAGTGGAGACAGATCAGCAACCTTGTCCTGTGGGAATTGCTATGTTGATTCCTTCTAAAACATGCTTAGAAAATGGACCAGGAATTTTCAACAAAGATGTTTTCCTTTGGAAAATGTTGATATATTAGCAGTGATGACCTGTGATCAAGAGATAAAAATCACTCCTGTCTCCAGCACCTTTTTCCACCCCTACAGCCCAAGTGTAGGTAGCTTGCAGGTTAAGGTTTTGAGAATTGGGACACTCAAGTGGGCATCTCTGCTCTGTGACAGCAGCCAAACGGTTCTTGGCAGTTTCAGCATGAGTGAGTCTCACTTTCTGCTGTCCTGTGCACCAAAACATTAAAGTCTACTTCATTCAGTCATTGAGTGAGAAATGTTTGAACTCATCTCCCTTGGGTGTGCTTTGCAAGCTGTTGGCAGCTTGAGGAGCAGCCCCTGTGAGGAACAGCAAGGTCTGACTGTTTTACCACTGCAGGGCTTGAGGGTGGCTCCTCTGAACTGACCAAGGGCACTTCTTTGAAAACATATTAATGAAGGCTGGTAGAAGCTGAGAAAGAGGGAAGAACAAGGCAGAGGAGTCTCAGACTGACAGAGCAGGTAACACCCCCCAAAAGTAACTGTGGCCCATGGATAATCCATGCCAGAGCAGGTACTGTAGCCCATGAAGCACCCTGTTGAAGGATAAAAAAAAAGCATAATAAGGAAGGAGCAGGAGAAGAAAAGAGTGAGAAACAATGAATGGCAGAAAGAAACTATTGTGCCCAGACCCCAAGTTCCTGTATTGCCTCATGAAAGGGAGTGAGTGCAACCTGCAGCAATAGCAAGAGGAATGAAGACAAGAAATTAAAGAGGTGTCTGGAGTGAAGCCGAGACTGGGAAAACAAAGGAAAAGCCTTTCCCCTAAGCATTGAAATGTCTGACTGCTTTGTTTCATGGCACCTGGATAAGTAATTAAATGCTCATGTTAATTTGCAATAAATTAATTTCCCAAATCCTGCTTCTTTTGCTTGTAACAGTAACTGCAGGCAACAACGAGTGATCTACCTGTCTTTGCCGCAACCCACATATTTTATCACTCTCATTCTTCCTTGTTCTCTCCCCTTCCCACTGGGAAGGGTGAGCAAGTGGCTGCTGATTTGTTTGGCTGAGGTCAACCCACCACATCTCCCAAATATCTGTGGCATGAGAAAAACATTTCTTGTCCTCTTTGACTGGTGGAGTAACTGGTGGGGATTATGAAAGATGTGAAGAGTCTGCTTGAAACAGCTTTGAAGTCTCAAAATCAAGTTTTTACGAGTCTGTAGGTGAACTATCTGCGAGGAATGACATTCTAACCTGGGTGAGTAGGGAATATGATCATATGACCTGCGGTGCTTTAATGCTCTGACTACCACAGATCTTATCACTGAAAAATGGCAAATGAAAATTATCTACCTTCATGTTTACAAACACACACAAATGGATAATTTTGCTTTTATAATGCATGATCTCCTTCAAAAATTAGTTTATTTCATTATGCCTCACATAAGAAGAATTCAAGGGTTATTAAGTAGCAGTGGAGCAAAGTTATTTCTAATCTCTTGGGAATATTGCTGCATATCATATCTCACCACCCCATCAGCAGCAATTCAGATGCACCACGTAGGCAAATGCTTCCTGGAGTGACAGCAAGAGTTATCCAGACTGGGAGGATTCAGGCAGAAGTCCAAGAATGGTACTGAGGGAAGGGAACCACAAGTTAGTTTGTTTGTTTGTCTGTTTGTGTCATTCTTAAAGATAGCAAATTGGCCATCCAAGAGAAGACAATTGTTAGATATTTTTCTTCCCATGTTGTCTAGCCAGAACATTACGTACTTTTACTCCAAGTTAGTGTGGATGAGAAAATTCAGTTCCTACAAAACTCATACCATATGTGACCTCCCACCAAAGTCTGTTGCTCTTTGTAGCCTGGACCACACCATTGGAATGAGGTCACCCCAGACCTAATGTGCTGTGGTCCTGATGTACAAGTGTAACTGTCTGGTGCTAAAAATCACTACTAGTGATCTTTAAAGAAAAAAACCTGGTTGTCTTTTTCTAAATAAGCAGTGCAAAGAAAATTAGTACAAAATGAGAATTACTTTATATGTATTTTTCTACAGTCAGCAAGAAATTCTCAAAAATACTGAGAAGGCAGGAGGATAAGAAGTGTTCAGTAATTTATTTTGTCTACAGTGCTTTTTGTCATAATGCTTCACTCTTATTCTTGCACAGAGAACATCAGCCAGGCATTGGTAACCCATGCTGCTCCTCAGAGTCCTACATACATGGGTTTGCAGCTGGGGAAAGGAGAATTGCTCTGTCACAGATGAACCTCTCTGTCAGCTTATTATTTAGAGCATTTCTCCATACTGTGCAAGGTCTTAGGCCACAAAAAGATCTTTTTGCTTGGGTTTTTCATCCTACAGAAATAATTATTTTAAAATGTTCCCACCTCATTTAACAGCAATTACTGCTGGTATACTTCCATGGCAAAATATTATAATGTAAATTTTGCTTGCCCGCATGAGGACGCAGGGATTTGCAAGTGTTATTGAAACTGTTACTGTGGGACACCACATTGAGCTGTGAAAGATCCTACACTTTGTAATAAAGCAAAAGGGCTCTTGAGACCTTCCACCTTATCCTCCATCCATGTCCTGCCTTGTGAAACCTGGGTAAAACACAGCATGCAACTCAATCAGTCAAAAATGGAATTTGTGCTGGAAAGTAAGACCGCTGGGGTTAGCACCTGCATTTTTGTCAAAAAGATCCCATGTGTAAAGCAGAGAGGAAGTACTGGAGTCCCTCAGCTGCCACGCTGAGCTCCTGTTGCTTTAAATTATTTACAGACTAACAAAACCCAGCAACAGCTCTGAATAAACAATGTATCTTTGGTGCTATTACAGCTCACAACTCAACATTTTCTTTTCCCATCCACATGGATTCCCTGTGTCCTGTCCTGGGACTGCAGGAGCCCGAGGGGTATGGGATGTGAACAAGTGCACTCTGGCCAGGTCTGTGACCCCATGGTGCCGTGTGTGAGTGCTGTGGATGTGGCTGGTGACAGGCACAAGGCATATCCAAGTCCCATGGCCCAGCAGAGGTACCAGGCTGCCACCATGTGCCCCTGTCCTGTGCTGGAATGCTGCTAGCCAAGCTTCATGTGCTCCAAACAAAGTGGTACCCTGGCTTTGCCTTTGGCTTCAAACACATTGTCAAGGAGGAGAATGCCCTTCATACTTTTTTTTTTTTTCAAAGAAGATTTTGCTGCAAAAAGCATCACATGAAAGATGAAGGCAGCAAGCAGGGAGAGGAGAGAGTGTTGTATCACTATTTTCACTCATGAAATAAAGGAATTGCTGCTTTGCCTTTTTTCCTCCCCGAGGAACATTTTGCCATTGCCCAGGTGTACTTTGAAGAAAAGGGACAAAGCATTAGCAAGACAAGGTAGGAGCTCCAGACACACTGCAAGATATGGTAAACCCTGTTTAAGTCAAGGGAGGCTTCTTGCCATGTCACTGAGATCTATAATGCCCAGACATTAGGTCACCCTGGCCTCTCTTAAGAAAAAGCATGTGTTCAAAGAAAGCAGATTGTCTTGGCTGTCAGTTCCTGAATTAGTCCCTATTAAATATTTCCTATCTTAATTTGGCTCTCCCAGCCAAACCCTGCTTGGATGACTGACATTTTTATAAAAGACTAGCAAATAGCAGATGACAAATGATTTACATCTCCTGTAAACTTATGAAGCTTTGGATTTATGAACATTTTCATGACTATGCCACAGCTATTTAAATGTTTCCAAACTAAGAGAAACAGAAGCTCCCAAGCAGAAAAGACCTAAGTATTAGCTCATTATTTCAGAAACTGGACTTTTGTTACAGAACCTGTCTTTTACCCTTTGTTCCATCCTGTCACTCTTTTGCTTTCATTGCCCACTTCTCATTGTTAATTTTCTTCCTTGCCCACATGGTTTCACCTTTGTGATTTTTAATCAAAGTATGCAGATATTTTTTATCTTGTGTTGATTACTCAGACATTCAGAAAGCTTAAGGATACTGTTTTTTAACACTTCGAATATGAAAGCAACCAATGCATTCACTTTCATGGAAGAGTTTGCATTACCTCCTCCCCATGCTTTACTGATAACCATGTGCTCATACAGAAAAAAAAAAATGAAATTAATGTATTTACTCAGACACTGAGCTGCAACCAGCAGGAAGTATTGCTTAGTATCCCCAGTCCAGAAAATACCTTCCCACTGCCACTTCTTGAACACTGTTAGACTTTCCAAAGCCACCACTTCCACCCTTTCACGCAGCTCAGTATTTCCCCTTGCCAACTCCATGGCATGTCCATCCTAAAGCGCCCTTGACTGGCCAGTTTTAAGTTTTGGACAAATGAGTAGGCTCAGTGTGGTGGCACAAAAGGTACTGGCTGAGGTTGACTCTCCTGAATGTAAAGCTTTAAGTGCGGTGCTGCAGCAGCAGTCATGGCCTATTTCCACTCAAACCTCCCATAACCTTCCTTTTTTAAGTTCCTTGTTCACTTAATTACAGTTGTAAGCCTCTCTTTACCTTGTCCCTCTGCTAATCTAATTCACTGTATCCTCTTTGAAATGAGGTGGTTGGGTTCATCACTGAAATTCATGAGTGAACTTTTAATCTCATTTGGTTGTCAAAATGGGAGGGCAGAGGTGCCAGCATGGAAATTCTCAAGTCCTGGTAAAACATTATTGCAGCTCATTTCTCAGTTGTAGGGTATTTTATGAGGTGTCCCTAAGGAATACCAGCCTCTTCTGCCCCAGGCCTCACTAAGCAGAGAGACTGTCCTCCCAGTCCAGACTGGGTCTTTGCATGGGCTTTATTGTACTCCCTATTGGTTATGGTCACTAATACCTGAGTAACATCTCAGATTAACATCTGGCAGGAACATCTTTATCCACATGACTTCTTGGGGAGTACATTTCAACCCAAAGCAAACACGTTTCCCTCTTCAGACAGCCTCAAGACTGTTTGAATGCCCTGTGGGATGAAGAAGGGGTTGAAATCGTTGGACACATGTTTATTCTGGGTGTGCAGTTCTGTAGTGCTTTCTCTCATGCTGTGCTGGCTGCTGCTGGGAATCACCTTCTCACTCAGACATTGAGACAGAGCCTGAAGGAGTTTGCTGCAGAAAGGTAAAGTGCTCATTGTACTACAAGTGGAAGAAATCACCAGGGGCCTTGCTTCTGAAGCCTGATCTGCTCGATGCTGTATTTTAGAGTTGCCCTGTTCAGCTGCCAACAAGAACCATGACGCTGAGGAATCTACATTCTGGCAACTGCCACATTAGCAGCACTTTCTGCTCAGAGCTCCCCATCACCTCCAAAATTAAAAAACTGAGATCAGTACCATCTAAAAGAAGCTTACAGGAAGTCTTTTCTGAAGAGAGGAATTACTGTCTTTTGGAACTGTTCCATATATACGCACTAGAAGCAGGCACTGCATCCCTGAAGTGGGTGCATGTTTGTGCACATACACACTGTGAAGAGATTTCTGTTTTGAAGCTGCAGTAAGGCACATTTGCCAGTATATAAATTAAAGGCAAGGAACTATATTAGGCAGGACAGCCAGAACACAGACCTGCAGGGAAACATCACTTTCTCATCTGAGTAACAGAGTCTGCTGATTCCTGAAAGCAGCTTTCTTGCTCCTCTAACACAAAATTTTCTGTCTTTAAAGGCAATCCACAAGGATTTGCTGGGAAAAAATATGAGGGAAGCATTCTTCCTGCAGCAATGCTGCTGGACCCTAATAACCTTAACCAACCTTAGGTGTCTCCATGCTCCAGCTCTGTATCTGCTCTTAACTCATTCTGCAAAAGCTACTTAACCTACTTACACAGGAGAAGACACCTCAAGACTAGTGTGCGAGGAAGTGGGGGAGGGTGGGCAACGAACGGCTTTGCCATGTGTCCTCAGGCATGATTTGTACAGGACGAAAAACATTCTCTCCTGCTTTAAAAAGGGATAATGTCCACCTATGCGAGCACAGGAGAGCCAAGCCGGGACAGTCGCGTCCCGCCGAGCAGCTGGGCTGCGCTTCCCGGCAGGCTGCACTCCCGCATGGCCCGGGGATCTGGCGCTGCCGTGTCCTCTGGGGACAAACCCTGTGCCACATGCAGGTCTGCCTCTGCGAGCGCTGCACCGGCCCCTGCTCTTCCTGCGGGTGAAGGAAGTCTGAAGGCAAACCGTGAGAATGAGTAGAGGATCACTGTGAATTTCCTACGTGGAGCTCTTGGCAGTAGGACCGCTGAGCTGCAGGCAGTGTGACAGCTGCAGAAAACAGTAAATGATTAAGGGAAGAGTGAGCAGTTTTGCCTTTAATTCTTGCAACAGAAAAAATGGGACAGCATCTGTGAAATGAGCCTGGCAAAGCTTTTTCTTGATTTGCCTATGGGATATGGTGAGAGCTGGCGATAGGAGGAAATAAAGAATTTCAGTAGTGCTTCAGGAAACTTTTACTACATAAGAAAAGAAAAAATATTTATAAAAAGAGACAAATCCCTTCTGAAGTCATATGCATTCCTGTAACTTTCAGTAATTGTAAAGAAAGTTATTCAAATGGCAACTTAAGCAAAAGGAATAATTCTCCACAATAGATCTTTTTACACCTTTTTTTCTGAAATGTTTATTTTAATCATTCAGGGGAAAAGATAATAAATAGAGGAGCAGTAAGAGTCAGTATGATAATAGCACTATTCCAGACATTTCTGAAAGCACATCATCGGTAAATGGTACAAAACTGATCACTGATGTCTAAGGCAGGCTGGCAGGCTGTTTTCTGACCAGACATGTACATGTAATTTGCATTCCTGCCTTTTGCAAGACAATAGTGGTGAACTACTTTGGCCATTGCTGCCTGCAGTTTTGAGCATTTGAGGAAGGCAGAAGAATGCTTATACTTTTGGAAGATGAATGGAGTGTAAGGAGAACTGTAAATAGTTTTTCATGGTGACACACAGAGCAAATCATCAGCAGAAATCCTGCCACTTTGCCAGGTAGAGAGGAGCTGTGCAGTGCTGCTCTCCCACCCTTTTGTTGTGCCACCTCAGGTCCTCAGCAGGTAGAGAAGGCAGGCTTGCCCTTTCTCTGCATTAGGCCTCATGTCACAGGCTCCAGAGAGCCATGAGGACAGAGTAAGGACATGACAACTCTCCAGATTTGCACACATTCTCACTTGTAGCCAAACCAAAAATCTCCCAAGTATTCCTTTGTGAAATGGACGTTTTTCAGTAGGTTGTTTTCAGAGCATCTCTGGTTTTCGGCTGAAGTGCTGGATGCCATCTCTCATGCATCATCCTCCTGCCCCAGGCAGTCCTGCCTGGGGAGTCCCACATGTGATAAACCCCTTCCTGCTGAATCTGGAAGACACTGCAGCATGCTGCACTGACAAGAAACTTCACTAAACTGTGACACATTTGCATTTCAACAAGAGTTGTAGCTAGCTGTAACCCCAAACAGAGGTGTGACTTTCAGGCCCAGTACGGTACACATTTTAAGAACAGCATGTCTGATTGCTATATAGCAGAGTGGAAAGGACAGCAGGAGTATAGTTGATAATAATATGAATCCTCACCACACCACAGAGTGGTGAACAAGGACACCTGACTGCATTCCTAAAAAATTACAAAGCAATGCCTATAGGAAGCTTTATAGTAATTCCCCTGGGACAGCACCTCTTCCACAACACCTGTCTTTCAGATCTGGCTCATCCCCACCTCTGGATGATGTGTGTAAACCACCAAAATATGCAGAATTGGATTTTCGAAGCAAGCAGTAAGCAATGGGTTTGTGTAGGGGTGACTTTCATTCTGACTTCACTCTTCTGAATTGATTTGATCTGCAAAACCCCACAGGCATGAAAGCAGGTCTGGGAAAACCCCCAGGTCTTGGCACAGCATTTTTGTCACTGCTGTCAGCAGCCTCAAGGAGTCACGGACATCTCTGCGGGGTGGGAGGTCAAGAAGAGATGTGGACTCTGAAATTACATATAACTAGAAGAAAGAATCAAATAAAGGGGAAAATCTATCTCCTTTTTAGTTTGGCAGTTTAAATGGTACAGAATCACTCCAGCCACAAAAGGGAAATAGCACCAATTACATCAGATTCGCTACCAGTAAGTTTATTCCACCATCTGCAATCCTTCTCTCTCAGAGAGACAGCAACTGGGGAGATCCATTCTCACATCCAAATTTCAAACCCTGACTTCTGCAGGTGCAGCACGTAACCCCCCTCAGTCCCACCGGCGCTTTTCCTCTGAGGGTTTTACCGGAATTCCGCCAAGCACGGCTGTTGCCTAGGCCTGCCCGCTTCCGAGCGGGATGCGAGCAGCCCCGGCGGGCTCAGGGCCCGGAGCCGGACCGCATTTCCCACACCGGGTGTTCTCCGGCCGGCAGCGCGCAGGGCAAGCCCAGTGCCGCTCCCGCTCTGCCCTCTGGCGGCCGCCGCGGCACCTGCAGCACTGGGCTGCCGCTGCGCGTTCACGGCAGCGCCGCTACCGAGAGCGCGCGCGGGACAAACTTCGGACCCGGCAGTGAATGTAGAGCTGCCTGAGTAACTAGGGTTTGTTGGGGTTTTTTCATAGCAAAGAAAAAAAAAATAATGAGGAAAAGATTTTTTTTTTTTCTGTGAACTCAATAGGGAAGCCTTTTGTCTTCAAAACAAATTGAGCTAACAAATTTATTTTTAAAAAAAGAAAACAATTTGGCAAAACAAAACACCATTTCACTTTTTAAAAGCCTCTTTTAGTTTTTGGTTGTTTTGGTTTTTTTGGTTTTTTATTTTTGTGGTTGAGTTTGGGGTTTATCTACGCGGTGCAACTTGAAAGTGAAATTTGAGCTTTTTCTAGTTTGGTTGAGGAAGTATTGTCCCATCTTGCCTGGAAATGCCCCAGATGATTCTGTTACACACACTTTAAAAAGTTCACATTTGTCCAAAAACTTTCACAGAATCACAGAATTTTTAGTGTTGGAAGGGATCTCTAGAAATAATCCAGTCCACTCCCTCCCCCTAGAGCAGGTTACAGAGGAACTTGTCTAGGTAAGTTTTGAATGTCTCCAGAGAGGGAGACTCAATGACCTCCCTGAGCAGCCAGTTCCGGTGTTCTGCCACTCTCAACACAACGAAGTTCTGTCTTATGCTGAGGCAAAACTTCTTGTGTTTTATTTATGGCCACTGCTCCTTGTCCTGTCACTAAGCACCACTCAAACGAGTCTGGCACCATCCTCCTGACACCCACTTTTGAGATATTTGCATGTGTTATTGAGATCCCCTCAGCCTTCTCTTCTCTGGATTGAACAGGCCCAGCTCCTGCTGTCTGTCCTCATAAGAGATGCTCCCAAATCACTTTCTGTGGTTTCTGCTGGACTCTTTCCAGGAGCTCCTTGTCTCTCTTGTCCTGAGGAGTTCAGAACTGAGGACAGCACTCCAGCTGTGGCCTCACTAGGGCTGAGTGGAGGGGCAGGATCACCTCCCTTGACCTGCTGGCTTTCACCAACTTTCAGAAAGCAGCAAATGAACAAAGTGCTGGTTGGGCAGGCAGAGTTTCATAGGGAGGTTTCTTAAGGTTGTTCTGTGGAAAGAATGTCCCTAGAGGAAGTAATCTCTGCCTGGCCATCATAATGCCTCTGACTGCATTCATTATTATATTCGGGGTGAAATTACCAACTATAGGAGACTAGAGATTAATTACCTCAAATATGGTAATAATAAATAAAATATATTAAAAAAAAAAAAAAAAAAAAAAAAAAAAAAAAAAAAAAAAAAAGGTATAATACCTAAGGATAAGGGAAGTATGCTTGAAATTTCTCAAGAAACTTCACTGCTTCAGGAACATGGCACGGGAGAGAGAACTTCTGTGGGGCGAAGTGCACTTGTCCTTCTAAAGGAAAAGAGCATTTTCCATGATCTAGAGACACAAAGATCATGGAAATGATCTATGTGTTTATGCTGTTATTATGAATGATCTATGTATTTATGCTGTTAAAATATCCTGAGTTCTACACTCAACAGTGGCCACATGCCAGGCTGATCTACAAGTTGTTGATGTAAATACATACGATTCCATCTGACTGAATGAGTTGACTCTTAATTTGAAGGGGCAGACCAAATTTGTTGCACTGAAACCCACATGCATAGCAGACTGATTAGATACAGCTGAAGTTTCAATAATGTGTCGAATGGACCTCAGTGTAGGTTCCTGTGAGAGTTTCCAGAGAACTTCAAGCAATTTAATTGATTACACTTTCTTAATGTTATTAGCTAACATTTTCTGCTTGTAAAAACTGCAAGGTAAAATGTTTGAGATGCTATCTCAATTTTGGAATCAAGCTAGAAGGATAAGGATTTTTGTGGCACTGTTACAAAATACTGGAAAAGGGAAGTGCAGTAACTCCTTTTTCTACAAATATAAAGTAGGGCCATTTTTCACTGGAAAGCATAAATTGTTTCTAAATAAATAGATGTAAGTAACAACAATGGACACCAGGCACCAACTAAAGCCTCTCTGTCACTCCCCTCTGCAACTGGACAGGGAAGAGCAAATATAACACAGAGTTCATGGGTTGAGATAAGGACAGAGAGAGATCACTCACCAAATCAATCTGGGCAAAACAAACTCAGCTTGGGGATATTAATTGAATTTGTTACTAACAAAATCAGAGTAGGGTAATGAGAAGTGAAATAAATCTTAAAAACACTTTCCCTCCACATGTCCCTCCTTCCCAGCTCTAGCTCCAGCCCCCAGCAGCACCCGGAGACAGGGAATGGGGGTTATGGTCAGTCATCACATGTTTCTACTGATGTTCAGGGAGAGGAGTCCTTCCCCTCCTCCAGGGGGTCCCTCTCACAGGCAACAGCTCTCTGTGAACTGCTGCCAAGTGGGTCACTCTTCCATGGGGTGCAATCCTTCAGGCACAGCCTGCTCCAGCTTGGGTCCCCCACAGGGCAAAAGTCCTACCAGGAAACCTGCTCTGGTGTGGGTTCCTCTCTTCACAAGCCTGCAGGTCCCTGCCAGGACCCTGCTCCAGCCTGGGTCTCCCATGGGCTCACAGCCCTCTCTCAGGCATCCACCTGCTCTGGCCTGGGTCTCCTTCCCAGGCTGCAGGTGGGTCTCTGCATCCCCACAGGCTGCAGGGCACAGCTGCCTCACCATGGGCTGCACCAGGGGCTGCAGGGGAATCTCAAGTCCAGTGCCTGGAGCACCTCCTGCCCCTCCTTCTGCACTGACCTTGGGGTCTGTTGTTCCTCTCACATATCCTCACTCTGCTCTTCCCTGGTCACAATTCTTCTGTGCAATAACTTTTTCTTCTTCCTCTCAAATCTGTTCTCACAAAGGTGTTACCACCATTTCTAATTGGCCCAGCCCTGGCCAGTGGCACCTCTGTCTCAGAGCCATTGGGATTGGCTCTATTGCACAGGGTGGAAGCTTCTGGCAGCTTCTCACAGGACCCACCCCTGTAGCCCCCCTGCTACCAAAACCTGTCCATGCAAACTCACTAGAAACATAAATACAAAAATGGCTGGAGTGCTTTGGACCAAAACTATTGCTTACTTGTGAAATTGTCCTCTGACTTTTCTGAACCACTTGAAATTCTGGCAGGTCTGTTCCAGGCCAAACGACCATAGAAACTTTTAATAAATAAACAAACACCCCTGCCTTTTGTCAGATTCAGGGCTGCAGGAATATAGCACTGGCTTTCTTACAGCCAATGGCCTGTTGGATCATGCTTGGCTGTGAAAAGGAAACTGAGCAGTGAGTGTGTCTATTATATGCAGTTTCCTTTGAATCCTGAGCTTGAATAAAGGAATTATTATTTTTCTTCTGAAGGAGGAATAAAAACCGGGTAAGAGGCAAGTGGAGGTGCTTCCTGGATAATCAAGCCCTCCTTTTGTCCTTTCCAGCAGCATTTTATTTGCAAATGCTCATTCTGCACAAGCTGTAAAAGGCCTAGCCTTCTAACAAAGCCATGTCCTCATTGAGGCTGACCGGGAGCAAACCTCTATTTACCAAACATAAAGATGCTAATTATTTTATGTATAGGCCTTAACATGATTACAGAGAGCATGGACACTGGTTGTTGTTATAGCAATCTGAATTAAATTATGCTCATGCCAGCATAATTAGGATTCCCCCCACCAGTTTATTGGGCTGTTTTTTAATGTGGCATGGTAAAAACAATTACAATTTCACTTTTGCACCAACTAAAGCATGCAGGCAGAGAGATTGAGAAAATGATGAGGTATCTTGATCAAACCCTGACAAGGGAGGTTGTCAGGGCTTTATGCAAAGCCCAGAGATGGCTTTCCTGCCCCTCTGAGCATTTCAATAAAATCTTAATTAAAAAAAAAAAAAAGAAAAAAAAAAAAAAAAAAAAAAAAAAAAGAACTGGAGTTATAAAAACTAAACTTGGGCCAGGCCTTCCCTGATAAATTCCTTGTTTTCGACCCTGCCTTTGTAAGATGGGAACAATTGCAGCATTCAAGCCCTGCAGCACAGTGAGGTAATGGAGTTATAAGGCCAGGCCATGGGTGCATATCGGGGGGCATGGGCTGCCCAGGCTCCATCGAGGTGGGGGCAGCTGAGGTGGTTGGTGGCTGTGGCTGGCATGGCCTTTTGGGAAGCCAGGAGGAGAGATGAATGCAGCAGTAGGCCAGGCTGGTGCCCTTGGCCAGCTCTGGTCCCCACCATGGCCAGAGGGCCTCAGGACCTTCACCTAAGGCAGGACATCCATGGAAACCCAACAAGGCCCCGGGCCCCTGCCCACACCCCTCAGCAGTGCGCTGCCAGCACTGCAGCTGCCAGCAGGACAGGTCTCATCCGCTGCTGTCACCATCTCCGTGGCCACAACTCCCTCTGCCTCCATCCTGGGAAACTGTGCTGCACTGGCTGCAGCTGTTTCACACAGCTTTGGGAACAGCTGAAGGTGAAAGAGCATCTCCTGCCTCTTTTCTGCTGTCCTGGAGGACCCTGTCCTGAGGGTCAGGCCATTGATGCCAATGCAGTCAGGAGGGAAAAGGTGTTATTTTCTCACAGAAGCTACAACTCCAGCATGAGTAACTTGGACATGCAGGCTGGCTCCTAAAAGAGATGTTAGTCCATCAGAGTGTGAGTCTTGTGGTGGCATTGGAGATGCAAGTGATACATTTAAAGTCTGCGCGGTCATTTCTACAGCAGAAAATCACTGTGTCAGACACTTGGTGGGAGGCTCCACTTCCAGAAACATAAATGCACCAAAGTCTAGGCAAATGTATTGTAGCGTATGGGATGACACACACGTATTTTGTATTACACAAGTTCTTAAGGAATTTATGAATTTTTGAAACCAGGGATTGTAGTTCATTCAAATTTGCTTTCATTTCTAGCACTTTGCATAATTTGATTTCCTGAATATATTCAGAAAATCTTGCAAAGTCAGAAACAAGCAATAAGGTCAAGCTAATATACAGACAAGTATAACACATCTACTAGATACTTTCCAGGAATCCACTTGGAAAGTTTCTGAATATATGACCCTGTTCGACAGGGCTTATATTCGCAAGGATCACAGTGAGCCACAAATGTGAGAGAGGCCGTGAGGGAACCAGGGGACTTCCCATGCAGCAGAGCTCACTGATCTAAATGGTCTGACACTGTCTCTGAAACTGTGAAAGACTGTGATAACAGCAGAGCATCAAATACCAGCTTCCTTGGTTTTCACCACATTCCATCCCCACCTCATGAACAGTAAAATGAATAAGGAAATATTACTTCAAAGGCTGGTACTTTGAAGCATACATTTACATCATACAATTGCCATATAATCAGCAGCATGAATTGCTGTTGGGGAAGATGAAATAGCAAAGCCCTATAAATATGATGGCCTGGCAAAAGAGTCAGAAAATACAGGTATTGAGATGAAAACAAGGTTTGAAATACCAAACCTTAATCACTGAGCATCTCGAAAACAATAATACAGCCAAGCTGAAAGCAATCCCCCTTTCTGATGATCTAAAAGGTCAAATGGAATGTTCTGTATCACCCCTCAATGTGTGGTTCATCCCATACCTGTAACCCTCCCCTGAAGTATCAGGTATCTGTAACCCCATTGGCCCAAGTCCTGTCCCAGCCCACCTTGAAGCCCCCTGATAAGGTGTGGCCGAGGGACCGGACTTCCTCTCTCTCTCGGACCTTCCTCTTGGGACACCCACCTGGCACCCTCTCTCTCTCTCTTCCCCTCTCTCTCTCTCTCTCCCCACTCTCCCTGGGCCTGCCACGAGTTGCGGCTGGCAACTCCAAGCAAGGCCCTTCACCCTTTACAATAAGCCATATGTTCTAAAGACCTGGCTTCAGAGATCCCTCATCACCACCCATCCAAACCGTCCAGGAGCCCAGCAGTCCCCGCAATTGCCATAAGAATCAAGTATTGTGGGAGAAAAACTGCTATCAATAAGTAATTCCTTTTGGGGGGATTTGGTAGGCTCAATCCAGTCTTATCAAAACTGCCCACCTGATGGCTCATGTTGGATTTTGCTCCTACTTCAGAGCACTGCTGGGACAATGCCAGTGGGGAAATGCTCAAGGGCCTTATTCAAATCCTGTATGGCTTCAGTGTTCAGTGGAAAGCAAGAACTGGGGAAGACTTTTCTTAGAAATGGGATCATCAACCAATATATTCATGTTGTCAGGAAAACATCCTCATCTGTCTAGCTCTGTTATTTTCTCCAAGGTGACCTTGATGCTACAGATTGCATTCATTGCAGGCTGGAGTGTCAAACCAGCTCACAGGAGGCAGTCCCACAGTGTGGGAAGCCCACACACCCTACCAGAGTCTCAGCAGCACTACCAAAAATTATTTTTGGTAAACCCTTCCAGGGATAACACTAACTCTGGTGTCTCCCACCACCCTATGTGAGTAGCTTTATTCTCCTAGCAGTCCAAGGAAAGTTCCTCTACGACCCAAGCAGGCCTAAGGTCCAGATGGCCAGGGCTTTACCTCCTCTGGATGATGAGTTCTCTCCAGCTCCAGGAAACAGGATATTTTGGCCCCTAGCTCCTGTACTTGAAGGAGCCAATCCAGAGGTGTTTCTCAGCCTCTCAACTAGGAGCAGGGAGGAACAAGGATGATGGAGGTGGAAGAATGCACATAGTGGGACTAGCTTTACACTGGCAGCAAAGCTACAATTGTCCCCTTCTAAGGCAACAACCTCAGGTTGTGGCCAATGTCAGCCCTGTACTCCAGCAGCAGGACCCACTCATGAAAGCTGATGATGTGCCCTAATGATCATAGCACCTGGAGGGGAGACAATAACTATTTGTGCAAATAAATTGTGGTAGATTTTTTTACTGTGTGGCACCTGAAACAGACGTTTCAGAAGTGCCACACAGTAAAACAGAAACAGAAGTGCCTTCCTTCCCTGCTTCCCAGCAGCACTATTTTCTTCCATACAGCTGTATTCAAGGCAAAGCACCTGGGACATGGATTCACCTGCAATGGGTGTCTCATCACAGCGAGGTAGGGGAGATCTTGCTGTCAGCAGTTACAGTGACTGCATTTTATCTAGATTCAATCTATGGATCTTAATATAGATCTTTGTTACATGAGACTGAGTACTGTTCCTATGAAAGCACTGCCTTTTGGAACAAGTTCCAGTGAGTTTATTATAGGAGCGCTCATCAAATGGAGGGGTAGAGGGTGCTGGGTGGGGACAAGCTATTTTAGAAATTGAAAATGAACTCATATTTAGCATAAAGCAGCCTTCTAGGCACCTTCAGACTGAAAAAACAAAAAAAAAAATAGAAGTAAAGACTCAGATTTTGATAAAAAACAAATGCATATCTTTATGTGATATATGTTAGCTCCCTGTACTTCTTAAGGACAAGTCAGCATAAATCCACCATGTGAACTTAGGAAACAGCTGTTGTAAACTAAGCTGACACTTTAGGTCCTGGATTAAATGCAAGTAGTTCACTGAAGTGATGTGACACAGAAATATTGAGGGGGCACACATAATAATCTGGCTTTATTTTCACATCAGCAGGGCACTTCGTCTGAAGCAAAGGAACAAAACCAGTTCACAATTTCTGCGAAGGTGTCAGGATACAAGTGCAATCTAAACACCATTAGTGTAAGTATCGCTGGTTATTTTGCCCTGACTTGACTTTTACTGTTCCTTCTTGAAATAGAGGAGAATTATTTACCTCTAACTATTGTGCCGGCATGCAGAGGCTGTACCAGGGAGGCAGCAAGACCGGGAACTGAAATGGGAGACATTCTCAGCTGTGAATTTCTCTCCCCACTAGATGGCCTCTATCCCTACCCATAAGTCAGGGAAAGGAAGATTTCTTCCTCGCATGTAATGCTAGCTACACAGCGATCCCACGCCAGCAGACAGGCTCTGCAAGCTGACAAACCTTCTGCCCTACCCCGGCATCGCTGAGAGCCCCGTTTTGGAAATCTCATTCTCTGTATCTAGGTAGACAGGAATGGCTCCCGAGCCCTACTGTACCTTCCATTTCACATCCAGCTCTCCACTGGAGAACCAGTGCCAAATCTGATGGTGTTTTTCCAGCAAACTGTATTTGGAAACTCAGATCCTGAATTTAAAGGCAACTCCCCAGTTTTTGCTGCACACAGATATTTACCTACACGTTGATATTTCTCTAGCCATTACACATTTTTACACCCAGTGTTAAGTAGGTCTGACTGACACTGGCAACAGAAAGTAGGGTATATCCCCTTTTATATCTATGTGCACACACTCTTTGATACCTAACACCCTCCATGCATTGAAGAGGAAAAAAACACCTCCTCTCAAAAAATGTCCAGCTACATTTTTCTCAGAAGATAAAAATAATGTCTGTAAGTTCCTCTTTGTGCCCCAATCAGGCCATGAAAGAAAAAAAAAAAAAAAACAGCCCATTGTAAACATATTTACTTAGAGTTACAGAGCAGGAAGGGCTGGCATATTTCAGTATGTATAATCTGTTCGAAAGTGAGGACCTTTGATATAAAAAATGGGAACAAACTAGCATGGCAGAAAAATCAACATTTGTTTAAGCTCAAGGAATTCAGATCCAGGTAAATAAGAACATCCCCACCCCAAATCCAGGTACTAGATGCTAAGAAAGTAATCAGATGCACAGTGAGGGAAAATCTCTTCTGTTACAAATTTTATGACATGACCATCTTATTGTATTACATCTGCACCACTTTCAAATATATGTCAAAATCATATAGCCTAAGGAACCCATGTCCTTATGGCGAAGGCATAAAATATACATACACATTATTAAAGTTGAATTAGCTTTGTTCATTCTGCAACACAAAGCCTTGGACGAATTGTTGCCTTGATGAGCAAAACACCAGTTTTGGTAGTTAGGAGCATAAATACTAATCCCTCCTCTGATATACACCTAGCTTGAAACTTCAGGTATGTCACTTGTGCTGTAATTTCCTTCCTTGTGAAGTATGGAGGAAATAGTATTGTGTTTGCCTTGCAGGGCTATCTTGGAATGGTTAGAAGTTGACTCTGCTTTAAATGGGTAGGGTACTGCTACTTAATAGCTCAGTATTTTTAAAAGCCACTTCTTTTTCAAGAACTCAAAGGTCTCTTTAGTGATTCATCTGGTTTTCCCTTGGTCACCCTTGTGACAGGCTGTGAAGATGTTCCCAGAGGAAAGAAGGAGGGGACACTGAATGGCAGAGTGCCATGCTGCCTTTCAGAGGGACACCACAGCTGCCCGTGTAGAACAGCCTGGTGATGCATCCAGCTCAGCACATATCTCCCACAGTGTCCCCTGCCATGTGCTCTGGAGGAAAGAGTAGATATTCCCCCACATTTCAACCTGTCAGGAAGTCAACATTGTACTACAGAACAAGCTCTGCATTCCTGACTGCCTCTGCCACTCATGACGAAGAAGAGGATTTTTGAGCCCTCTAATGACCAGCATATAAATGATACAAAAAAATATCCTTCTCCTCTCTGTACTATCCAGATTTGTACATTAGCACAGACCTGCCTCTGAAACTTCCCAGAATTCCTAACCAAAAGTACCAAAATCCTCGTGCGAAGACTGCACTGTCTGTGTAACACGCTCACATCTGCAACAGTGCGTTGTTTCTCCCGGCTCCGGGCAGCTCCGGCGCATTTTGGCCCCGCCTCCCTCCGGAGCTCGGGCTTGCCGCTTCTCTTCCACGTGCCACTGTGGCGGCACGCCGGTCGGGGCTTGCCGGGTTCTGTCGCCCGCGCGAGGGTCCAAGGCGAAAAGGGAAGCAATTGTCCAGATCACCCACGAGGAAGGCGGGAAGGTTTTATTGGTCACGGAGAGCTGCAGCGGAGGGGGCCTCGATCCACACTTCCAGTGCCCGCATGGGGAAATGGCGCCGGGACCGGGGAGATGCGGGGTTTTATCAGGGGCGGGGCGAGGGGAGCAGGAGCGCCCCCTGGCCAATGGGGCACACGCCGTGGCAGTGACGTCAACAGGAGCATGGCAGGGGCGGACACGGGGCTCCGGGGCAAACGGGGTTGCGGGATTGGGGTGACAGACACCAAACTCCCGGGACTCGACGGGGGAGTGGTCACAGGAGTGGCGGGGGAGGCTCCTATGGTGGGCAGCCTGGAGTGGGCCACCGCGGGTGGGGGGAGACACGGGAGGTGCATGGGGGTACACAGGACTCAGCTAGCTAACATAGATTAGAACCCCTAATCTAAACATCACACACTAATCTACAACACACATCTCCCTTGGTGCTCTGGAAAGTTGTTTGCCCCTCTTGTTGGGGTGGTTAATATGCCATTGTCTTGCCTTCCTCAACCATCCTGTCAGACCCAGCACCACTATACTCGTGACACCCAAGGAAGAAGTACAGCCATCTCCAGACACCACACGTCCAGAGTGTTTTACCCTGACCATTGTTACAGAATCTCTGTATTTCAAGATACTGATGACGTGAACATCTCAGGTTCATTCAAGACAGGCAGCCATAGAGTGGATGTGTCCAACCATAGCTAGTCTGTGGAACACCTTGAAATTCTTGAGTCTTAGGAATAAATGGTTGCACTAATCTGATAGACAAGAAAAATACAGTGTATGATGTGTAAGCAGTCTGCTGCTGACCAGAGCACAGGGAGCCTGAAAAACAGGTAAAACCTATATCAGAGCTGATATAGGGCTACAGCCTTCTCCCTTTCCAACATATGTGAGAAAGATCTCTTTTTTTTCAGTAATTAGAAAGGAGGCCTTAAAATATAAAGCATTCAGTGTAATACAGCTGCAGTACTGATGTCAGATGTGCATAACCCAGAGCATGGAGAAAGAAAACAAGAGCACATTGCACATGAATAATAACCAATCTCTGTGAAATCATATGACTATTCCAGTTGGTGGATTAATAATTTTAGCAGCTGTTCCAACCAGACTGGCTCTCCTGAGGAAAAGCATTAAAGAAAAGCTTCCCTCCCCACCGTCCTGAGAGAGAGACCCTCTGCAACAGAGTCCTTAGTATCAAATAATGCATTGAACTAGAACTGCAATGTTGAATTTTTTTATGTCTCCCACATAGCAAGCAATCCTTTGAGCCATCAAAGTTTGGTCACTTAAGAAGTCCAGTGTAAGGTAATACAGATGTATTCATCAGGATGAATGACTGACACAACTGATTTCCACTTTCCCATCATGCTAGGCTGTTGAAATTTGATAGAATCATACATTAAGAATGGAGCTGCATATAAGCACTTTGAGGAAAAATTTAAAAATGTCATTTTTGATTTTTCTTTCTAAAATAACCAGAAGATTTAAATCTAGTCTCAAACACAGATATACCTTTTAATATAAGATTTTGAAATTCATTCTGGTCCTCTGATTATAGAAAAAGAGCAACTTCAAACTTTAGTATTTCTGTCATGAAAAGGTCATCACTCTAATGTTTTATCATTCTATTTCATTTTCCATCCATGGGACATGTAGGACATAAAACTTCTGACTTGGAGAAAGTAGGGTCAGTTGAGGTCACTTGTTCTGTTTTTTAAGCTTTAGGCAAGACACCTCTCAAAGGGGAGCAAGTGCATTGTAGACATTGATGCTGATTGTCTGTGAGCTAACAGGTCAGCTGCAGTCCATCAAAAAAGCCTTGAGGTCTGTACAAAGAGGATCCAGATTTTGGATGAATCTGAGTGCACAGATAGAGGAACTGCCACAGTAAATAAGCGTTTGGCAGGTATGTTCATGTTTCATATTGTGTTTCTTCTTAGTAACACTACTTAATGTGCTAGGATACAGAGCCTGAAATTTATTTAGCTGTCTAATGAAGAGTAAAATCATTGGAAGAAAACATCTTGAAGCACCATGGAATGTGTTTTAAGTGTCACGTTTCCACAGAAATTGTAACTTGCCAAATATCAGATTACTGATACTTCTTTCTCTCTGAAAAGCGCACCATGACCTTTTCCAGTCTTTCTTAGAAGAAGAGTTTCCATGTTCAGAAGCAAGAATCTCAGGGGAGTGAGAAAGGTTGCTATTGCTGATAACTTTCCAGGACAGGTGCTCAGAGCAATGGTGGGCAGTTATGAGTCTGCACTTGGGCCTGAGTGCTTAAGTCTCTCTTGTAGTTAAGTCTCTTCCTAAACAAACCTGTGGTGTGCCAATCAGAGGACAAGTCAGAGATTGAAATGTCTCTGCAGTGCTGAGGAACAGCATAGGGACTTTGAAGGCAGTTTAGGTCAATGATCATGAAATTCTGCACCCAAGAGGACATACATAATCTATAGAAATCTTTAAAGCCCTCACAGGACTAAATTTAAAATTATTAACTATGAGACTAATGCTTTGATCTCAAAGAAAACACGCTGCTTCTGAGCTGGAGCTGTAGGCAAGCCTCAAACCATCTTTTTCCAACCAGTCACAATGAAGTGGGTTATTAATCAAAGTTTTGCTTCCTCTTCCTCAAATGTCCACCTAGCAAAACTCTGTTTCCAGGACAGAGAAACTGAAATACTGGAGGAATACAGGCATCCAACATCATCCATGTTCTACATGTTCCTGGACAGAAAAAAAAAAAAAAAAAAAAAAAAAAAAAAAGCAGCAGAGATGTGTCTAAACACCTTTAAGGAACCAGTACTTCATTCAAAAGTTTGAGATGCTTTGAAATATAACTGAAGTGAACTTCCTCAGCACACCTTGACAGAAAGTTGTTGTTTCTCTCCTACCTACCACATTAATTCTGAGCAGGAGCTAGATTGGCATAGGTTGGAAAAACAACAGGTGTTGAAGAAAAAGCTGGGAGGATAAACATCCTCTTCAGCAGAAACTATGAAGCACTTTCCTAATCCTGGTGGACGTTCTCTGAAGGCTTCCAAAAATATGCCCCCTGGAAAGATCAAGATATTATTTGCTCTTGCAACAGCTCCTCCGAAAGTGTAACATAATGCCTGGCTTTCTTCTAAATTCTCTCTGTGTGTCTGTCCTTTGACTGGGTGCTTCTCTGATCAGAGTATTCTTGGCACAATTCTAACATGTACTTGTGATTAATTAATTGTAGTCAAAGAGAGACCTGTAGGCATAGACAGATTGCTTTCATCCTGGGAGAAAACATTGCCTTTCTCATGTCCCATATCTGCAAAGGAAACAAGAGCTCCACACACCACCCATTGTCATCAGTGTTAGAAAATTTACATTCGGGGCAAAATGATGGGAAAAACAACATGTCCTACCCAAGAGCTCCAAGTAAACGTCCATGCCCATGAGTACACATGATTCAATGTCGAGAAGACCATGTCTCAGCTACTGGAGATAACTACTGGTGAGTTCGCTGCTGCCCATAGACAGCACAAACCTAGTGCTCCCATGGGGTAACCAAGAGCCTAAAACAGCAATTTCTGCCTCCCAAGCAACTCTCTGCAATCAAAACACTCTCTTTCCTAAAAACCTCTCAACATGAAAAGCAAAAGCCAAACTCCAGAGGAAAGGAACAGAGTCTGAGGTGATGAGCCTAGAGGAGATTCCTCTGTTTATCCATTTCCATACCTATGTTAGCACAGCCTGCATCACGCCAGAAACTTAGTCTGGGTATGAAACTGACAAAATACTGCTTCTCTTGGAAGGTTTCTGGTGCAATGGTACACTCAGACTAAATCACAGAATCACAGAACAGCCCAAGTTGGAAGGGATCTTGAAAAGTCATCTGGTCCAGTCTTTTGAGGGAAAGGGAGCACAAATAGGATTATCTAGCACTCTAAGCTATCACATCTTGAAAAACTCCAATGATGGGGGCTCTACCACATTCTTGAAGAGACACACACACAGAACACAGAATGGCAAGGTTGGAAGAGACCTACAAGATCATCGAGTGCAACCCATGCCCTAACACCTCAACTAAACCATGGCACCGAGTGCCATATCCAGTCTTTTTTTAAATACATCCAGGGATGGTGACTCCACCACCTCCCCAGGCAAGCCATTCCAGAACTTTATCACTCTTTCCATGAAAAACTTTTTCCTAATATCCAAGTTATATCTCCCTTGATGTAGCATGAGACTGTGTCCTCTGGTTCTATCATTTGCTGCCTATAGAAAGAGACCAACCCCCACCTCACTACAATCACCTTTTAGGAAGTTGCAGAGAGTGATAAGATCACCCCTGAGTCTCCTTTTCTCCAGGCTAAACAACCCCAGCTCCCTCAGTCACTCCTCACAGGGCTTGTGTTCCAAGCCCCTCACCAGCCTTGTTGCCCTCCTCTGGACACACTCAAGCGTCTCAACGTCCTTCCCAAACTGAGGGGCCCAGAACTGGACACAGCACTCAAGGTGTGGCCTCACCAGTGCCAAGTACAGGGGGAGAATGACCTCCCTGCTCCTGCTGGCCACACTATTCCTGATACAGGCCAGGATGCCGTTGGCCTTCTTGGCCACCAGGGCACACTGCTGGCTCATGTTCAGTCAGCTGTCAACCAGTACCCCCAGGTCCCTTTCTTCTTGGGCACTGTCTAACCACACCGTCTCCAGCCTGTAACATTGCAGGGGGTTATTGTGGTCAAAATGCAGGACTCGGCACTTGGACTTATTAAACTTCATGCTGTTGGACTCTGCCCATCCATCCAACCGTTCCAGATTTCTCTGCAGAGCCCTCCTACCTTCCAACAGATTGACACACACTCCCAGCTTAGTGTAATCTGCAAATTTACTAATGAAAGACTTGATACCCTCATCCATGTCATCAATAAAAATACTGAACAGAACTGGCCCCAGCACAGAACCCTGAGGAACACCACTGGTGAGCAGCCACCAGCTGGATGCAGCACCATTCACCACCACTCTCTGGGCCCAGCCATCCAGCCAGTTCCTAACCCAGCAAAGAGTGCTCCTGTCCAAGCCGTGGCCTGCCAGCTTTTCAAGGAGAGTCCTGTGGGAGACAGTGTCAAATGCCTTGCTGATGTCCAAACAGACAACATCTACAGCCTTTCCTGCATCCACCAGGTGGGTCACTTGGTCATAAAAGGAGACAAGGTTGGTCAAACATGACCTCCCCCTCCTATACCCCTGCCGACTGGGTCTGATACGCTGGCCATCCTGTAAGTGCTACGTGATGAAGCTCAGTATAAACTGTTCCATAACCTTACCAAGTACTGAGGTCAGGCTGACTGGTCTATAATTACCAGGATCCTCATTCCCACCCTTTTTGTGAATGGACATCAGATTGGCCAGCTTCCAGTCCTCTGGAACCTTACCACTGAGCCAGGACTGTTGGTAAATGATGGAGAGCATCTTCACAATCTCATCTGCCAGCTCTCTTATCACCCTGGGATGGATCCCATCTGGTCCCACAGATTTATAAACATCCAAGTGGCTCAGCAGTTCTCTGACTGCTTCCTCCTGATAACAGGGGGACCATTCTGCTCTCTGATACCATCGACGAACCCAAGAGGACAGTTGTCCTGAAGGAAAGTCATCTTCCCACTAAAAACTGAGGCAAAGAAGGCCTTAAGCACCTCTGCCTTCTCCTCATCTGCAGTTACTAAGTTCAATTCTGCATCTAACGAAGAACAAAGGTTGGTCTTTCCCTTCCTTTTACCATTAATATATTTGTAAAGTAATTTATTATTATCCTTTACAAAAGTCACCATAAGTTCACACTGAGCTTTGGCTTCCCTATTTTTTTCCTACATGCCTTAGCAGACCCCTTAAGTACTTCCTGAGAGACCTGACCCTCCTTCCAAAGATGATACATGCTCTTTTTATTCCTAAGTTCCTCCAAATCCTCCTTGCCCATCCAAGCTAGACATTTGCCTTGTCAACTCGTCTTTTGGCACACAGGGACAGTCTGTTCCTGTGCCCTCAAGATCTCTGTTTTGAAGCACACCCACCTTTCCTGAACTCCTTTGTTTTTAAGGGCTGCTTCCCAAGGAACTCTCTGAATAAGTCTCCTAAATAGGCCAAAGTTTGCCCTCCAAAAGTCCAGTGTAAAAGTCGTATTGATGTTCCTCCTGATTTCACCAAATATTGAGAATTCTATAATTTCATTATCACTGTGCTCCAAGTAGTCTCCAACCACCACAATTCCCACCAGCCCATCTCCATTTACAAACAACAGATCCAACATAGTCCCTCCCCTGGTGGGCTAACCCACCAGCTGTGACAAAAGTTGTCCTTCACATACTCTAAAAATTTCCTGGACTGCCTTTTTTCAGCTGTATTAAGTTCCCAGCAAATGTCCAGCAGGTTAAAATTGCCTACAAGAACAAAGGCTGATGATCCTGAAATATTCTCTAGCTGCCTATATGAGTTGTCCACCTTTTCTTCCTGGTTGGGTGGACGATAACAGATTCCCAGTAGGATGTCAGCCTTGTTGGCCTTCCCCTAAATTCTTACCCATAGGGACTCCATCGTCATTAGTTTCAATACCTATGGTGTCCAAAGCCTCCCTAATATAAAGGGCCACCCCTCCACCTCTTCTTCCTCTCCTGTCTGTCCTGAATAGCTTGTAGCTATCCAGTGCAGTTCTCCAGCCATGTGAGTCATTCCACTATGCTTCTGTGATGGCAACTACATCACATGTCTGCTGTTGCACCATGACCTCCAGCTCCTTGTTTGTTACCCATGCTGCGTGCATTAGTGTAAATGCACCTCAGCTGGGCTGCTGATTTCACCCCTATCTCAGGCTTACCACCTCTTGGGCCTGCTTCTAGACAGCCCAACTGCATCCCCTTCCCCCTTCAAACCTACTTTAAAGCCATCTCCATGAGTTCCACCAGTTCATGAGCTAAAAACTTTCTGCCCTTAACAGAGAGATGGAGCCCGTCCAGTTCCAGCAGGCCAGGTGCCATAAAATGGCCCCATGATTGAAGAATCCAAAATTCTGCTGACACCAACCCTTGAGCCACTTGTTGATAATGTGAGCTCTCCTATTCCTTTCACCATTTCTCTCAGCCACCAAAGGGACTGAGAAAAAACTACCTTTGCCCCTGTCCTATCAACTACTTGACCCAGTGCCCTGAAGTCCCTTTTAATTGCCCTGACACTCCTCTTTTAAATCTCATCACTGCCAGCCTGGAGTATCAGCAGTGGGTAATACTCAGAGGGCTGAATCAGCCTAGGGAGTCTCTCAGTGATATCCCATACCCAGGGAGGCAGCAGACCTCTCTGTGGGATGGGTCCGATCGACATGTTCCCTTCAGAAGAGAGTCACCCACTACGATTGCCATTCTTAGATGTTTGTGTTCCTTAGAAGCTGCCTCACTCTGGGGCAGATCAACACAAAAAAGAGCCATCCTCCTGCCCGTTGCAGCAAAGATTCTGATGATACAGTAGGTGTAAGTAGCTACTCATGGGAAAATAATAACAACTGATCTATGACCAGAACCAGCCTGCATGACTTGGACATGCAGGACAGTGAAGCATGTTAATATGACACACTCAGAAATGTGCCTTTTCTGCCCTTTGTGGGTGCTGAGTGTAACAGAGGCTATTTTCAACCCCTCAAAAATCCAGTTTCTTCCAGAAGAAACAGTATTAACATGCTGAAAGGGTGATGACTAATGCTGGACAAATTAATTTTGTTGCAACATTTGTTTTATGAAAAACCTTAAATTAACCTATTTATTTTATTTCCAGAAAGCGTTGCTCCTTACTGATGACTGACTTTTACTGATGGCATCCTTAGAAACCCACAAATGATTGGTTTGGGGGTTGTCAATGTGGCTATTTGCAGGTGATGGAGAAAGGAAGTAAGTAAAAATATGATTTGGCATTTCATTAGTAAGGCTAGAGATGGCTGTGCATGGAACAGAGGCAATGAATATTGCACCTGCTGGAGTGCAAGCAATAAAGGCAAATGCATAGCCTGCTCTGACCTCTAGCCTTCATTACCCAGAACAATATGCCATTCCCTGTATCCAAAATCATACTATGCTTGTGATAGCAGCAACCAGTGGATGGATTTACATCTACCCAGCCGGAGCTAAATTGCTATGATTCAGCTACCTCCTTCCTTTCTCTCTTGAACATAACCTGTCTTCTAGCTAGACTACTGCCTTTCCAGTTGAGAATAAGCTACTGTTTTAAAGAAAAAGAACTGTGTGGGTGGAATGAAATGCTTGCAGGATACAGTGCTCTGCCATTTAGATTTTTTTTCCCTAATAAAGAGAGGGTGCAAAAAGGTGCCAGCATCCAAATCATAAACCCAAGTGTGCAGCTGCATCTTTGAGCTTCTTTCTTGACCATTTAGCTAACTATATTACAAAAAAAAAAAAAAAAAAAAAAAAAAGATTGAAATTTCCAGACTAACTATAAGAAATCTGTGGTGACGAGTCCAAATATTTTAATGATAGCAATGATTAACAGTCAAGTGAAATTCCTCAATAAAGATTGTGGCAATTCATGCAATTTACAGTGGTATAAAGAAGATGAGACTTTGACCCTGTATGAACACATAATCAATCAGTGAGCTACCCTATGAACAAAAAGCCATTTCCTTGTACTTGATACTTGAGGAGATTATAAGGAAATTACATGTTTTGTATAAAATAGAGTGCAAAGGCTTGTGCCTGGAAGGAGAGGTCATATGCACAACCCATTATTAAGAAGAACCTTATTTTTCTGCTGGTCATCTAGTTCTTAACTTCTTAAAAATAAGAGCATCTCTTAAACATTGTTAGTTTTCTTTATAGTGGAGGTGATAAAAATTCTTTCCTAGCTCCATTCTTGTGTGAGGCATCCACATTTGGCTCTAACAGGACCAGTGGGCAATCTCAGTGAGAAGTGCACTGGAACAAGCTGGCATGTGGGGTTCACCAATAGTGAACTTTCTTCATTTCTCCTGGCAGAGAGAGCTGAGTTTAACCAAGTAACACAATCTCCCTGTCCCACAAACCATCACAGCTGGGTATATCATCATGGAAAGTATAAAGCTGTTAATGAAATGGCTGAGGCTTTGTAATAGATCTGGGCTTATATTGACTAAGGAAATAAGCTTTATATTGTGCCAATCTAGAGAGAGAGATACATAGTGAATATACTTACACACTTACCTATGTATACATAAGAATAGATATAAAGATATAAAATATATAAACATGATATATCCTTCTTTACCAGTGGGCTATAGAATATTTATTTTGGGTCAGCAACTCCTATCTCTCTTTGGAGAGCTGACCAGTCTCTGAGAACATCTGCTTTCTGGCTTAGCTCTCTCTCTTCCTCTTTTGGCCACTTGCCTCCAAAGAACGAATTACTTACACTGGTTTATGCCTGGATTAATTAAGGTTTCATTCCAATGTGGATGGAAGTCAGTTCTCTCATTGACTTGGTTGTTCACATGCACACAAACACCTTTACAGGACACAATTCAGTGGCATTTGGGAAACCTGTTTTAAGGCATGACCTGATGGTGAAGATGAGAAAACTAAACAGTCCTTTACTGGAAGCTAGTGAGGAGTAACTATTCTGGTGGTAGCACTGCCTAGGTGCTGCATTAATGGCACAGTGCTTCCTAGAGGCTCAGGCAATGCTCAAAGCATTCAGCACAAGCTTTACTACCTGAATTCACATCCAAAGTTATTCTATTGGTATTTCATTTTCAGCTTAACCTTGCTCTCAGCTTAACCTTGCTCTCCAATTTGAAGAATTATTTCAGACAGTGAGGAACAGAGCTACCAGCAGTGGTCACTAAGTGATCATTTAGGGTACTTGGTAGTACAGCATTTATGGCACTCATCAGATGGGTGAGAGACACAAGCAAATTCACTCAGGTAGAAAGCAGAGTTGAACCACTGTCCCTGTAGGTAGCTACAAGCTGTGACCACAGAGCTCTAAGATGTACCAGCAATAGTCTCACCTCCCTTCCAGACTCTCTGCTGCATGATAAATGGTGAGACATGCACAGTTGATATAAACAATGGGTTTGACAGTAAATAAAGCATACCTATGGAAAAATAGTGCTTAGCTGTACTCCAGTGTCATTTGGCTGTTTATGAAAATATTGGCCCAACCCAAAAGAAGCCCTTATCAGATTTCAGTATAAAACATAAACAGAAAGATAAATAAAGAAAATGAAACCTTTCTGAAATGATTTACCATTATTAAAGCATTAAGTGGGCAAGGAGTAGGCAGGGTGTCTGAAAAGAAAGGAAGAAGTGCCACAATCACCTGGAAAAGTGAACTGAACAGTCCATCTTACTCAGATCTGTGAAGAAATCAGTCTGAGAAGGATGGTTTCTGATCCCTTCTGAATCATGCCTTCACTCTACAAAGCAGTAATAGAAACAGTATCTAGTCTTACATAGCACTTAAAATCTGCAGCAGTTGAAGTACAGGACTCATGCTTTGAATTACTTACTCAGATATGGAGTCAGGAGTTTGCAATTTGTTCTCTAAAGAGGGAAAGAGAAAGTAGCAACTATGTTCTTGTTTTGTCCAGGTAAAATCAAAATTTTTTGTGGCTCTGAATAAGCTGAGAAGCACAGGTTTAGGCTGCAATGACAATCAAAACATGGTCAAGATGGCAAGCACAGAGTCTGGGGACTGCACATAAGCATGTGTTCAAAACCAAAAATGCACCTTTGCTGCTGCATTCACCAAGGCTAATGTCCTTTGAAGTGTTTCTTTGAACTGTAGTCACTGGATTGGGGCCCAGAGAGAAACAAATTCCTGGCTCCAGTGAGCTTTGCAACCTGCTCACAGGTGTATAAATCTCAAGGCACCTCATCTAATTACAGTTTCAAGCAAAATATCAGAGGATGTAGTTCTAAAAAAAAATGTTACCATCACTCCTGCCACATAGATATTTATGATCTCATCTGTGTCTGCAGGGTCAACACTTCCACCTAGAGGTGGTTTTCCATAAGAATGTCAAATTTATGTTGACGCTTTTGTAGAGCCGTTCTGCAGAAATGAACGAGCCGGAGACTGGGGAAAGCTCATGCCTACAGCCAATTATTCCTGTTTGGCAGGACTCCTTCCTTCTGTTTTCAAGTTGTGGCTTACCATTTCCCGGTGATTCACTCACACTTTAGTGCTAACCCAATGTACAGATCCAGTGCAAAGCTCAGAGTACTCCAGTGGGTGAAGCCAGCTGGCAGTTCAGAGGAGCTAAAACCTGACCTGTTTACTCTTAAACCATTTCTTCCCTGGCTTGCTGTAGGGCTAGATACTATATAAATTGAGTTTTCTCACTCTTTTTTTGGTGATCACTCCTAAAGTCTCTTCTGGGAGAGGATGAAATCTTCCTTCCTGCTCAGTTGGAGACCTCTGCAAGACTTCAACCCTAAAACACACTTCAGAAGTGTTGCATGGGGCCCTCAACACAGAGGTTAATTTTACAGAATTTAACACATGCACATTGACTCTGAAAATCCAATATGTTCTTAACTGCAGAAATGATCAGTTAGCATAATATTTTTGCATTCTTTGTTTTCATGAGCATATCTTGTACCTTGGTATAACTTTAAGCATATTCAGATACAGTTTCTCTAACTGTTGACAGCAGAAGAATGGTTCACATTTATTTCGTCTTTGTGACTTACTACAAAGGCAAGTGGTCAAAGTATTTGTTTTAAAAATAGCAAATCATTTTCAGCTTTAAGCTTTTTTTAAACAATTGGCATTATATTATTCTGAATTGTGAAAACCTCAACAACAACACTGTTCTTGGAATACCAGGAAAGCTATGTCTGACAAAACCAGTGCTGTGCAGACCATGAGTCCAAATCTCCGTCTCACTGAAATCACTTGTACAATTTAACTTATTTTCAGAAAAGTTGAAAATTTATCACCAACCTAATTACTCAGAAACAGGAAGAAGCCCCATCTTCACAGGGGCTTTCTGCAGAATAGGTTTTGTAGAATGTAACGGAATGTAAGTTTTCTGAACAGTCTAATGGGGAAACAGACTGCTTTGACATCTCCATGTTTACACTGACATTCTTTTTTATCTGAATGTATTTTATAAGAAAAGTTGGGTACCTAAAATTAATGAATTTTAGAAACTTATAAATCAACAGGTTATTGGGTCTTTGGGTGTGGCTTGTTTTGTTTTGGGTTTTTTTTTCAGAAATGCTGTTCATCCAGCAGCTATGTGCTGAGGATGTTAGAGAGCTGTAGTGTGTCAAACAGTACCCACCAAGCTCCCTGCTTGTGCTGGGCACAGCACAGATGCCTTTCCCCCACCAGGACATGGAGCCATGGCACCAAGCAGGTCACACTCCACAGAGATGCTCCCCATAGACAGCATCCTGCTGCTGACCATGGGGCACTGGCCCTGGGGCTCACAGAAGCTCCCTCTCAGTCTTCCAGTGCCATGTTTCGAAGATGGTCCTGCTTTTTCTTCTGGTTTTCTGAAGGAAGAGGCACACTAGGAGTAAAACAGGGATAACTGTTACTTCTACCTTTCAGAAACCCCACGAAGACGCACCAGGGCTGTTAAAGTCTGGCTGAGGTCTGAAACTTGCTGACATGCAACATCCAGAAAGCACCATACAGAAAAAAACGAGATCTGTATCACAGAAATTAAGCTTTTGTGTTGCTGCCTGAGTCCATGAGGCCTGTACTCTGATAGCTGTGCAGAGATGGAACCACCACCCAGGACACAGACTTCTATAGCAGTGGAGAGGGGAACTCTCTAACTGGGTAACCCATCTCAGGAAGAAAAGCATAATCACACGGGGATAAAAGTTGCTACTATGTTTGGGATTTTGAATTTTCTGTCATGCACAAAGTTAATAGTTCCACGCCTAGGTCCACGTGGTATGTTTGATAGTGGGGGGGGGGGGTGTGAATGAGGAAGATTAAGAGTTGTAGAAACACAGTTGTGCAACTATTCAGCTGATTTATATGAATGGTCCTTGTGTTTTTACCCATGCTTCTTCCTTTTAGTCTTTTTTTTTTGAGAAAATATGTTGGATGCAATCCTGGTCTCTCTGAGATGAATGGGAAGGAACATTGACTCACTTTGTGTGGGCACTGTGGAAGAAAGTGGTGGGATTTTTTCAAGGAGAACTTAAATAACAGGCTGGATGGACTAGCGTAGTGAAAGACAACTGAGACTGCTGTGCAAAAGTGGTTGGCGGTGTTGTGATTTTTTTTTTAAAGAAACCAGGGCAGAAAAAATATTGTAGGGGCTTGTTACTTCATTGGGGGTTGGGGATGGCAGGGTGAGCACAGCCATTTTGGAAAGCTGATCAAATAGGACAGTGTCATTGAGTAATGTGCTGAGCTAGGAATATGAGGAGCTATTTCATTCCCACTTCTAGTGGTAAATGCAGGTTCATGCCAGGCAAAACAATTTACCTGTGTTGCCTTCTCCAAGTCCCTTTTCCATGGCTGTCCCTCAGGATTGCCCTGCAGGGCAAAGCAACATTTCTGACTCTGTATTTCTCAAAGTATGGATTAGCAAGAAAGTCCTAAATTGTTTTAGAGTCCCTCTTCCTCCACCTTTCTGGCAGCCACGCTGTTGCTGGTGCTTTCACCTCCATGCTCAACGATGTGGCTCTATCCATGGCAGCTTGCACCATGCACTCAGGGATCCTGACTTTGCTCCTAGCAGTGATGACTTGGAGAAGTCCTCAACAATCGGCCGGAGCAAAGCTTTTTACGCGCACTTCTGACAAATCCATCTGATGTATTAGCTGGCCAGTTCTCACACTCTCCTGTTGTAACATACACAGTAAATAACAAACAGAAATGGCAGACACTCACTACAGCTAAATGCTATCCAGACCATAAAACTCAGACAGAAACAACAAAGAAATGTTCCACTTTGTAATTACAGCTGGAAATATTTCAGGCATTAGAAGTGTGAAGTAATATCAATAAAAAGAGAAAGTGCACTCAGGAGCCTAAAATAAATAAATATTTATTTGAAAAGTGATCATTTCAAAAATTATGTTCACAGTCTCTTCAAAAGAGGCTGAATATTTACTGGTTAAGCCAGAGACCAGTGCCTTGGCCATAGGTAAAACTGCTGAGTAAGGGATGTACCACAGGCAATTTATACTTCGCTCTTAGTCCCAGTTTTAAGGCACAATGATGCCTGCAAGCCACTGCCTGAGAACCACTTTTTTGCACCAACATTCTTCAGCCTTTTGATCTCAACAGATCATACCTCACTCTTCCATCAAATAAGCAGAAATTTCTGTCCAGTGTTCTTGATTCTATGCTTTTCCAACACTTGAGGAGCATGTCATACAGCCCCCAACAAGCAACTTGGCATAGCTCCACAGCATATCTGTGTCTTTTTAATACAGTTTGAGGTCCCTGAGAAAGAGGGTAGAAGGAAGAAGGCTGAGAGATACCAAACCTCTGAGCTGGGAACATTGTTTGTTCCCTCTCCATGTTTGACAGGCTTCAGGAAAAATCAGGAGCAAACAGTGGACTGGGTTAAATCTTGTGACAGGGCTGAACTCTACCTACTGGAAATTATTAAATTTTTTTACAATACATATTGTGGCAATTTATTGGTACCTCATACTTGACCCACACATTTTTCATGGCCACAATAACAATTACAAACTTGTAATTTTTTTTGTCAGAGCATTGTATTCGGTGTGTGGGGCAATGTTTTGGTGGAGGGGAGCTACAGGTATAGAAAATCAAGAGTGAAGTTGAGGCTGGGAAGAAGGGAGGGCTAGGGGGAAGGTATCTTAAGGTTTGATTTTCCCCAAGTCAAGTCTGTTTTGCCTGTGATGATAAGAGGTGAGGGATCTCCCACTGTCCCTATCTCGACCCATGAGCTTTTCCTTTTATTTTCTCTCCCCTGTCCAGGAGGGGAGTGATAGTGCATTGGTGGGCATATGGCCTCCAGCTAGGGTCAATCCCCCACACACATATTAAACCAACACTATCCACCTGTGAGTGGCACCAGCAGAGTCTTGCTATCTTAACTGCAATAACACCATAGATCTCTTTTGCTGGTTAGGTCAGCAGTCACATCACTTCAGTTCCTACCATAGAGTAGGGTATGATCAATTTATTTAGGTTCCAGCAAGTCATCTTCCTTGGAACAGTAGATTTTTATCATCATAATAGAAGAAATGTAATTCCTTTATCACAGAAGATAGGCAGGGCTGTGTCTTAGAGATTAGTGCTATGATGAACTCTACACTTTAAAATGAACTAAAATATTATGTCCATCCTGAAAATATATAAATAAGATGTGGGAAAAGATCCATAGCAGCTTAGAGCATTGCAGCTCTGTTGATTTCAGTGAGCTATATTAATTTGCATGAAATGTAGGTCCAGGCTGCATTCCCAGTGCATCCTTCTCAGATGGAGAACGGGAAAAAAATATAGAAAACACAAGGGGAATCATAGTAGCCCTAGTGCCTCAAACTGAGTACTAATCAAGATAACAGAAACATAAAACAGACAGTAAAATATTATCTTATTTCTCATTGTGTATATTCTTTCCTTGGGATTTTTTTCCCCCTCCATTTGCATTAGGCATAGGTGCATAGGATGTAGATCATATCTTTAAGGCTTCCTCTGATTCTGCATCTAATAATGCTTATCAGTTGCTGATTTAAAAGGAGCAAAAGTCATCAAGTAATTGATGCCTTATCTGCAAGAAACAATTCTCTTGGTAGTAGTATCTGAGCAACACAAAACCAATTATTATTTTCAGTAACTTTTAACTAAAGAAAAATGCAATCTAATTTCTCAAAACTCAACTGTTTTCTTAATTTTTAATAATTTACAGCTTTTCCCCAGTAGAAAGCTATGTGTGCTGATCAGAGTGGTTGGTAAATGGGATGAGGTGAACTTTCTGAGACTCTTAATTAATTGTCCCATGCCCACTGGTCTGTGCCTAATAAGAGCTTGTGGTGGCCTCATGAACAAGAATGTTGAAAAATAAAAGAAAAAAATCACTGTTATCCACAGCTGATAAACCTAGCCTGTTTTCTAAAGCTGTTCTTCTTCCTTCCCTAAAGAGCCAGATCCAATTTTCTGGATTCCAGCTAGAGGTTTGAGTCTGAGAAAGAGGGGAACCATTGTGGACACCAAATCCCATCCACCGAAATCACAGGCAGCCATTCATCTGTTGTCACTGGCTGCTTATCCCACATCCTCAGTATGACTTGCTTTTCCTCAGGATTTTCTTGCTTGGAAATCCTTGAATCACAAATGCTCTAGAAGATGCCCAAAGCTTAATAGTATTCTGCTGTAGCTCAGTGGTGAATCGTGGAAAAGACTGGTAAAAATAATTTTTATTAAAAGTTACATCGTAATTTTTCTGTAAGAAACTTTGGGACAATAACATGGAGGGTTGCCCTTGCCATCTTCCCTGAATCCTCAGTAGTGACAGCTGTAAGTCAGAAAGAGCAATTCCAATGAGGTGAAGCTACCATTTTCCTTCTTTTCCTCCTTGAGAGCAACAAATGCTAGACCCGACTTGCCTTTTCCTAGAGAGGTGAATGGGATGATTTCATGAGGATATGAGGAAACCTTGACAGTTTAAACAACATATATAGCAGCTAATGTTTGAAAATATCAAACAAATGGAGTAGTCTCACTGTCAATAAACATAAATGATCTAGAACTGTAGCCAAATCATGAAGAAAAGAGTATTCTGGGAAAATGGGTGTCAATAAAAAAAGCCATTCTGGAATTATGAAATTCCTTGAGAGGTTTTATAGAAAAGAACCAGAGTAAACATCCATCAGTCCAAATGGAAACACAAATTAAGACTGAATTAATTATTTTATGGAAGAAAATCTTGACTAAAATTGTGACTACTTCTAGTTTTTGGGCAAAAACAAGTTAAATCTCTTAAGATAAATTCAAGCTTCCCTGTACTTGTGTGTCACATGACATCTGTGCAGATGATCTGAAAACATTTTAAAACAATCTGGTAGTTTGCATTAATATTTTCAGAATTCTGCTAAGGTTATTATCTATGAAATAGTAAATTGCAAGACAGTTCCCTAATTAATAACCCATTTATTTTTTCAGACTCAGGGCTAAATTCAGTGGTGAACTTTATGACCATGTGACACATACCTCAACAGCTTCTCGCTGGTCTCCCTTCCAAAGGGACCTCTCTGGTGCCATCACCCTAAGAGAAGCAGAACCACTTTTGGAGAATAAATGAGAAAATAACCTATGTCAAGACAAAAATTGACCATGGGGATTTACACAGATCAAAAACTGTGCCTTCACTAACATCATAACATTTTAAATCCATCTAGATGTGAGGTGGTTTAACTTACATTGGATCAGCTGAAGATACTGTGGATTCACTGGAGATGCAAAATTTTGTCCTAAAAGATCAAATTCAAACTTTAGTTAATTCTTGCCAAACACACTAACAACGAGGTAAAAATATGGCTGCAGGTATGAAGGAATGTATGGATATGGACTAAATTAGGGAGATGCTTGTTTTGTAGTCTTTCACTAACACTGTTCTTCTGTCTCTTCGGTGCGTCCATCATACTCATTTTATAAGATCAGATGGTCCAAGCTGCAATACATTGCAACTTCTGTGTTTTTTCTGACTAATCTGTTACCAACCTGATAATGTCTTCAGCTACCTGTTCTAACATTTCTTGCCTGTATTTGATTGCTTTTCTTGCCCCCCCCGATTTTCTGTTTGAATCTCCTTGTACTTAAACACACTGTGAGTCTGATCTGACACCCACTCCATGTATCTTCAAAGGCCTACAAGGTATAGATCCCTACATCTAGACTAGTTTTTCTTTAGAGTCAGTGGAAGGAATCAGGTGATTCCTTCACAATACGTGATTTATATCACTGATTTTAGACCTACAGTAGATGCAATGCATCACAGCCTCAATGTCCTTGTTTTGCTTTCTGTGGACTCAGAGAATGACTTGTTAAGCTGTGGATACCTGCAGCTGAGATACCTACACCACAGATATCAATATAATATTAGATAGATCCTACCTCAGATTGATAGCCTTATCATTACAGCAGTGTGGCTTTCCAGAAACTTTTTTTATTGGAATTGCTTCTAACATGTATTTTTCCTTTTTCCCTTTTTTCCTTTTTCATTCTTCCTCTTAGCGATGCTGCTAGACAATAAATTGAAAAGAAAGAGCAAAAGCAATCTCCGTCTTCTACCAAGGATTTGATGACGGGTTAGACAATTGATGGCTTGGATTTTTATATTAGGTGCAAGGAATTTATGTTGGAAAACATAAAAAAATCCAAAATACATTTGCTCTTTAATAATTCCCAGCCTCTTTAGAACAAGATGGCAGGCCTATCTATGTTCTCCTGTGATTCACCATTTTGTGAATCCTGAATTTCACTTTAGCAAATCCTAATTTAGCAAAATTTTCTGTTTATCTGTAGCTTCTTTACAAATTGCTGGGGCAGAGCTCATATAGTCATGGACTCTATAGTTCAATACCTGTGTTTTGTAGTATCCAAACTGAATTGATGTTGGAGTCCAAAAAGTGTACAAAGAAAATGGGAGGAGAGCTCAGCAAAACCATGAGGCGAATGGCCAGTTGTTTCAAAGAGCCGACTGGAGACTCCTTCCCTTGCAACTCAGACATGATATTAGAAGGCAGAAGGAATACAAGAAGTAAAGCAAATCATCAGCATTGCAATGTCAAGGAAATGTCCAGTGGAATAAGAAATAAGGGATATATATATTCACCTGTTTGCATAGAATTTGGTCAGGAAAAAGTACACAGTTCTCCAATGCAGAATTGCAGATACTCAGGGCAAAATTTACTTCTATCTCAGCACAGGAGAAGAAAGAGAGCTAGAAATCCATCGAAGGCATAGACAGAAAACAAATAACTTCAAAAGCAAATTTCTCAAAGAAAATACTATATCTAATAAGATATACTGAATTTGTAAGAAATTCTATAGCAGAGAGCTTCAGAGGCTCTTAGGTCATCCAAAGAAAAAGGAGAGCGAAATGACTGGAGATTATTCTCAGAATGAATCTGAAGCATGTCTCAAGGCAGCAGGATCTCCAACTTAGCTTCAGAGAGCCTCCACTGAGCAGCATATAAAGGGGGCTGTGACATTTAACTACTGTGAGGACCCACAGAGGGCAATCCAGGGGACACAGGGATCTATGCTTATGTCAGGGTGGTGTAGGAAGGACATTGATTCAGCCTGGGAAAAATCCTAATCAGAGAGTAGGATGGCAATCATGGTAATTGCAAACTCCTGCAAGATCTGCCTTTTGCCATCTCCCATGGAGATCTAAGCAGTCCATGCACAGCACAACAGAGCCACCACTATATAATGTATATCTTACTTAAGCCATCTAAATAGTATTTAGCTAGAGATAAAGGGAGCAGAAGGAAATTGGGGTTTTGCCCTTCATTCATTAGACTAACACATTATATATATATTCTCTTGCCCAGTATAGCAAATTTAGGCTTGTGGGGAGCATACACTCAGAGATACATAAAACTTAGGAGCATGTTTAACCCAAAGGGCAATGCTGGCATGGAAACACAATGTCTAGTTTTGGATTTTTGTCAGCTATGAGTAAGCTGACAACAGACAGTTTGTACCTCCTGCATCAGAAAGGCTCTGGAGGAACCTTCCAGGAGTAAGATGAGGGAAGGAGAACTATTTGGTAAAGTGATGCATTTATAAAAGAGATGGTATGACCTGTTTGCCCATGATAGAAAAGAGCTGAACACAAGGATTTTTATGAAAAGCAAGGTGATAAATACATCAGTTAAACACAAATGATGACTTTTGTTTATTACAGTCTTTGGAATACTTTCCCATTATCATCACTGCTTCCAGCAAATCCTTGGAAAAAACATTATCACAGACACATTAATTGTGGGAGGAGAGGAAAAAAGACAGCATGGGACAGGGTGGGGAGGATGTGCATGCACTCTGACTGAATGCTGCACTCTTAGCTCCAAACTATCTGAAGCAAAAAATATATATATCAACTTGTGAAAGCAGCAGGACAGCAGCACCCATGGGATCGAGTGCTGGCCTAGCTCCAAGCAGAGCAGGGTGCAGTTCAGGTCTTGGCATGCTGGATGACCTTCACTGAATCCCTTTATCTCCTGAGGTTCCCCATCAGCAGTGATCATCAGTGCTGATGATTACAGCCCCTTTCTTCAAGGGCTTTGAGATCTACAAATTTAAATTACTGCATGAAAAAGATCTTGTCACTTTGCCAAAGATTTAGTGACAGGATATTTAAATTTTAAATCCAGTAAACTTTTTCTAGTACAATACTGAAAACTCTTATTTCTACATGAAAAAACAGGACCTTGGATATGTTTTAAAAGCTGTTTAAGAAGTAAACACTCCAAATGCCTTTTTAAATATCAGCTTTGGCTATTAAAGAAAAAAAGTAAATTGTAATCAAAATTAGGAGCAAAATTACACAGGAATTCTGAAGCATAAGTAAATATATGTTCACAAAAAATTGGCAAAATAGTTTACCTTAGATTTTTCTGTCTCTACAAATATGTTACCAATATTTTTGAAAATGTACTGACTAGCACTGGGGTTAAGACTCACAAATCTCCTTTTAATAAAAGAAGTTTTGGTTTCAGCTGACTCTGGTCTGATTTAGCACCCAAGAGAAAACTAATGATGGTGGTTCACCTTTCTTCATTCTTCTTTAATGGGCTACCAAGAGCCCATACACAAAGCCAAATATTAAGATTTCTAGACTGACATTAATGGTCACACTACATAGAAAAGGTATTGCAATTTCTGTCTCTTTGCATATGTTCTCTCTTTATCTTGTCCAAATATCCTCACCCCCAAGAGAGAGCAAGATACAGCTACCTGCAACCGTTGGAAGGTACACAAGGAACAGCTGGGCTACTCACACCTTCCAGGGAAAGTGCACCCGTTCGAACTGTGTAACTTTCTAAAGGCTGAGCCAGTAGTTGGGATTAGAGCTCTGTAGGTGGCTTCCCTCTCCATTTACCTTACCTTTTGTCCCATGTGTTTAGGGCTGAGCTTGCACTTCCTGCAACAGGCTTTGTTTTGTAGGAAATTAAGGGCTATGTTACTTACTAAAAATAAAGCTGACCTGGCACTACTGGTGAGCATATTAATCACCTAAATTTGTTTTGGCACATACTTTGTGATTGGGATGAGGAAAACATGGTATGAATTTGACTTTGTTTCACTGCATTACTGAATGACTACATTTCTTCTTGGCAGGTTTTATTCCAGTTGAATTCTTTTTTCTAACTGCTTTTGTTATAAAACTGTTTTCTTCTTCTTGAAGAAACAATAAAATTATTAAAATATGCTAACCCAGAATAAAATGTTTTGAGTGAGGTAATATGAAATACATTTTAAATATAGTTCTCTTTGAGATCTTATTCTTTTTTTTTTTTTTTAATGAAAAATTAATGCAGCACCAGTCAGTTGTAAGGCTCTCCTCCCACTCCCTACATGGGACTGCAGACCAATGCAATCAGACCTGTGGTATTTTATAGCCACTTCTGTTTGAACAAATACAATTAGAGGTCAGGATAAGATACAAGGCAATGGTCTATCAGGCCTTTTGTCTTTATGGGTGATATCTGTGCACTGCCTATACATTTTGGGCAGGAGTCCAGCAGCCAGAATTGACACAGCTGGCCTCTAGAGGTAGTCTTGCTTTTCCATAGTGTAAACTATGATAAGGGCTGTATTGTAAAACCTATGTGGAGACTGAAACAGATTATCACAATGTATTTGGGAGTTATAACTGACGCCAGTGTAATTCCTGCTATTTTCTGCAGAGTAGATTTAGATACAGTTGAGAACCTGGCCTGGCATTATTTCCTGCCTGGGAATTTCCTATTTGTACATCTCTTTATGCCTTCAGAGAGACCCTAGAGCATATTGAGAGGTTTGATAGATACCAGCCATAAGAGGTTTAATTTATAATAGTTTACAGATTCTAAACAAGCTTCTGCCAATAAATTCCATCAATTGATCCTAACTTCCTAAAGCAAAATTCACTGCCTCAACCAAAAAGTTTATTTTTTTTCTTGCACTCTTGGTTGACATTTTTCAACTTCTGGCCCTTGCTTTTAAATAACAAGAACATGTGTATGGTGGAAAATGCACCAGAAGACTTTGGCTGACATGAAAGACCTGCATCATCTTGAGCTGCAGACACACAACTTCATTTGTAAAATGCACAAGTAATTATGTAGCATAATTACATGGTCTATCCAGGTAATTGCAGGTGAAATTAGGCATGGTGTGTGCTAATGAGGATTACAGCTACACTGAAATATTTTTGTGTATGATTGCATTGATTAGGAAATTTTAAATCTACTCTTAATAGTAAGAGTTATTCAATTGTCTGGTCTAAAGTACTCCCAGCAGGGTAGAAATCTACCATCACAGACGTTTAGCATAAGGCCTTTTCATCACTTATATTTTTCAAGCAGAAATTAAATGTGAGCTCTTTCTCCTTCCACTGCTGGTCCAGTCACTCTGTAAGAAGTTGCCTAGCAATGATCCATTTCTCTTGTGCCAGTGGAAACCAGGAAAACAGGAGAAATCAGGAAAATCGCTGAGGTCCTGCTGCCACTGTCATGTGTCAATAGGCTGTGTACAGACTGGCAGATAAAGTGTGTCATGTACAAACTGGGTGTTTAGTGCTGACATATCAGAGTGATACACAGATGGTTATCCCATTGCCTCAGGGAGAGAGCAGGAGGAAGGCCTGGTAGACCTGCCCCAGTATGGTTTTGCTCCTTGGGGTGATGGAGGGTATGTTCAGCATCTCTCAGAAAACTGTTGCCAATGTTATTTCAGTCCATTGTGCAGCCCCAAGGGTTGCTTTGAGGCTAGGTACTCCGCATAAATCCTGCAGAGGCCACTGTCCCTGAAGAACCTGCAGCATACCCTGCTTGCTGCTGGCTGGGGTCACTTGCAACAGCCACCAGATCTTGGGGTCCTTCCCCCCTCCATCAGTCCCCAGGCAGGAGCTGCATCACCACCCATGCATGACAGCAGCTCTCCTCCATGACCCATCTGGCTTCCCTTCCCTGTCACCAAGCACTGGAAAGCATGGGAGGGACTGCAGCAACAGCAAGGATGGGCCGAGTGACCCCTCTTGCATCCAGTATTACCCATCCTTTCCTGTTATCCATGTCCGTGGATGTGTCGGCTGTGCCCAACCATGGAAATCAGAGCTGTGTAAAAGACTCGTTTACAAGGAAGGTGAGATCAGACCAGAATACAGCACCTGGCCTTTCTTGCAAGTTTATAATACTAACACCTGCTAACATTTAAAAAATACCCCGTTAGGAAAATTATTTCATCCACACTGTCTCACAGCAGTCTTCCCTTTCACTGAAAAGGATACATTAGCACCAAAATCTTCTGCTGCTGTTTTCCCACTGGCTACAGCAATATAGGAATGAAGCCTAAATATGAATATAATTGAGAACTCTTTTGAATAAAATTACCTCATTCAGACATACTGGTTCTAGGAAGTCTGGCTAATGTAATCATTACAGTGGGAGTCTAGAAGTCCAGGGCTGCTTACCTCTCCTGATTTGCCTACTGACTTGTTTTATGACTTTAGAAGCAACTTAACTTTTCTGTGCTTCATCTCCTTCTGCTGGAAGATAGATATGATAATGTTTGTTTATTTCAATTAAGTCTTGAGTGGTTTAAAAGGGATTAATTAACCTCCATCAGACAACTTTGAAAGGTTCTAATTCATAGTGTTAATAATACCATAAAAAACCTAAAAATGAGGAAGGGGAGGACATTTTAGAAGTTGCAGAGCTTTAAGCTTAGAGGTGCTGTGTAGGAAGGACAGACAATATCTTGGTGAGTGGGAATATAGAAACTACTGCCATCTAGTTCACTCTTAAGCAAGACATCTTAGATTTTGTGTATTTAAGTATCAGTGAACCACATGTCTTCTGATTACCCCTTGGCTGCTAATTAATTCCATTTAGTAGGAGAATGTTCACATTTGTTCTCATAAAATCCCATTCATACCTTTTATTTTTTCAAATTAATTATCCTTGCTCAAACTTGGGTATACCATTTAGAGATAATCCTTTCAAGAGTATCTTACTCTGATAATACATCCAATAGACAGTGCTTGGGATAACACCACTTTGAAACAATATTAGATTTGCAGCATACACCCAGCCTGAGTGTTTTTTTTCCCAGCACAAATTTGCATTTTAGGGGCTGAAAGTCTGAGCTGATAGTTTGAGTGACCTGAAGCAAACCACTCTACAATTTCTCTGGAGACAACTGAAATACATCCATTCAGAATAGCCAAGGCTCTAGTCATGCCATAATAATTAAGACACATGTCCATGTAAAAAAAATGTACAATCTGAGTCTATACTTACTTGTGTATTTTTAACCAAATAATTTAGTGCTAAATTCAGACCTTACATACAACTGTGAATATGCACATGAGGGCAGAGTTGATTCTTGTCATCATAAATGTCATCAGCCTTTTTCAGGCTTCCAGTGGAAAGCATAAATCTGAGGAGCCTAAGGCTGCAAGATCCATGTCTTTCCATGAGCAGGTGGGGAGCAAATTGTGCTCCAAAGGTAGAGTTTGTGAGCGCCAGTGTGTGTCACCAAGTTATCATGTAAGTTCATTAGTGTTTTCTGATGAGTAAGTCATTGCATTTACAGGCTATTTTCATAATAATTAGTGCCTTGATTCAGTCCTGTTTGGAATAGAAGAAAATACACAGCTACACTAAAAATAATCACCACTGTCCATGCAGCTGACCACTTTCACCCCTTGTCATCAATAAGTTGAACTGAGAGGCAGCTCACTTATCAGTTCTTATCCATGGAAAGATTGTTTGTCTCTGTCATAGTATTGAACACCTTCTATATAATAGCTCCTTCCTCTGTTGAGCAGCTATTCCTCTCCAAATATTCGTTTATTAAAATTAGATTCTATCAGTCCCCAAGTACACCACTTGGTCTCATATGTATGCAGCTTCCACACTTCTCCTTGGTGGATTTATTATGAATGCAGTATTGGTGGTATTTTAGTCTTCACAGCAAGTAGCTGTTCCTAAGTATTGCTCCTAGGAAACTTGTGGTAATGTTTTCAAAATCACCTAAGAGGCCAAGTTCCACTTTTAATGGTGAGCAAGGTGACCACATCTCTGGCCAAAGGAGCACATTGACAGCCAGATGGCCATTTCAGCCCAGCATTATGGAAGTGCAAAAATTTCCCATCTTTTGGTCACACTGGGCTGCTGAAGGAAAACTCATGCTCACAGAGCCTTCTGGATATCTCCTACCTCATCTGCATTCATTCAGTATCCCTATGACAACTACAGCAGCAATTGCCCACTTGAAATAGTGATCTTAGGACACTGTTATATCATTCTTTCTTTTAACTGATTTAGTGACTGAAAGTAAAAGAACACAGTCAAAGAGCATCCATGACCTAGCAGGTCTGTGGAGACAACATTTAACTACTCAACAGGACCAGAAGATGTCCAAGCTGCTTAGAACAACTGCACTCAGCAAAAAGCTATGGTCTTTCTCTTGGGCAGCTCAGCACTTTGCCTCGGCGCTAGTTAGAATGATGGAAGGGGAAGTAGCCCTTAGATAAGGAAGAAACCTCACAAGTTACATCTAGGGAGGAAGTACCCTTTTTTAGGTCAGTGCTTCTGAGGTGTGTAATTTGTAGCATCACTCTCTTGAAAGGTTTTTGCATCTGAGAACTGAAATTCTTTATCATGGACTCTAAATGGCAACCAAAATTTTACAGTGAAGGGCTCAGTTAATATTGGGATATATTTCTCTACTCCATCTTATTATTGATTAGAATCCATATCAATGTGATGGGTCTGGTTTCATCCAGCTACTGCAGCAGCATCAGACTGTCTGTGCACCAATACCTACAGGATATTTTTTGTCTCCATCTGCAGACATTTCATGGAAAATGTCTGCTGAAATTTTCAGGTCTTCATGCTTTGCAGAGGTTTATGGTGCTTCATTTTGAAAATCCATAGCTCAGTGTCATTGTCAGTGTCAGCAAAGGTGAAGTCAATCAGACTGTTTCAAGGTCTTTACACCACTTTAAATCCAATTTAACAATGTCAAGATATTTTAGTGACATAGAATACCTGTGCTGGGCCTTCTTTTGTTCTTTAAGAGCAGATATAAAAACATGCCTACATTCTTGAGGTCACTCCCAAACTGGGTTATTCTATGATTTTGGTTTTTCTAGGTACAGTTTTCCAAATTGGTCTCACTTGCATTGGCACATTTGAATTACACTCACCTCTACTCTGCCCAGCTTTCAAATTGAATACTACATGTGAACATGCAGCAGGTCACCAAATTGTAAGCTCAGCTTAATGGCTAAAAGATTTTAAAATAGCAATATATCTATACTAGAGAAATTGTGGCTTTATGCAACAATGGCCTTTGTAACACTTAATAGTAAATTTGACCATAAGTTTCTGAAATACTGACTGATATAGGACTAAATTATTTAGTTTCTATGTTTAGCTCCTATCAAGCTTCATGGGAAGATACATCACACATGAGTGAGAGAGTGGTCCTGACAACAGAGACAACAGATATTGACTGCCAGAGACAAGCTGGGGAGTCTTTTTCTTTATGAAAAAGGTTTTATTTGATTTTTTTTTTTAATCTGAGTGACAACAGAAAAAAGGTGAAAATTTCATTGCAAGTTATATCTGTATTTAGAAATACAAAACCAACCAAATGACACCATCTTCATGCACTCTTACTTTGGCCATAGCATGCATTCTTCCATACTAAACATGATTGGGAGGAACCTCTTGTGTGTGCATGTCTGCAAACATCTAATCACACAAATACTTTAAAACATTACTGAAATTAATAAACATTTGAGGAAGAAATGTGTCCCCACTGAAGCCAATGGTGTAACACCAACCTCAACACAGCCATCCTTACCTGTAATTATGTCTTGAGGTTGAAACCTCTAACTTCAGGGAACTAACTGGAAAAGCTTAATTTGCTGCCAGTCTCTTCCCTCCTAGTTTATTATACATGGTTCCTCCCATGAAGAGCAAGAGATATTGTAAAAGGCAGGAATAGAAATCAATTTTTAGATTGGTACATGGGAAATCTGGCTGGCAAAACCATTCAGGTATACTGAGATGAAAAACTGAATATAAAACTTGGACTGATATTATTGGAAATATAAAGTTTGAATGATTCAGAAGTGAGAAATGTTGACAATTATAACTATTTCACGCATTAACTTTCATTATTTCTTTAGTTATAAGTAAACAGTAAAGTTACAATACAGAAATATACGCTTTTACAAGTTTATTCTTCAAAATACATTCTTTCCAATGAATTTCCATTTCCATATTATGTTAAACATTGTATTTCCATAGGAGCCACAAAAAAAAGAGAAAATAAACATATATAGAGATGTACATACTTCTACAATAAACATATGCTTAATTAAATCGTTATTTTGCAATTAAATCAGTTTTCTGCTTCAGAAGCTTTCCTGAAAAATATATTTGTGTGGATGAATCATTTTAAGATTCAACAGTCAGTGGAAGTTGACAGAGTCTTTTCATATGAAATATGACACAACCTTATGAACATCAAAATTATATGGCAGGACTGTTCTGTTGAGCACTACATTCACTTTCCCAGGATCAGATCAATACATTTTCTGTCAAAGAAAAAGAATCTGCTAAAACAACAGGATTTTTTTTCAAGAAAATGTTATTTTTTATACAGCTAACAGTATAATTCTACAGCAATAGACTTTTTAACATGGTTTCTGATTGAAGTAAACTGAGGAGGTACTAAACAGATTTCTTGCACATATTCACAGCATCAGACCCTTCTTGCAAAAGCTTGTGAACATGCTTAACTTGAGGTTACACCTCAGAGAGGTGTATTTATTTCAATATTAGGTCTCTGCCTGCAAAGTGTGCACATATGTTAAATCTTTTCAAAATCAACCACACAGGGACTTTGGTTCTGATCCTACAGGCAACTGCATAAGCTCATCCCTGAAACTAGCTAAATGCCATATACAACACATGAAAGGCTTGTCTTCACAAACAGCTCTCAAGGTCCATACAAACTCTGGAAACATTCTGCCTATCCATAGCTTTTCAGGGGTGCTATAATTAAAGACTGCCTTATTCAATCCCAGTGGATCTAGCCATAGTTCCAGAATTGTTTTTGAAGACTTCTTATGTGTCAGCTGCAGCTCTTTTTGCATAACTCATGTGGAAGCTTCTGAGCAGCTTTCAGAAAATGTCGAGACCTCTTACTGTATTATATGATACAAAAAGATAAAAGAAAGGGTTGATATTTCTTTGCTTTTTCAAAAATTAGAATTATCATTTGAAGGACCAGTCATTATTTGCTCTCTTTAGTTTGATAAACCTTCACTCCCAGTCTCTGGCAGTCAATATCCCACTGTATCAGTAAAAATAATTAGTGCCCTGTGTTGGATTAAGCATAATTGGATTGTATTGATGATTGCAATGATTGTAACAGGGTGAGGAAATAAAATAGTTGTTGAATTGGATCTTGGGTTGAAGAATGTGTTTGAACTATATAAACTAGATTATTTGAGGCAGTCATCCCTGTATGCTTAATTTAAATCCAGTAGATAGGAAATTTAAATATGGTAGGCAGGAAATTAGCATTTTCTAGGTTCTCTGTTCTTCTAAATCTTCATACAGGAAAGCTAAATGGAACTGTGACACCACTCACTTCAGGCATGTACATGACTCTAACAAAAGACACTCTCATCAGATTCTTTACGTAGATAGTAAGGGGAGCTGAGCAACCACCAAAAGAAATCCAGAGTGAGTCCAGGTCCAAGGGGAGCCTGTGGGTCTCTTCACCACTTACAGCAGGAGCTGAAGGACATCTAGCCTAAATTGAATCACCACCTAATTATACTTGTTCTAGGCCTTATAATCTATTGCTTACATATTAATCTCCCTATTCACAAACCCTTTGGTTATGAGTCTGTACACAGGCCCAGTTAGTAATTCATAGATTCTCCTTAAAAAACTGTGCCCAAAGTTCTACATTTTTTATCTGAATTACAGCACATAACTGGATAACAATGCCTTTGTTTGTCCTTAGCCTCTTTTAACAGATACTCAGGGAAAGCCATGGAATGAGGACTGAGGGAACCTTGTGAAGCAACTTCAGAAGATGGCAACAGCTGCAGTGCCAGGCATCTCAAGGGGGAGTTGCACATGAAGCCAAGGTCTGGGCTTCCAATGCCCATGTCCACTCTGGGGGTGCTTACTTGGACATTGAGGTTCTGGGAGGGTGCCTTGCCTGTTTTCTGATGAGCTGTCATCAACTTACCACTTTCTATGAGATAAACCCAGTATGAGTATCTGCTGCTGTCCACATCTGCAGACCAGCTTGCTCCTTGCCTCAGAGTAAATTTCTCTGACAGGAAGAACCAGTTGTGGGGACTGAAGGCTGATTTTTTGAACTTCTGCCAATGCCTTAATTTTCTTCAACTTCTTAGCTACCATGAAGACTTCCTGGAAGCTGGGGAAAGATACCTTCCCTTTTCTTCTCAGAGGTCATAGGGATCCATACCTTCAGTAATGTCACAGTCATCTACAAAACCATTCTAGTGTCTGGGTGATGTAGGCCATGGTGTGAGAGTCTCCATCCTCCACTGTCTCACACTCTTCTCCCTGGGTTATTGCAAGAAAGAGAGAAGCAAAGAAAACAATCCCTGGGCTTTGCCTCCTCTGGGGACATCAGGAAAGCCATAGTTCACCTTGGGCATCTGTCTTCGTTTGAAAAGACAGGAGTCTGTGAAGGAAGGCAAGGGCCTCCCGTGAAATGGAAAAGGTAAACCCCCTCCCTCTAAATTACCACAATTTCAAAATAAAAAGGCTCTCAGGCAAAAATATGGGAATAACAGTTCTTTACTAGGAAAAAATTATAAGAAAAAAAAAGTAATTAGTACAAACAAAATTACTGATAGTGTCAGAAACCTGACACCCTGAGGAGTCAGGGTGTTAGTGATAGTCCAGTTAAATGGTGGCTGCTCCTCCTGCTCCTGGAGTGGAAGATGAAATGCTGTTGAAGCGATGATCTAGTAGAAGGGTATAGTTTTCTCTGAAGGTCTGGTGATAGAGTAGATGGGCCTGGTCTTCCTCTGGGAATCCAGTGAAGAGGCTGAGTTGCTGTCTTAAGAAATGCTGATTTTATGCAGGTAGGGATGCTTGGCTCCTCCCTCTGGGTGGAGCATCTTACAATGGGGTGATGTAACTTTATCAGTCATGCAGTGAGCCATTCAATGGCACATTAACAGAAGATATCTCCCCAGAGGGAGACATTGTTCTTGGAAAAGATAAGAAAACTGCCCAACAGATGGCAAATAGAATATATGCTTATTTTACAAGCCAGGACAGCATCCTTGGACAAAGTTACACACATCGGTTTGCAGTACTGATTCCTATCATCCCACACACAAATGAGGGCTGGGTCTGGTAGAGACAGCTATCCACACCTTGAGGATTTAAGTGGTTTTGTACTTGTTTCTGGAGTGCCAGAAACAGTGAATGCTTGTGTTCAATTTCAATTCAAGTTCTCTTCAACGATTTCTTTTTGCAGAACTGTGAGGATTCAAATTTTCATTGTCTCCAGCCAAGAGAGAATGTAAAATGGCCTCAACAAGTGCAACAAAGAAGCACTTCAGAGTCCTCTCATAACTCAACAGACATAAAGTAAATGTATTCAATAAAAATTTTATTTTGACACATAATACATATACGCAGTTTAAGAAAATGCTATGGCTAAAGGGATGCTTACAAATATATTGACCAAAAAAAACAGAAAAGCATAAAATTATAATTTTCCTGAAGAGAATTATTTTTGTACTTAGAAGAATTTTTATGCTATTCATTGAGAACCATCTATGTGTTTTATACTGCTGAGAATGTACAGCCCACCCTGCAATAAATATTTTCAGAATCATCCAAGTGATTTGGAGATGAAGACCTACTGACTGTCAGTAGTTATTAGGTGCTTTTGATGGTGTTACCTGTCTTGTGCAGTCCACCGGGCTCCTTATCTAAACCCTTGAGGTCACTAGGAGATTTTCTGTTTACTTCAAGGGCTCTGTGTCAGATCTGCAAAGTGCTATAAGCTCTCTATTAAGGAGATGGGAACCTTTTCTGGAACAACAGATTGCTTTGGACTACAAGAGGTCATTTACTGAGGACAATATTAGGTATTTTTAAGTAGGTGACACTGACTGCTAAAATGTAAACAGCTGAGGGAGTGGTACTAGTGTAGTGCTGCTTTCCAGTGAATTAAGAAGAAAAACCTACAAAACCAACACACCACTTTGCTTCACACCACTTCAAACTGCTGCATTTATCCATGGAAACCTCAAGTAATCTTTGGCAAACCTTCAGCATCCCAATAAGATTAGCAAAGAAAAAATATTACTCACCTTGCTCTCTTCTGTCTACTCAGATTTAAAAGAATGAGGGATGCCTTTTGTTATGAAACCCAACCTTGTGGGGATTCCAAGCTGGAGAGCACAAGTGCCTGAAAATACCAGAAAACTGTGGTTTAGCAAGAAAAACAGGGAATGAGCAAAGGAGCCATTCTGTTGATTTTGGAAGGAGTTGCAAAAGTTCTCCTGACTTCAGCTGGGCATCAGCCAAGCCCAATGGGCATAAGACTCCACTCAACATCTCTTCTATCTTCCACACACAATACTGACAGGGGTCCCACAGACAAAATTTAATTGCCTGTGGCACTCAGACACCACCAAAAATTGTTTCTTTGTGGTAGAGTTTACCCGTGTGTAAAAAGTCAGCACAAACAGGACTCTGAGGGACTTGGATGGTACATAAACCTCGTTTTGTTCCTCTGCATAACTGAATTCCACCCTTGGAGAATAAGCTAGGAAGTCTGATTCTTGATGGTTAGTTTTCTGTTACAACACATGATGGATGACTGTTTTAAAAATATTTGCAAAGGCATGTATGTATTATACTAAAGAAAAGTGTTATTTTGATAGCATTGGGGAATGAAACCTTAGATTTAGCCAGAGATAAGAAATAATCCTTTAATATGTCCATAAAATCTCTGGTTGAAACAAAGACACAGCAGCATCCTATGCCTTCATCAGTCCCCAGCACTAAAACTGTTTCCTAACAGCTTTTTACGGAGCCTAATACAGAGGACAAAGATCAACAGGATGCTATTATCAAGCACCATGTGCTGTGAAAGGCTAAATGCTGAAACAGTCTGTGCTAGCATCCTTGTTTGTATTATCTCTGAATCCAGGGATAGTGAGAAAATGAGGGCTTCTAAAAGAACACCTAACGAAATTGACCTTTGTCTTATTATGATGCTAAAATACTATATCATACATAAAGGAGTCCAAAAGTGGTCTAGGACAGTTACTATACTGAAACTTTTGAATACTGTAGGATATTATTCCCCACTTTTTTCATACATACATGCCTGTTCAGCATAAAATTTATTAGCAAGCGATACACAAAATTTCTCAAAGCACACAGAAGTTTTGAAAAAGAAAGAAATTAGTTCCATTGTCAACATATGTATTTGGTTACTGCCACAAGGAAAGCAGGCTACCCCTACAGATCTCTTTGCAGGTATAACAATCTGAAAAAATCAGACTCTGGACTTTCTTCAGTGTCATTGTAAAAGCTCTGAATAAAGCTGTAGAACAAGAGGTCAAAGCAATATTTTAAATGAGAGGTTGTATTCCAAGAAAAACAACAAGATTTTACCAGCTAGGCCTTTTCTTGGGAAAGTGATGAGCAGTAACAGAGAAGGTAGCAACCACACAACTTTCTAGCCAAAATCTAATACTACCCTTACAGAAAGTGCATCACTATTCATGGTAACAGGAAAATGCCTAAAAAGTTTTTGGGCCTTTCCATTAAACCATCACAGTTGATTATATAAAAACTACTTTTGAGGAAGGATTCTCTATCTGTTACTGGCCCTGAATCATAAAGGAGTATAAATGTGAACAAACTCATTTTTCCTTGATTGAAAGTGTGGCAGAGGCTGTGTTCAGCATCAAGAGAGATTCTGAAGTAAGAAAAGCAGGAACAACAATGGACAATTTCCACCCAAGTGTGAGCATGGTAAAAACCCAATTTAGAGAAAAGATAGGGAAGTGAACGTGGTGAAAATACATAAAAGAGAGTGTGCACCATATTCCCACTTGAATGTGTCTTGGAGGACAAGGGGCATTCCAGCCTCTCCTACCGTGATGGAACAACTCAGCAGAAAACACAACATACCAACAGTCAGCAAGACTTTTTCCCTTGGTGGGGCAATGCTTATGATCAGAAATCAAACCAAGTTAATATAGAGGCAACACTTGCAGAAGAACTAAAAAAAAAAAAAAACAAAACAAACAAACAAACAAACAAACAAAAAAAACCCCTAGCATAGAACTACCTACTTCAATAACAGAGTTTTTACATATGGTGGCCCTTGCACTCTCATTTTCCTAAAATATACTTTCTTATAGGACTACAGACAGATTTGGCCTAACCTGAATGTTGAAGGAGAGGTCTTATTCTCTAGCCATTCTGCTAGCAAGGGCCATGCAAGCCCACAGCCTCCCAGGTATGTGCTGTATCCAGGTGCTGAACCATTTAGAGGCACTGACATTCAAAGCAGCTCAGTGAGGCACCTGTGGAAGGAGGCTCTTCCACCTAGCACTGATTTGAGGCCATTGCAGCCAGTTCATTTGGATTGGCGATATTCCATTTGAGAATGCATTACTGTAAAACATCTCAAATTATTAAATTAGAAGATAGCTGAAGTTATTCTTGTCCTAGCTCCCAGTACGTTTTTTCCAATCATAACTGATGTCAAATAGTTTCAGTCCACATTTCTGTTTGTGTACACCATATCTTAATGGTGTCTTTGTTTTCCCTGCCCCATTTCAGAAACATGATAAAACATTCTGGAAATGGGTTTGCCATTAAAATATTTGAATCCTTGGGGACATACTTGGTTTTAATCATGCACTTTCCTATTTTGAAAGGCACACAGTGAGGAAAAACGGTTGTATTTTGGTCACTGTGTGCATGGGATGAACCCCACAAACATGCTGGATGAATGTATGTTTTGTGTAACTGAATTTACCCCTGGCATTAATCTGTATTCAGGCCTGCATGCTTACCCCATTTCCATGTATTTAGCTCTTTCTGCTTGTTAACTTGTGTGTACAACGAAATTCAGTCCAGTATTCACTCTGGAAGTATATCAACAGGCAGGTAGAACTGTGAGGACCTTTTCTGTGTTGGTGGGCATTTACTTAGGTCATTGTACCTGCTGAGAAAGTGCTTGCCAACACATATTACAGCTCCACAATCCAGCCTCATGTAATCAGGTTCTGGCTGTATGAGGTTAGATGCCTCCACAATGAAGCATTTCCATTCCCTGAAAAACAGCTGCATGTGGAATCAAGCAAGCAGATATTTTTACCCATACAATTTTCCTCTTGCCAGACAGCTGTTTGGGTTTTATTTGCTTATGGTTTGTTTGCACATTTGTTTGTTTATTTGTTTGCTTATGAGTATGTCCAGAGGGAAATGTCATTTACACTTAATGTTTTTATTTACTTATTTTGATAGCAAATTCAAACAATTCAACGAAGATAAACATTCTGCTTGGCATATGTTGCATAAGAAATATGAACAATTTCTAATGAAATGTATTCATTTGAAATTGTAAGGTGCAGGGGTTCCTGTCAAATACGATGTAAAATACGAGGAGGATTTTTCCTTAAGGAAATAACACTTCCCACAGCAGTTAACACTCTGTGTGGTAAGGAAAGGAAACAGAAGAGGATGCATGGTCACAGCTTCTGCTCCACTCATCTACACATGCCTGTTACACCTGCATGTGTGGATACAAAGATGCTGAGATCTAAATTATACCAATGGCGGCAGAAGGGCACAACTCGAGGACCGCCCTCCATTGATTGACATGAATGTGATCATTTCCAAGAACTCTGCCAAGGTTTAGTACAGCACCCTTCTTAGAATGGGTTCACACAGCATTGCTACTTTGAGTTTGTGGGGGCAGCCAGGGAGAGGCTTCACCTCTTTGGACAATTCAGTGTCTTATTTCAGGCTTATTTGTGAAATAAGTGAAAGATAAGAGAGCATTGCATACACACACTCAGAAGCACAATGAGAAAAATATAAACAAAAATTATTATAAACTTAAAGCTATATAAGCAAATGTCTCACAAACTAAAACCCTCAATTCTTTCCATTAACAAAAATTTGGTATGTAACACTGGCTGAATGAGAAATCTCAGACCAGGTCTTCTGTCTAGCTATTGCCATCTATAGTGCAAAATAAGAGATCCTGGCAAGTATTTACAAACTCATGATAGCAGGAGAAGATTCTGTGGTAGTGAATGAGCTCTATCACTGCTTTTCACACCATCAGGATTTTGCTCACCAACTGTAAAGTTTTGAAGCAAGAAGTGTGTCACAACACAAAGCTCCAGCTTCACAAGAAAAATTAAGAAGTGACAGACTTTTGAAGCTAAAGTCACTTGTTTCTGGGCAGGTCTTTTTGGAAGAACCAAGATAATGCACAGGTTAAGCTCATATGCATGAACAATTCCCTCAAAGTCAACAGAAGATACATAAACCTCCCTTTACCTGGGTTCTAGGTTTTAATGTAAGGAGCTCTAGTACTTTTCAACATAAGGTTTTAATATGTGCAGAAAAAGTGGAGTGGAAGCAACAGTCATCTGGAAATTGAAGAATGTAGGGGAAATAATTATTAATCTGAGCACTGCTGAGCATGCATGACTTGAGTTCTACTCAGTAGGGCTTCAATAGAGTCACAGATTTAAGGTTTCTTTATGAACACCCAGTTTATCAGAGACCATAAACTGGATCTATGGTAAGACTTACCATAGATCTCTGCATGCCTTCCACTAGCCAAATTTTCAAATTTTCAATCTGAAAAAAAATGCAGACATGGCTGTGCAAACCACTGATTTTTCAAATTGCTGGAAGTTACAAAAAAAAAAAAAAAAAAAAAAAAAAAAAAAAAAAAAAAAAAGACAACAGATCACTTGTTGTGACCTGGACTGATTATTTTTCAAAATTTTTTGTTGAAAAATAACATTGAAGGCCAGGAAAATGCTATGTTTCAGGCTGGAGCATTTTAAAGGATTTTTTAAAATTTGAAACATGAAAATGCTTAATTTCGAAAGCATTTGAAAATGTAAACTTCTGCATGCAGATATAGGTACTTCTACCTCCCCTTCCCTTTACAGACATAAATATAACCCCCCAAACCAGCAATTGACAAAACTCATAATTTGAAAAGAAACGGCCTAGTACTATCAAACTGTTTTTTTGCTGATGCAGTTAAAACTTAAAATATGGATCAGCTCCACCACTTACCTGTACAAAATTATAAGGAGACACAGCATTACAACCAGTGAAGGATGTAACTTCTAGTGATACAGAGATTTCAACACAAACAAGCCCTTAAGCTAGAGTTTCAGACAATCAGAACAGGGGAAATGCACACCCATCACAGGTGTTTGAGGGCTAAACCAAGTATGGCTGGCAGACAGACAGTGTAGAATCTGCCTGTTTTCTAGAGTAAAGTACCTTCCTTGCTGCAGCACTTGGCATTGGGGAAAGCCACGAGAACCTGCTGACTTCAGGGAAAAGCCCCACTAAAAAGGCAAGCAGGAAGGCACATCATGTATTTCCAAAAGAGCTAGCTCTTACAGGCTGGTCTGCCAATGATTGTCATGCTGGAACAGGGAGGAGCAGAAGAAAATGCCCTTCTAAAATTTCACCTTCTTCTCCGTTTGAACCTAGTGGGACAGAAACAATGCAATGTTCGGATTTAATTTCCTCTTGCAAGGCCTCTCACCTGGATGCACTGAAGCGGTGCACAGCCTTGATCCTGTAAGAATATTTATAGTAGGTGTCACTAGTCCAAGACATGAATTTTTATTCCTTCCTTTTCTTTTTTTTTCTCTAGAAGGCTTCAAGATCCATCCAGTTTTGCTCCCCACCCTAATCTTTCTTTAAAGCTGAAAATTTTAATTCCAAAAGCAATGCTTCTAAAAGGAAACACTAGATGTGGTTCCCTGTCTTTGTGTTCCACTGGACTGGGTGTTTTTTCCTCTTTGACAGGAGCTGAGCTAGGAGTTCTTCACGGTGTCCACTGTGTCACATAGCCATCACCTGAAGGAATAAAATTCTGATCTCTGCCTCTTTGAAGCCTCTCCCTTGCAGAGATGAACACGATCCCTAATGCTACATCTGCAGTGCTCTGTATTTCCCTATATATAACAAGAGTCTTGGAGTCAATATAACCTTGTCTTTGAGTAGTACAATGACTAATGCATGCTCTTGTTATTCAGGGTCAAATGGTCACTTGCTTTGTTTACTTTACAAATGGTAGCAACACTGTGTGGCCAAAAAAGCATGCTGTGGTCTCAGAATGAACATAACTCCAGACGTGGCAGTGGGGCAGTGAGACATGCATCTAGGAAGCTCACCAAGCTGCAAGGATTCATGCTCAGACCTAATGGGTGCTGCTCTTTCACCTGAGTCACTGCAGGCACTGGCCACTTGTCAAGCACAGACTCAACAACATCCTCTTCAGCTAAACAGTGGCACTACCAGGTGGAGAACTTTTTGCTCCTTGACTGTCCTCATTCTTCTAGACAGAAGTAAATACATATTTGTGAGGTAGCTTTGAAGTCTCTGGTGGTACTCTGGAAGTTGAAGAAAGACACTAGAACAGAGCTGTAGTGTCTTCAAAGCACCATGAAAAGGAATAACAAGCAAAAATTGAATAATACCAGAAACAGAAATAGGAAAAAGAGACCTTTGGGTGGAAGAGGAAGAAATCCACTTGATAGCACTAAAATGTAATAAGGGGCAAACAATCTAAAACTGAAATATGAGTTCCAATTACATTTTATGCTAAAAGCAGTTAAATATTATTGCAGTTTACATGAGAATTAAAGCAGAATTGTAAAAACCGAAGTGTAGCATTGAGGAAAAACTGCTACGCTTTGGCCCTGCTTTTAACAGGGACTTTGCTAGTAAGTGAAAGAATCCCAAGTTACTGGATGTGAATGACAGACCCACTGCTTTCGTGTGTCATTGGCTATGGAAACTGATTTGCATGCACTAGACTAACTCAAAGGGCTACACAACATCAAGCAAGCAGGTCTGACCTGATTTACATATTTTGTATACTGCAGTATACTTGCATAATGACAAGGAGAATCTGAGTTTAGAGATTAGCAGACAATTGCTTCACTATTCCTAACATTGTATACTTCATATACACTAGTATGGTTAGTTAATATATATTAGTTTAACATATACCTAAATGTCTTCCAGGGTCAGATGGAGTTTTTTACAGAGATGATAGACTCAAACGGATGTGGATGTTCTGGCTAACCTATTATTCATTCCTTCTGAAACAGGAAAAATGGTAAATAGTTCCTCAAGGTGTAGTTATGTTTTTCTGAAAAAGGGAGGCACTATGAAAGAAATCTCAGAGCAGCAGATAAAGAAAGAAATGGATGGAATAATGCACTAGAAGTTAGAAGCTCAGATTTGATTTTTGACTTTGCTGCTTCCAAACTGTGAGACTCCTGGAAGGTCATTTCACCTGTTTGCCTTCCTATTCTCATGTCTAACTTGTCAAATGAAAGTGGTAGCAGCTTAGGCCAGAGGTTGCTTGTAGGATCTAATGCTCTTAATGTCTGGTTCTATTAAAGGGTTGCAGTTACTAATGCTCCTCTAGTAAAAAGAGGTATTAAAAAAAAAAACAAACCACTTGATAGGAGACAGTAGGAATTAGATAACTAGATGAACTAGTATAGAAAAACAACACACAGAAGCAGTATCTCAAAATTATGAAGAAAATACCCAGATTATTTTAATGCTGTGAAAGAACAGGAGTGAGGAATAGGAACAAAGAAATATAGTAAGAGTATAACTGTCCTCCTACAGAGAAACCAACAGAACAAGTTGTCCTTTTCTTTGACTTCTACAAACTTCTGTTGAGTTCTCAAGAAACTGAAAGTGGAGCTGAGGTGGGAACAATAACTTCTAGACGGGTGCTTCTTGAAGAATGGTTGTCCTGCACTGATCCTGTGGCTCTGTTCCTACTCCACAGTGAATATTCTGCAGCTTTATTTCAGCTAAAATGCCTCCTCCCTTCAATGCTTGCACATAAATTGCTATTAATATTACCATGTTATACAAGTGCATTGGGGAGGAAAATAGGCCCACTAATGCATTGTCCTGCTCCAGTGTTTTTTAACCTGGAGGATGCCGGGATGCCGCGCTATTCCATGGACTGTGGGTGGGCATAGGCCACAGGAAAAAAGCAACAGAGGTGGGACATGCTCCATAAGGATGCATCTGCCTCACCCTTTCTTCCCCATGCTTCTCCCCAGGCTGTGTGCAAAGCTTAACGCAAATAAAGCATATGTTCCCAGAGTTGCCTTATGGCCTTCCTTCCCTGCTCACATGACAACCGTCACTTGTAGTCAGCCATGGTAGCAGCTCAAAGGGATCCAGGGCCTGCAGGCTCAGGCTGCAGCTGGCTAGTCCAAGCTTCCTTTATATTATTTGAATAAATTTACAATGGCCATGGAACATGCTTCTGCCTCAGCCCGGAAGAGCTACCAGTGGGCAGGTCAGTTCCACAGGCAGGAGGCAGAATCTGCCCTGGGCAGGAGAAGATGATGGTAATTAAGATCCAACTCAGTCCCCTCCTTAACACTACTGAGCTCCATGGCAGGCCCCCAAAAGAGGGAGTTTAAAAAAAAAAAAAAAAAAAACCTGTTATTTATATCAATGCTACTATTTTTTCTGTTATTCTTAAATAAGAACAAAGTGAATGGAAATATTTTTTTCTCTCTTGACAGAGCACAGACACATGGCTGCTTATGTCTTTTATGTTGTGCCATGGATTAATTAGGAGGGGACATGCAACTCCGCCGCTAGCTAAGCGCAAAGCAGGCAAACCCAGATGAACTCACACAAATTCCATGGACGCGCAACTTGGAAGCCCCAAATCCCGCTGTACATGCAACAGAGCAAATGCTTTATCTGAGCTGAACTGCACCAACTTTAGTGCAGGCTGGCTGTGCACAGCAGCCCACGTGAGCCTGCCACATGGTAGGGCCAGGACATCACTCTCAAAAACTAATACCAGTTACACACAAGTGACAGAAAGGTCCTATCTGATGACACAAGTTTTTGCAGAAAAATCTAGAAATGCACCTTGTGTGGAGTTCTAAAATACTAATGAGCAAGCAACTTAAAACATTTCAGCACTTGCTGTCTTGCTGTCCCTTGAAAAATTCCTCACAGACACTTGCTAACACCTTAAAACTCTTGATAACAGTGGCTGATGAAAGCCAGAAATATCTCCAAGTGGGCATAAAAAGAGATTAATTTGCTTGAAATCATATACAGAAAAACAGAAACCCAGAAATATTTACTATCCTCTCCCTCTTCCCTTCATGACGTCAGTATTTGCAAAAGGTTCTGTATTGACAACCCAAGAAAATATATTCTCTCTTTCACTATGGACAGAATAAATCAAAGGCAGTGGAAAGGCAAACATTCTGTTTTCTGAACAAGCACACCTCAGGTTACTCATCTCTCTTAAAGGATGAAAAAATCCTTGTGCTTCTACAGACCTAATAGGTGGCCTGCCTTGCAACTAACTCACAAGCCATTTGTAACTGTATGAACCTGGCACAAAACACAATTGTTCTATTTAGGAGCACTGTATATCCATTTTGTCCAGCTGTAAAAAAACTACATTACATGCAAAGTGTCCTTATCTTGGCCTCTTTCCTGAAAAGGCCAGCAAAGGTATCAAGTGTAATAGAGAGATCTGTTAACAACAAAATGAAACAATCTTTAAAATGAGGTCCATGTATACTGTCAAGTGCCTACATCACTTATATTGCTCAGTAATTACCTGCTTTGACAGGATTTTAGCAATGAAGAGGTAGGAGAGGCTCCACAGTGTGGTGTTAATATGGGTTTAAGAATCCAGGACACAAGGCACTAATAGCACTAATACTGACGTGTAAGAAACTATACCATGTAAGTTTTAACTGTCTGGATTAGGCCTCTTACTCTTACCAGCAACTGTTTATGCATACCGAAAAGATGCTGCTTACCCACTACTGCAAAGCACTTCACAAAATCTGGAAATGATAGGAGGAAGCTCTGCCTAAAAATTAGGCCAACCTTTTTATATGTGACTAATGAAATGTGTGTGCTTTCACTTGCCAGTGTCCCAGCCTCTGACACCTGACGTGCACCTGAGTTCCAGTGGATAGATGGTCAGTTGTGTCTTCTTAGCAATGAAAATGAAATACCGAAGTAGAATGCATTAATTACAAGAATATATTTATGCTGTTATTTTTATATTATTCAGGCACTGACAAACCCATCCCTGCTTAAAACAAACAAATGGGTGGGGCATTTACAATAATTTTGTCACATCTTAAGAAAAATGTGTAGGCTAATTTTAAAATGCTTTCTCAGAAATACAGATACTATTTAGTTTTCTACTATGAGCTTGTACTTTACTGCGTTGTACTATTCAGACAAGACATGGGAAGATGCTGAAATTAACCATATTACATTGGAAAAAAGTTCAGGACTGAGAACATATGGAATAAACTCTGCAACATCCTTGGATGTGTAAAGCCATCATGAAACACAAACATAGTTCTTCTATTGGAAAAAAATAGCATATTTCCATTATTATTATAACTATTATTTCTTAGTTTATTATTTAAAAACTATTATTATAAGCTATTAGTTAGCTTATTAAATAAACCTTATTATTTTCTTATTAGAACTATTATTTCTTTTTTTTTAGTATGACAATTGCTGACTGGAAGTCAGCATCCCACCTAGAGACAGAGCCGCACAAAAAATTAGTTCTTCCTAATTCTAAGAATCAATGCCACGTGTCTTCTGCTTAAAAACCATGAGGGCCTCATGTTGCATTTATTCAAGTCCTCATGAACATTAATACACAGGGTCAGCGCATGCAGTATGTTTCCACACTGTTTGATTAATGTAATGAAAGGGAGCTTCCCACAGAAATTTCCAACACCCGTCTGCACAATCGCCATGCAGCCACGCAAAAGCTGCTGGCCTCACACTGTCGCTCTGTGCATATCAGCTCGTCAGCCACAGAAATTCTCAAATTAATTTCACATCCATGTGTTTGGTACCGTCCACGACGTGCAGGGCAGAGGACCGGGCAGGACACGGAGCTTAGCGCGGACCCCAGCGTTATACTCGGCTAGTTCTGCCAACAGAGCGGTCTCTGTGGGAAGCCGATGTGAACCCGGCCGTGCTGTCGATGCTGGCCCGGGGAGGGCCTCTCCGCCACGCCTGGGCGACGATTCCTACGGCAGGGGGCACCGCCCGGAGCTCCGCCGCATCCCCGCGCGGCGCCACTGCCTGAATCCCCCTCGCCGGGTCAGGGGGCAGCGCCGGCCCAGCCCGTCCGCCCTCGGGCCGCGGGGGTGGCTCCCCGTGTGTACTGCCCCAGCAGGGGCTGCGCGGATGCGCTGCTGCCTCCCGCAACTTCTGGCTCGCCGTGCTGTGGCCTCTGAATGAAACTCGCCCAACTCGGCCGAGTAAGTTACCGGGAGGCTGCTCGTGGTGCGCCGGGCCGGGCCGGGCCGAGCCCGCACCCCGCTACCCCGCGGCGCTGCCCGGGCGGCCAATGGACAGTGTCTGCCGGCGCCGTGGCCGGCACGGCTCCGCGCTGTCCCGGGCGGCCCCCGCTCCCTGCCCCGCTCCGGCACCGCCGCCGGGGGCTCTGCGAGCCCTGCAAGGGGCAGCGCGGCGATCTTTGTGTGTGTGCGGGGAGTGTGTGCGCCGGCGGCTCCCTCGCGGGCCGCGGGTGTAACGGCAGCGCTGATTGGCCGGCGGGCCCGTCGCTCAGCGCGCCGGCCAATGGCGGGGAGCCTTATATCGCGGAGAGTGTTGTGGCGCTGCCCGGGTTGCATGGCTCTGTGTGGAGCCGTGTTCCGCGGGCGCCGAGGCGGAGGGGCTGCGCTGCGAGCCGCGTTCGGCCCAGCGGCGCGGTGCGCACTCCGCCGAGGTGAGTGTCCCCGCCCGCAGACCCGCACCGGGCGGGCGGAGATGGGCAGCGGCAGGGAGGGAGAGATAGGGAGAGGGGTGCCCTCGCCCCACGCTTTACGCTCCGCGCTCAGCTGCGGAGCAGCCCCCCGCGCCCCTTCTGCGGCGCTGGCGGACGGGAGGGAGGCGCGGAGCTTCCCCTGCCCAGCTAGGCGGCTGCCGCGGCTCCCAGTCACTTTTCCTTCCTCTTGCCAGCCTTGCCTTCGTTTTGAAAGTTTGGGCAGCGGAGGACGGGTGGGTTGGTGCCGCCAGCCCTCCGCCCGGCCGGCAGGGTAGGGATGACCGGGGGTATGTGACGGGGAGGGGGCCAAGTGGATCGCGGTACAGCGCAGGGCATTTAAAACACCAGCGAGCCGAGCCAGAGAGGCGGCGGGGGTAGGCCAGCCAGTGCCAGGCTGCGTTTGAAACCAGGCACCTCTCGCCGCCACAGAGAGAGGCAAGAGCAGCGGCGGAGAGAGGAAGGGGAAGGAGGGCGAGGAGGAGGAGGGATGGCCACCGGCCGCCGCTCGGTGCGTGCCTCCGAGGGGACTTGACAGGGAAATCGCGGCAGACAGAAACGAAACTTCATCCCGAGGGGCGGCGAGGCGCGGGGGAGAGTGCGCGGATCGGTATCGGCTGCCGCCGGCCTGGGGGGGCTCCGCGCCGCCGGGAGAAAGGGCGGGGGGGGGGGGGGGATATAAAACCGGAGAGGGGGAAGCAGCAGATCCAGCGGCCGCACGGGGAGCGGGAGGAAAAACCCCGGCACCGACCCCGACAACAACAGCGGCCGCCGGGCTCGGCCGTAGAGTTGGGCTGTGCGTTTTCCGGTAGTCATCGGCGATCCACCCGGGGCGGCGGCGGCCCCGGTGGGCAGCAGCGGGGCGGCCCTGCCGGAGTTTCGCGTGGATGCGAGATTATGTTGTGTCAATAAGTTTAAGGTGGAGAGGGAGGGAGGGAGGGAGGAAGGCGGGCGGGGGCCGGGGGGAGGTGGCGGCAGGCCTCGGCCGCGCGAAGTCCTATTTCTGAAGGTAAGTTGTGACATTGGGTGGTCGCGATGACAGAAAACTTGGCGAGTGATGCCTTGGGGAGGGGGCGGCTGCCTCGGGGGGGTCTCTCCTGGCCGCCGGGAGCCGGATGGGTGCTCGGCTGTTATTTGCCGCTGCGAGATCGGGTCGCTGGTAAATTACAGAAAGCAGCCCTCCTCCTCCTCCCCCCGCTCCCCGCCAGGCGCTTCGCTCTTCCTCCTCTCGGGTTTATTTGCAATGTATGAAACTTGCATGGCTGTGAGGACAGCCGATCCAGTGTGGGTTTGCGAGGAGGAGGAGGAGGACGGGGAAGGAAGGGTTGGAGGCAGGGGAGAAGGAGGCAGTCGCGTTAATCCCGGGCGCCGCACGGCAGCAGGTTTTCGTTAGGAATATCGGTGGCAGCCCGCTGCCGCTGCTGAATGAGGAAGGTAAAACGAAGCGATGCGAGAGCCGCCAAGGCGACATGCACGGCGGCGGGGCGAGAGGCACCGGCAGGCGGCTGCCCGCCCCCTCCCTCCCTGCCTGGTGCCTCCTCCCTCCCTCCCCGCCGGGGCGGGGAAGGACCGTGCCCGGGTCTCCCCCGCTCGCCGCCAGCCGAGCCGGGGGGCCGCGGGGCTTTAACCGTGTGCGGGGCGGATTCGCCACTTTTTCCGGGGAAGGCCCGCGGTTAAAAGTTTTCTGCGGAGGTGAGTGTGTGCGGGGAGGCCGGGGTGCCGCCAGGCCGGCGGTGGTCACTCGGGCCTGGGGCGCCGAAACCATTGCCCGTCCTGCTGGTGACACGTCCAAGTTCCGCAGCCCGGCGAGGCGGCGGAGGGGCCCGGCTCGGCCACCGGGGCAGGGACGGGGTGCCGGTCTCCATGTGGGCTCTCCCGGCAGCGGCACCTCCTCCCCGGTGGCAGCGGCGGCAGCAGCGGGATCATCGCCCGGGCCCGCGGGGAGGAGGAGGGGAGCAGCAGGGAGGTGTTTGCTGCCAGCCTGCCTCGCTGGAGCCCGCCGGGGAGGGCAGCTGGGAGGCCTGGAGAGCCCACCGCGCCGCCGCCCCTTCCCTGCGCGCCCGCCCGCCCCCAAAGGTGTTGTGCAGACTTTTCCCCCGGGAGGGTGAGATTTATGTGCTGCATTATTGCTCTTCTCCTCCCCCCTCAAAGCAAGATGGACTCTCGTCTTTCTCTCACTCACTCTCTCCCTCTCTCTCGTTCTCTCCCCCTCTCCCTGTGTCTTGTCAGCCTTCAAGATCGACATTTTGTAACTAGGATGCAAACTTGATGGTGACCGGGGGCGGGGGGCGAGGAGGGGAGACGGGAAAACCCTGGGTCACGGCGGTCTTTCTCCATATTTAATACCTTTTCTTTCCACCCCACCCCGGAGCCCGGATTCCGGTGGCCCTACACTTTGCACGGGCGGGGGTGGGCGGAGGGCGGGCGGCGGCTGCGAGCGCCGTTCCCCCCGCGGCGACCGGGGGTCTCTCCCCGCGGGCTGCGGTGGCGGAGGGGCGCCTGGGCGGCCGCAGCGCTCCGGGCGGCTCTGCTGGGGGGCAGCGGGCATTACCTGAAACTCTGCTCCAGCCTTGCAGCCTTCGTCCGTCGCTCTGTCTCTTTCCCCGGGTGGATCTCGTACCTGCGGTGTGGCGGCTTATTCTTGTTGCTAATTTTTGCGTTGTTTGGCATATTGTCCACTCGCGGGGATTGATCGCTCACTTGTAAGTTCCCGGGGATTACTGTCATGTATGCCTCCTTGCAGATGGTGGTCAACTTTCTGTCTTTTATTTTGATAACACATGTGAGTATTACTCTATGTGCGTGTAAATAATTATGTGATGCATCTCTGTGTGTACGCATGTCTGTGCACGCTCATAAACATGCATCTGTGTGAGAGAGAGAGAGAGAGACAGAGGAAGAGCAGCTCACCCTGCTGATGCACACTCAGATGATTTGCTCCATTTGCCCACTCCTAATGCCCTCTAAAGGCACGGTGCATCTTTTGTTTGCTCCTTACAGTTTCCTGCGACTGTCATCTTGTTTTAATGACGACTTAGCTGGGATGGGGGTGAGGAGGAAGCAAGTTTCAAGTTTGTTGGTGATGTGGTGAGTTGCAATATTGTAAAATCATGGTGTGCTGATAGTGTGCCTTTATTTGATGCTTTATAGGTCACTATCATATGACAAAGGCTTTGAGACAGCTTCATCTTCGTCTGTCTGTAATTTCCATTTGCCTTCCTGGGTAAGTATGTAATCTGTACACATGAAAAAAGAACTTGGTTGTTGTTGATAGAATAGAGGTCCTCGTGCTGCCACTTTTTGTCCTGGTTTTAGCATCTCGGAAAGCATGTCTTCTTCAGGTGCTAATAGCTACTGCTAGAATACAAAGTTTGTATATAGGGGTGCCTCCAAGTAACCTGGGAATTAAAAGGCTATGCATATTTAGAGCTCTCTTTCTGTATTTTTTAGTGGTGTTTTTTTTCCCTTAAACTTTGTAAAGACAACCAGCTAATTGACTTAGGGTAAAAGTTTTAGACCAAAGTAACATTAGAATATGCAAAGTGCAACACACAAGTCGAAAATGTAATGAGTGTGTAAAGTCCTTTTAAAATTGAGTGGTAGAAATGTATGAGAATGTAAACTGAATAGGTAATTAGAAAACTCTGAAGGTCAAGAATTGGTGACAAGTTTAGCAGAACTGTAATGCTGCTGCAACAGGAGTTCGTTCAGTTTTAACATGTAAACTGAGAGCTAATTAGAATTCCATCCATGCTCATTCTGTGTTACTGTTTTTACTTTTGGCATTGATGAATGCCGATACCAATCAATTTGAAATATGTATCTCAGTGACTAATTTACTAGTATTCCTAAGTTTTCAGGTACACAACAGTGTTTTTCTTTAATCTACATGCTGGGAAAAGTTATGGTAACTTTTGAAGGTTTTGACACCTTTTAAGCTGAAGTGAAAGTGGTAGTTTAAAGAAGAGGTCCTAAATTTTTGGGTCACATTTATAAAGGACATAAAATTAGTGGCATTTGGAGCACTTCTCATACAATTGCCCATAGTGTCACTGACCTGCATTTGGCCCAAAATGGGAAGTGGGAGGTAGCATATCTTCTTGGCACTATTCTGCACATAATTAAAAACAAGACAGGACATGTATTTGGGGTAATCTTAGTACTCATAAATGCAAATGATTAATAACAGACTCCTGACCTTTTGCAGGCAGTGTATAGCAGACACAGGATAAGTGATGGTCCCAAACATTCTGACTTGAAGGAGGCTGTTGGGAGCAGCTGTTCTAGTGTGATATTATGACCACAAAGCTAGTGTTAAAGGTGGGGTAACCACTGTGGGCAGTTGGCTGGAAGGGAGAATTCTGCTGTTCTCCTGTTCTGGCTGATTTACACCCAAATTTCAGGTTTTCAGATTTTGTATGCGATGTGGTTGGTGTGTGCAGGTCTCAGAGTATAAACACCAAATTCAATTAGTGAAATTTTTTATGACAGACTAGTTGCATAGGAGAATATTGCTTTTGGTTTTATAGCATTACTGACAAGGATCGTGTTTTGTGAAGAGTAATTGTTGCAATAATTTTTTCCAAGTAAAAATGCATGTGGAAATTCAAAACTGGCAGATAGGCTTCAAAATGTTGATCAGGGCTGAATACAAATGTACTGATTTCTGAACTTAATTTTCTGTGTTTTCAGTTAAGAGTCACACGAGAGTGCTATAAGTGTGAAGGATGTTTTCTTTATTTCGAGTAATAGTAAAGGATCCTGAAGAAGAATAGCTCAGAGACCTTGACTCAGGTCTTGAGTCATTATCTGGTTTTAGTTCTGTTATGAAGTCTTTTGGATATATGGAATGTTGATCTGGCAGCGAAGAGGTGATTGTAATCTTCCCGCACTTGGAGAGGAGCGGATCTTGGTTTTGTGCATTGTGCTAAATGTCTCACCTGATGCTGAACTGGCTTGAACAAAGAAAAGGATAGGGTACCATTTTTATAAAAAAAGCATATTAGGAGCTGTAGAGGAAGAGGAAGAAATACGTTTCCTCGTAGCTTAAAAAAAAGGCAATGAAAATAATGTGCGTAGTTAAGGTGAGAATAGAGATGTTGTTAGATTTGTCCATGACTAGAAATCTCCGTTTACTTTAGGGACCTTTTATTTTGGTAAAAGGGAAGTTTTCTTTTATTACACAGTTCTCACTAAAGTAACTGTTCATGACTGGATTTTAGTCATTCAGTCTTGACATACAGGAGTTCTAGTTTGCTTGGTGAGTGCCAGTGCAGGGCTGGTGTGTCACAAGATAGACAGTGATGAGCTGCTTTGCGAGGGGCCTTGTGGATGTTTCAAAAATTGGCCCAAGCTCTCAAAAGTTTGTTGCACACTACTGGCCCTCTTGGCACAGCAAGCTGATAAACCATGTCAAGCAGGCATGTAATTTAGCAGAAACATAGCTGGTTTCTGTGTGGAGGTAAACTCAGAGTATTTAAGAAGCTTACCCTTGACCCTTTGGAGTTATTTGGGGGTTGCTTGCTGTAAGCTCATTGCCTGCAAAACTTCCACTGGCTTCAGCAGGAGGTTTATTTAGGAAAGGAGTGTAGGAGTGATGGTGAGAGGAATTTGTCCATGTTCATTTTTCCCTTCAAGGAAGAAAAAGTTTCTCTTTCGTAGCTGTTGTGTGAATAATTAAAGATATTAAATGTCAGTTTTCCACATAAAATATCAGAGGTAATCATGCCATTATTTTATAACTAATGTTTTTCCTGTTCATCCAGAATACTCTTAATACACCTTGTTCGTAAATTAGTGGTTCTGTAATTGGCAAGCCTGTAAGCATGTGAATATCTTGAAGCAGATGACAAGTCTTGTTAAATTCACTGGTATGATCGCTCGCATTCAGAGCTTAAAGTTCTTCCAAGTTGCTGCCACTTGTGGTCTGGGGGCTTAGGATGCGCGGTGTCTGGAGCTCATGAACATGACATTAGGCAGGGCAGTCTTCTGGCACAGAGCTGGGTAACGAGTGGTGTGAAGAGAGGAGAGCTTGACTGAGCGAGCTGGGACGAGGTGCTCTTCCACCACATGTGGTGGTGGAAAAGGTGCAGGTAATGTTGATGAGACCTGTGGTGTGCAAGGCTCTGTTGTGATGTGAAGTTGCTAAATACACCTGCAATGAAATTTGGATGCCTGGGAGGTGAGGCACTTCTTTTTCAACTACACCATGGCTGGTGTAATGTTCAGATCCCCTTTCTTTCTGAAGGAGGTTCTTTGGTGGAGGAATGTACTACAAATTAAAATTGGAACTGAAGTGAAACTCTAATTTTAATTTTTGAGTGTGTTGCAGGCTGTCTCTGTGAGCTCTGGCAAGTGATGTAGTCAAAACCAGAGGCTGCTTTCCAAATTTTGGACCCAACCTGGACTTCCTGTGCCCTGTCATTATGATGGCCTGCTGTGGCCACTAGTGGAATCAGCAGCACAGCTTTGGCCTGCTGATGGCTTCCAAGGTCTTTACTTTTACAAGCATAGCCATATGTCCCTTGGTCACTTCTAAATGGAGAGTGACAGTACTTCCCTGTATCATTAAATCATATGGTGCCCATATATTGGGACAGTTTTCATGAGTGATTTAAGTTTTTCAAAGCAGTATAGATACTGTTGTAGCTTACTGTAAACTTAATAATTTATGTTTTCATTATTACTTAGGGGTCTATAAAGCTGGATTGAATTTACTATCATATGTATTTCAAAATATTCTTGAGAAGAAATAGGTTAAAGTCATCCTTCTAACTTCTATAGTATTATTTCTTTTCCTTCTACCATGTTTCTCCCTTTCCTGGGATATTATTGCCAGAAGCATTTTTGTTCAGTTTTGTATCAAAAGATTATTAGGACTTACTTCCTTTTTATTTTTTTGTTTTGTTGTTTGTTTTTTTTAAGATCAGTAATGATACAGTGTTTCTGTGTGTGAGTAATGGGGTGAATGTGGTCCTGGTGGACATGGGAATTTCACAAAAGATTCCTACAGCTGTCACCCTTCTTGATAGTTTTGGAAGGGGTAATATCTGAAGTAGCCTAAGGATTACTCCGAATTTAAAAATGGCTTGATGGGCTGCTGTTTTGCATTGCTTGAAAAAGAAAAAAGGACATACTATTTTCCCAATAATAGTGATATTATTAAATATTGGCGTTTGTAGGCTTTGCCTTATTTATGTACTTCTGTCGTGTTTGGTGAAGTACACAAGCCATACTGTAATCACACACCTCAAGATCAAGAACAATCATTTTTTCCCCAGTTTTAGGCATCTGAGATGAAAAGCTGCGAAGGAGCGTAGGCTTTCCTGCAGTCATTTAGCAGGATAGCAGTAGCAGGGAATGAAAAAAAATCTGCATCTGACTCCTTAGTTTTGTGTCCTTTCCCTTGCTCTGAAGCTTTCCTGGTAAGTGCTTTTCTTGAGATGTGAGTAGACTCACTGAATTCTGTGCCACTTGGACATCTTCTGTCAATACTCTGCTTTCATTCATAATGCTGCTTAAAGAAAATCCCACCTTCAGAATGTTGTGAAGTTACTGATTTACAATTTGGTTATATTTATTGACAAGACAGTGTAAAGTAGGAGGAGAGCTTACTTAAGAGCTTTTGCCAGTAAACATGGTATTTAAACTGCTGTTTATTGCAGTATTTATTAGCCCTATTTATTTAATACTAACTTTGTAAAGTTAATGCAAGGAAAAAAATGATTCTTCATAGTGATGTTTTTAAAATGTGATTCATGTGAAATAGTTCTTCACAATTATTTTTTCATATTCATAATCTAATGTAAAATGACAACTGATTTTCTTAAAAAACTGGAATTGACAGAAGCAGCTACTTTGGCACTCTGACAGTATTGTGATAGGGTAACTTCCTTACTGAGCTTTTATTTCTAGAGATGGTAAACATATGTAAGATTTTCAGGTTTGCTGTTTACTGGTGTTTTGTTACTTAAAATAAAAATTTGATGTAAAAATTGGAGGTGAATTTGAGGAGTAAAGCACACTTTACTTAATGCCTGGGTGTAGAACTATTTGAATATTCTCACAAAGGTAGCAACATTTTATTATTTCTAACATTTATAAATTTAATTACCTAAAAAATGAATCAACAAAGAGGAAAAGCATGGTTTTGACACTTTCCAGTGTTCATGCTTTTTCCTTTATAGCACACAAATGCATAATGTAATAGCAAGTCCTTATGAGCATGGACAATTCAGCATGTGAAAATAAACTAGCTTCAGGCATATCTGAGTACAAAGAAACCTAGTATAACAACATTTCAATTTTTAGCGAGGGGAAGGAAAGTTAACAGGATTTTATGAGGCTACACTAAGAAAATCAGTTGCTTAGGAAGCATGGAATTTTTATTGTCAGAAATCTTCCACGTGGGTGTCTCTATATAAGACATTTTATAAAATGTAGCAAATGCTGAAAGTAAGAAGCAGCATTTTATTGACCCTTAATGTCACAGAGCCTCATTCAGCAAAGATAAAAATAATTCAGTGGACTTGCACAACATGGGATCTATGGAACTTAATGCAAGTGGAAGCTCTCTTGACAAGAAGCTTATCAAGTCCTGTCTACATCTTCCCGTTCTGAGGGAAAGTGGAAAGGTGCCTTCCCTCTGGCCGTGTGGTGTTTTGTTTGGGGGTTTATGATGCTTGCTTTCGGAAAGGCATTATGTGTATAGGAAATGGTCTGTTTTGAGACATTGTGGAACACCCCTAACTGCCTTCCTGGCTGTGCAATCACTCTCCTCTTACGCAGGTGTAGCAACAGGAAGATTTCTGCCACCCTCACTCCTGGTACAGGCTTTGTCCTGTGCTTCTGAAACCCCAAGGTCCCCTTGGCAGGGTTAGGCATTAAAGGCCTGCTCCTCGGTTCTCTTCATGATAACTGAACTGGCCTGTTGCAGGATTCAAGTGAGAAAGTCTTAAACTTGGTCCTGTGCCACTGGTGAGCTGGGTAAAGGATTGGTACAATGCTGCTGAGTGTCAGGCAGTGTTTCAGTGCTTGAATGCTTTCATCCAATACCTTTCAGTTCATTCCCCAATATGTTTTCTAATGCTGGCTACATAAAGACTTTTCAACTTAAACCTTTTTAGAAGTTGTCTGTCTTTTTGTTTTGAATATTTTGTTTTTCATTTGTACTCATGCATTGCAAGTCAAGAGGTACCCAGCATCGGGCAGAGCACATCATAGTTAGGATTACATCTCTTGCAGTAGAGTAGTACATCTTCCCTCTGCAGCCTGTGTGTTCTTCTATGAAACAAGTAAGTCTAAATTTTTGTTTGTGTATGTGAGAGAATGCATTGTTTTGTGGTTGGCAAAGCAATATTTAGGAGAGACTTCAAAAGAAAATTGAACGTGAAGATGAATAAAGAAAACATTAGGTGAGAATGGAAGGACTGAGGGAGGACTTGATTCTTACCTCATTTCATTTTTGTGGTTGGCCGTGTTTGGGTTTGCTTTCCCTAAGTGGTGGTCTTGAGCCACATCCTGCTTACAGTGAACTACAGTCAGCAACATCATGCTGACTTATGGGATGAACTACAGGAACAGCAGTTTCTCTTAACCTCATGGCTGAAGAGCCTGATCCTGCAGTTACAACTGCGCAGGTGAATTCCTGAACAAAAAGCCAGAACCAGACCTGCATCTGGTTATGCACCCCTTTGCAGGTTTGCTGGCTGAAGTTCCTGGTGGCCTGAAATTCTTCAGAAAAGCTGCAGATCTCATATTATTCTTAGTTATTGATGTGCAGTCTCAGGGACTGGCACCTGTTGTACTCACAAGCTTACAGGCCATCCTTGACCTGATGGTGAGCTGGGGATAGAGAGACATTGCTGAAACATGCCAAGTTCCTGTAAATGAGAAGAGGGTGGAAGAGCATGAAGTGTGAGAATGCCATTTGGTAGATGATAAGTCTTCTGGCATGTAAACCATTTTGTTCAAGTATGTTTGCTTCACAAGTTGGCTGTCTGTTTAGGGAAAGAAAGCATTCTGATGTACTTCAAATCAATGGGCAGAGGTGATAGATTTGGAAAGAAGTACAATTTTCACCTCCACTTCCTTGGTAAAGCTGTCTTCAGCTGTTCTTTCTCTTTCCAAAAGGTTTCTTTATATCCTAATTTCATGTGGGGTAGTGTAAACTTCTTGCCTAGCTCAGTTCTAATCAGTCAGTGTTCCATGCCACAAACTAGTGAGTTCCAGGGTTTAGCTCTTGTTTGAATATACCTGTAATTCTTTTTCTTATTTAAGTTTCTTTATTTGTATTCCCTCTAATTTGTTTGAGATGCTCTTTCATACATGGTGTTAAACATCAGTCATCAAGTGCTCATAATATATTTTGAAACAAGCATGCAAAATTGCAGCATAATCCTGCACTGATTACAGAACTATAGCATATGAATTAATAAGAAAATAAAACCAGCATAATTAATTTCCAGCTGCTTTTGGAGAAACAGAGGTGTTTATAAGGGGAAATTTGGTTTGTGCAAATTAAAGAATAACAAAGCTGATAGCAAATATATTTATGCAGACAATTATTCACAATTTGCTTCCTCTGTTGTATTGATTAAAAATATGTTTTTAGTGCTGAAAGAGTAAGCAGCAGAAGCTCCAGTGCCGTTCTTCTAAAATGGTTGGACTAAATGAAAAGCACAAGTGTCAGAAGTAGAGCAAGAGAAGGAAGTTTTTAACTTTATTTCTTTGTATGGAAGACCTTAAATAAGGGAAGTAAATGACAGATAACTAAGTGTAATGGTGGATTTTGTCCATGTCTCATTACTATGAGATTTCGATTAATATGAGAAAACTGCCTGTTTGTGTGTGTGTGTAAAACAGTTTTTGAGTGTTAAGTATTTTCCTTGCGTCTCTTGTATGTCCTTGTGCTCATCTGTCTTAGCACTGTGTACCAAAGCAGCAGAGGGTAAATAAAGTCCATGGTTAAAAGTGATCCAGGCAGAATCTCGCACTGTGAGCACCCTTGCCATAGTTTGGTTCTTCAGAGTCCTTTGGAGGAAGCTGTTGAAGGGATCTGGATACTCAGTTGCCAGTTTTGAAATCACCTCATTTGCTGCTACTCACGTCTGGCCTGTTGTTCATGTGGGAGCTCGTGACAAAGCTTTGGGTCTGTGTGCCTGCAATGTCTTCCTGGTTTTTAATCAGCAAAGGAAGATCCTGCTCTCCTGAGAGATATGTCTAAAGGAAATGGATTATTTATTTATATAGTGAAGTAGACTCTCGAGGATGTCCCTGTCGAGCTTTCTGTTTTGCTGTGCCATGTGCTGATGGGGCTGAAGTGAGTGAGAGGATGCTGGAGTGCGTGGAGGGAAGCACCTGAGAAAACTGACCAGATACTGTGTTTTATCTAAAGTGTTCTGCTGGTTTCTCTGCCACAGCTGATCTGGTTTCTGTGTGCAGTCTTGCTTTCCTGGATGGACCCACAGCATTTGATGTTTGCTGTTACTCTTCGCAGAAAGAAGGAAATCAAAATGGGAGGTGAGGTTGTCATCGCAGACATCCCCATGAAATGGGTTACATGAGGGAAGGGCACATTTCAGATCTACAGTGGGGACAGTATGTGTTCTCTTATTCAAGGATCCTAAAAGGGGGAAAAAAAAATCTTTGAGTGGGGGATGACGTTTTGTGGAGCTCTAACAGGCTTTGCAGAGATTGAGTAGGGCTGAAGGAGAGAGTGGGGGCAGGCACACTGAAAGCAGGGAGGGTTTTATGCCTCCTGTTCCTGGCCCTTGTGAGCCCCTCTGTACGTACGCTCACATGTCTGCTGCCTTGACATTCCAGTTACACCTATTGAACTGATTTAAATCAGGATTTAGCTCAATAAACACTTGGGTTAAATTGGTGCTTATAATCTCATTTTGCTTTGATATTTTTGTTTTCTTCGGGAGCAGTCTGTATTGGTAGACAACCATTAAAATATGTTGCCAAATTTAGCTTTTACACTAAATTAGGCACTACTTGTTTTTGTTATTTCAGAGCATGCACTGTATGCCTGCACACTTTCTAGGTGATTTCCTGGCCTATCTGCATTTATCTAGATTGCAGCTGTTAAAGTTTTTATTTAGGACATGAAAAATTATGCTTTTTTTTTTGATGGTGGCCTTTAAACATGTTCTACTTAATAAAATTACACTCATCCACAAAAACACAAATAAATGCAAATAGATTTTGCACTTAAAATAAAACTAAAGTATTATCCCTAGTAAGGTGACTGATTCTGCTTAACTGAATGCAAGCTTTTAGAACTAACAAACTCAAACTTCTTTGTTTTCTCAGAAGAGAAGGAAAAAAAATAATCTTACTCTTTCAATTCCCAGTTAGTTTCCCAGCTTTACAGGAAGTGCCATTAAGTGACTTATGGAGCAAAGACACTGCAGATGCAATGGAAGGTATTAGTTTCAGGTAACTTGGTTGTAAACCTAATACTGGTTCTTGGTACTTCAAGGAAGACTTACCTGTTTGGTGTTTGAGTTCTTCTTACAATTTTGACATCAAACATTTGCAAATTTTTTTAATATAAATCAAGTTACATAATATTACAGTGGAATTTAACATTGGTTTGTAATTTAAGGGCAAATTGCAATTAGATATTTTTTGTTAAAATATATCTAGCAACAATAACATCTGAAATGTCGATATGATTTATTTGTTCAGAAACAGTTCATTTGTGACAGTATCTGTTTCTGTTAAGCAGAATATATTTTTTTAGATGACTTTAGCGTCTATTATCCAGTTGCTATTTGTAATAGCAGATGCCTTCGGCTGTATCTTCTGCCATTAAGGAATGCAGAGTAGCTCAGTAGGTAACACTGTGGCCATATTAATGTATTTTTTTTGGTGGGTGCTAGATGCCTCATTAATTATTTTAAAATTGCTGTTACAAGTTTTCCATTTGACTAGGTGGTATGTGATTGACTATGTGGTATGTGATTAATGGTTGAGGGGGTACTTTACAACATCCAGGAAGGAATCTAGCACTGCTGGTGAGAGAAAGCAAAACATGAAACTGAGTTGTTGCTGGATGCTGCATGTATTGCTAATGTATTAGAGGGAAAAGAAATAAGGAAAAATAAATTGGTGTATATACCATAGCAACTCCATGGCTGACATGAATTCTAACCCCCACCATACCAAAATATTAATAGCATCTGTGCAGTCAAAGAGCTTGATAATATGTATTGGCTCTGCAGCAAGGGAGCTGTATAGCAGTATTTGTGACCATTAAGGAATGCAGAGTTAGACCTCTTAGTTAGGAGAAGAGTTGTGCTCAGAAATGCAGAGTGTGCCTGAAGCCTGATAGTACAGTTACACAAACTGTGTACAAATGCAGTTTTGCCCCTGCCTCCCAAAAAGGAGGAGTTACACACTTCAAGAAGTGGTTTTATGGCCTTCACTCCCTGGTGTAAACACAGGTTTCATGATCCTGTCTCTGTCCTGGTTTTCTATTTTCTTTTGTATCAATGTATAGGGTATTCAAAGTCTCAGCAGTTGTTGTGGTCTAGTAGAACTAAATATGATAAGATTAGGAAGTGGAATAGAAATCAGAGGAAAATTGAAGCAAAGGTCAAAATGTTATTGTAGGTTGCAAATGTTTAAAATGGTCAACTTTTATAAAGAAATAAAAAGAAAACCTTCCTTAAAAATTGAAACAGGAAAATTACTGAGTATTTCTTACTCTAAAGCGAACAAGCCAAAGTAAGATTAATCACTCATCCTGAAAGGGTCATCATTTTCATTTTCATATACATTTGATTCGATATCAGTAAGAAAATAGTATAGTCATATATTTAGGTAACTTTTTTGGTAGGAGCTGTTTATTGCTGAAGCATTCATGTTTTTAACTGCTCTAAAACAAATAGCTTTTTTTTAACATAAGCATTCCAGCAGAATGCATTTTTACTTCTCACCCACTGTGCTGTTCTTGTGTCACTCCACCTGGAGAGCTGCATCCAGCTCTGGGATCCCCAGTATAATAAAGGCATGGACCTGTTGGAACAAGTCCAGAGGAGGGATATGCAGTTGATCAGAGGGCTGCAGCACCTTTCCTATGAGAACAGGCAGGGAGAGTTGGGATTTTTCAACTTGAAGAAGACATGGCTCCAGGAAGACCTTGTAGCAGCTTTCCAGTACCTCATGTGGCCTATGAGAGAGATGGAGAGGGACTTCTCATGAGAGCAGGTAGTGACAGGACAAAGGGGAATGGCTTCAAACTGAAAGAGAGTAGATTTAGTTTACATATTTGGAAGAAATTCTTTACTCCGATGGGATAACTGCACTGGCTGCCCCATCCCTGGAAGTGCTCAAGGCCATGTTGGATGGGGCTTGAGCAACCTGATCTAGTTGAAGGTGTCCCTGCCCATGGCTGGGGAGTTTGAATTAGATGACCTTTAAGGTGCCTTCCAACTCAAACTATTCTGTGATTCTACAATGCGGCTGATTTTATAATTACTGTATTTTCATAGAATTGAATTATTCTTGTCCTAACTTGTTCCTTCCTCCCCTCCCCTTATAGACGTGAAATGTTGAGGCTTTCCTTCCTTTCAGAAAATAAGTATTGGAGCCAAGATTTTATCAAGAGAATTTGTATCTTTGACAGTGTTCTGTCTGAAATGTCTCAGAGAAACCTGTTAATCCACATGTGCTGAGCAGTGTTCTCCTGCTAGGTTACATTGAAATGGGCTACTGGTCAGGCTAAAAAATCTGGATGTAAAATTCACTTTGGTCTGAAATCAGAGTTGATATGAGCTTGTGCAATTCCACTGAGGCTGCTGAACAGAATTTGGTTGTGTTAGTCTGGGGGATTGTGGCAAAACCAGTTAAGAGAATTGTGTGCTTAAAACATTGCTGAAACTATATCAGTAGCACATGATCAGAAGAATGAGACACCCTCACTACTTTTTATTTTTTACTGGGGAGCAGGGGAAGAGGTGGCAGTGGGTAATGGTGGTGGTGGTGTCCCATCACTGCAATTAAAACTCAATTTTTTTCTTTGGAGAGTTAGTCACATGGATGAACTTCGTGAAATAGTCAACTGGCAGTCCATATTTAGATGATGGGCCAGTCTTTTTTTTTGGAACAATTTTAAACTGAGGAACCGGAAGTATTTCTGCTAGTGCTGAACCAAAGTAGTGTCTCTGCCAAGCAGTCTGCTTTCATGGCAGCTCTAGCCAAGCATAGAGGGAGTGGAAAAGCAGGTGCACTGTCTTAGCCTGAGCACTTCAAGCTTGTGTAAAGTAAACTGCAGAGGAATGTCCTTTGCAAAGTATCATATATGTTGTGCACTGTCTGCAAAACAGATTCTGTTGCTTCCCCAAGTTCTTCTCCCACACACCAAAAGCAATGGTGGCAGCTTACCATATGTTTGATTTTGCCCATCTCCCATCCAAAAAAGAGCTGTACTGTTGCCCAGGAGCTGGACCCCATTAGATGTAACCACTGCCACGCTGAGTTCAGTAAGAATTTTGTTACAGACTTCAGTGGAAATAAAGATTTTCTTACAAGTCAGAATTTATTGATCTCCTTGAGGTTTCTGAAAGAATCATCTGTACTTCACCAGTATAATGACACTGCTGATTGGCATGAATTTCCCAGTTTTACAAATGTGATTGAAAGTATACAGTAGCCTTAGAATAAAGGTAGAGTATGCCACTGCAGCCTTTTCAGCAATGGAGACCAAATAAAGCAGTTTCACCATTTACAGATGTAGGGTGGTAATAGGTTCTTCCCATATAAAGTGTTGTGCAGTTTCTGAAAGAAAAACTAGTTAGTGCGTAGCAGGGCAGAAAGTTGAGAAGAGTTGTCCACTTCTGTTGGTTGTTGTTTTTGTTTTTTTTTTGTTAGCCCTGTCAGGGTAAAATGACAGTTGCATTAATTGTAGTTGTGTGATAATATTTGGGGAAAATTTTACACTGAGGCTCAGTTTTGTTGATTGTGAAGATCTAGAAAAAGAGTTTTCTCTGGGGAAATGGACTTCAGGTCTATCCTACCAGAGAATCAAAACAATTCACTTTCTAAACAGGTATATAACAAATCTTTTAAGAGTGTGTACCATAGAACATAGGTAGTGTTGTCATTTATGTATTATGTATTTTGTTAAACAGCGTGTTTTTAGGGTGTAATAACATTTTATTCTTCTATTGTGTGCTTTTACATACATCAACTAACTACATTTTACAAACATTTCAGAAACAGTGCTACCCACCCCCATTTTGCAGTTTGCAGAGTAGACTCAGGGATATTCAGGTAAGACCAAGATGACTGGTGGTAGAATGAAGTACAGAATTCCTGAACTTCCTGAAAGTTCTTACATGACTGTTAAACTTACTACACCAACTACTTCTTTGTTACTAAAATATCTGCCCTGTGCACATTACTTTCCTCTATTGGTTGGTGAAAAAATGGTGATGAATTGTTACCTGTTGATTTCCAGCTTACTGGTTGAGTACTTGTGAACTTAGACTTGAAAAATCTGTTTGCTTCCAAATTCAGTTCAGGATTCTTCCTCCACATCTAAGAGCTTTTGCTGCCTGATAGGAAAGTACCCTTGCAGGTCAGAGCTTTTGGGCCTGGTCTTCTGTTCTTCCAAGCCAAGGTCTCTTCTTACTGTAGTGCTGTGTGAATATTGCCCTCTGTTCTTCCTAATTCTCTGAAAAATACTTTTGCAAGGATGCATAGGCATAATTTGATTGCTGTACAAGATGTGTGAAGGTGATAGAAACATACTTGTGCTGGTTCGAAGAATGAGTTAAAATATCCTGTTGCTCACAAGGGCTTCATAAAGTCAAGCTTTGTCTCTACCTACATATTTCAGTGTGTTCAGTTCAGCTCTTCAGCCAGAGCTTCTTGTTGTAAGGATTGGTATAAGTGCCCTGAAGGAAGTCAGCATTGTGACAGTGTAGGGTTTTGCAGGGTACTTTGTAATTCAGGTGCCAGATTTGAACTTGTAGTTTAGTTTTAGGTCAGTAACAAGCATGTCTACTGACTGTCTTTCAAAGCAGGTAAGACTGAGAATCCATGGATCTTGGGCTTTCATTTCTTAGGCTAGTACAGTTCAGAACTGTGGACTTGTGTGCACGTAGGGTTTTAAATAACTCCTGTTTTCTCAGTTGGTACACAATCTTGAGCATACCAGAATCTGATTTACAGAAAACTCTTAATATCTTGTTCACCTTCTGATTTCAAATCCAACTATCTGTATGCTATACTATAGATCCCAAGGGAGTTATCTCCCATCCTTGCTCTACAGTTCCAGACAGCGCTATCAGGTTTTTTAACTGCTTTTTTTTTAATGTGAACAAATTTGCATCTTTTGACTGAATCTTTTCATCTGTTGGGCTTAGGACAGGGGCCTTGCTGTGTCATTCTAGTAATTCTGTCTGCAAGAAAAAGCTCCAAAACATCTGGAAAACAAATTCTATTAAAAAAAAAAACCAATAAAACAAAAATAAAAAGAGAAAACAGCTTATAGATTTTAAGGAGCTTGTCCTGAAGAATGCTGGTCCTGCTTGTTGTCCAAAGAACTGATTTTTATTTCACAAATACAAAAGTTTTTTGTTCCATTCATTTTTAAGAATTGTGCTTCAGTTGTGGAGAGCACAAAGATCTTTATATACTTGATTATTTTAGGGCCCAGTCCTGCAATGCCTCTATCATAGCAGTCTCCTTGAGCTATTGCAGTTGCAGGATTGAAGCTGTATATGCAGCTAATCTTACAGGGGCCTGATCCTGCTCTGAGACTTTTTGGCACAAATTCTTGGGCACATACACAGTTCTGGGTAAGCTCTTGTGGCTTGGCATCAATGAAACAATGGTAAAGATGGATCTGATTGTGTATTCTGGTTTATGAAGCAGTGAGGTTCCTCTTGGAAATCTCATAAAGCAGGCTATGTACAGAAGTTTGTAAAGTCTGTAACCTGGGCGATTTTTAGAGGTGTTTCTCAAGAAATAAGACAATTAGATTCAGAACTTTTCTCTTTTCTCCTTGAAATGTAAGGCCAAACAGTTGACAGCAAAAGTATATCAATAAGAATATAGATAAAATAAAAAACAGAAGGAACAAGTGGCCCAGTGGTGTTTGGTTTGTTTTGTGGGTTTTTGTTTGTTTTTAAATACTTCTTTCTCCAGTAAGTACATGAATAAAGTAATTAATTTATGAAACTTCTTGGAAAGTTCCCTCAACAAAAGTTTGCAAAAGTCAAATGTTTTTGTAGAAAAATAAATATTCTGAGAAAATGTAAAACAAATCTTATCCTGACAGTTAGGCAGTAGTGTTTCAGATGGGAACCAGGCTCAAGCCATGTCATGAGTCTTCCTTGACCTGGACGAGATATTTGTCTCATTGGAGAACTCACAACTTCAAGTGAAGTTAATGCAGGCCAGTTTTTGCTGCTGGTGTTCAGAAAACTGTGCAATACTTTCAGGAAGAGCTGAAAAATCATCAGGGACTTTTCAGTCTGCTGCTGCTTGGGAGTCCTGTATTGTCAGGTCAGTGAGTTACACTTACCAAAGAGAGCATGCCTAGTTGGGGTATGAAAAGTGTGTTTATGCTTCTACTGGTTTCAAAGCATCCTGAAGAATAAGATGCTAGTTAACTCTCTGGTACTACAATTAGACAGCCATGGGCATGCAGACATGCAGAAAGTTAGCTCAGGGATCTTCCTGCTGTATTAGTAGCACTGCAGTATACAGGACTCGTAGAGAAATAAAATGAAAATAGAAGGATATGTCAGGATATGATTCACTTGCATCAAAATGAAATTTCTTAAAAGGTCCTAGTATTTACTTCTTTTGTGTTACGGTGTTACTGAGACCTGCAGTGGGTGTTGGATCCAATCCACTCTCTTGCTAGGGCATGCTATTTCTTTTTCTGTGTAGCCAGGGATGGAAGATGGCTCTTAGATACATGTCTGCAGTTACAGTGAGACTGACATAACATCAGGGTGCTCCAGGGCAGGGAAAAATCTGAATCAAATAAGCTCTGGGTAAGGAGGTATCTGTATTCCTAACACTCACAGTGGGGTAGAGAATAGTGCTGCCTGTCCTGTCCTTGCAAGGTGATGGCTGTGTTGGGGTCAGGTAGAATATGCTCTGTGGTTCTGATTCCCTCATCATCCGGACTGATTACTCTTCTAGAGCTCCCTACCAGTTTGTCTGTCTGGATTTCCTGAAGTGGAGATTGGGATGGGTAAGGACAGCTGTGAGAGGAGTGTTTTGGTGCCTTCCAGACAGTCAGGACACTGACATACCTCAGTCTGGGAGAGATTCTCAGTGTTGGAGCAGAGGTGTAGTCAGAGATTCTTGTGAACACGTATGAGCTTTGCCTTGTAAGTTAATTGTGTGGCTACTGGGACCTTAACAATATATAAAAAGAGATAAGGGGTTGTGTGTGAGGGAATATGATGGCTGTCAGAAACAACCTCACTTGTGAAGTTACCAGGGAAGCTAGTGAGATTCTGAAACTTCTTGTTTAAGAACATACAATTTATGTTCCTTAGGTATGCTGTGCCAATTGATTCATAGCCTGACATTTTGTTATTGTTTCAGTCTTGAGCAAAAATGCATTCTGTTTATGGATTAAAAAAAAAAAAATTGCTGCATTTCCTTTGGCTGTGGAGCTGTAATTATTGTTCTTGAGTCCATTTATGAACTACTAAAGGCCTTTAGTAGAGATGATTTGCTTTTGACATCAGGAAGAACTGTTCCTGTTTCAAGTCTGTTGACAGTTTTTTCTCTAGCAGAAGGAAGTTCCAAGGACTTAAGTTTGCTACAGTTAGCATCAAGTACATAGCATGATAGATCTCCCAAGTTCACTGAAGCAGTTTTGGGATGGTGGGGGGGAAGAAGTGCTCCCTAACTGGTCTTGCATTTTTGTGCATCTATTACAAATCACTCGACTCCAAGAACAGACAGGAGCAGGTTTGTTGAGGTTGTTGATTAGGTTCATGGAGTCACATCGTCTGCAGTCCTCTGTGCTCTTGCAGTTTTGATATTTGGAACAGCAGAGGTTTGGCTTAAATAAAAAGAGAATCTCATCCCTTCCCAGTGATTGCAGCTGCTGTTGTCTTTTGCATCTCTACAAAGTAGGTGTGACAAATGCCTGTCAGAGGGGCAGCAGACAACATGTAAGACATGAGGATGAGGATCCATGCATCTTCACCTTCTTGTTACTGTGGTGGAAAAGTCTTTCTATTACAACTGTCTTATTCTTCTTTAGAGAACTTGACTCATTCATTAAGTTGGCCATGTATGATAGAAGTGGCTGGATGAGGAGAGGAAAAACGAAACAGGAAGTCAAATTGCAGTTAAAAGGTAAATACATGGAATAGGGTCTTGTGGGAGAACTAGACATGTCATCACCATATAAAAAATTAAGCATATACATAATTCTTTGAGACTGAAGTTATTATTTGGATTTAAAATTGCACCTGAATGCAAGGATTTTCAGTCTAAATTTGTATTATTTCTGTGTGGAATCTATTTTGAACATGTGAAATTTGCTAGTGGTGACAAGTATTTGATCATAATGTTATTTTAAACTTGGATGCATCAGCTTCCAAAACTTAGGACTCTTGACAGATATTTAAATATTTAAAACACCCTTTATAAGATTACTAAATCCAGCAGTTCAACTATATAAACAATGCTAGGGATAATGAACCAGAAAATATTCAAAATGGCATACCCTCTCCATAAATATTTCTCTCTTATTTCAACATTCAACAGAATGAATCACAAGAAAAGTAACTCCCAAATGTTTATTTGTTTTAAGTCACTAGTTTACTGATGATCTGAGCTTTCAGGGAAACCCATGAAGTCCCACAAGGTGGCAGAAGCTAACTGTTCTATACTAGACCATTACGTGATTTAGAGGAAAATAAAGGTAATAAACTCATTTTGCTAGTGGCATGCATTCAGATCATAAGTCAGGCCAAAATTTCAAAAACCACCTTTGTGTTTCTTAGACTTGTGAATAATTCTGGTAAATGAACAAGATTCTGTCCTCAAGAATCTTACTTCCAGACATAAAATTCAAGCATTCTTACTTTGTCAACAAAACAGGACCTTTATTTTCAGTAAGCAGTCGTAATTTGCTTGTAATGTGTATTGTCACTGTAAGTGGACATCAGGGGTGAATCCATTCAGGAACTTAGTGATAATTGACATTCACAGTTTAACAAATTGGCAGTGAGCATCTCCAACTTGCACATTCACACTGACACTGTGGGAATGCTGATCATGAGGTGGGACACAGGGCTAAGGAACTGCAGAAGCAAAGGCATTCTCTGCTGCTTCAGTGAGACTGCAGAGATATTTTACTTTGGAAACTGAAGAATCAAAACATCATTAAAAGTATCAGAGTTGGGGGATTATTGGCAATAATTGAAATAGCTTATCCTAACTAGTGAGACAGTGTTGGCTAGTATATAGAACATAAGGCTGAAATTTTGTTTTTCTTTTCCCAGTGCTCCAATCTTTACTTGGCCTGCTGGATTTCTTATTCCACTTTTCTTGCTTTTGTTTCCATGTACCTGCTGATGGGCCAGCACTTTCCTGAAACATTCTGTGATCAGGATGTAAAGCACTGCAAAAGAGCAAGCAATCAAGTATGTCTCCTCAAAAGCATGATTTGAGACCTGTGATGGTATCCCCATGCTTATTTAACCTTGCACTTTGAGTTCCAAATCTCGTTTTTAAAAATCCTCTCTGGCCTGCCCTAGAAATCCATGGACCTGGAGGGTTTTCGTTGGCAGAAGTAACACTGAAGGAAACAGTAATAAAATGAAGTGATTGTCTCTGATTCAGTGGACCATAAAGTGTTGGTTTGAGACTTGACTCTCTCGATTTTTGTTTAGAGATTTTATTTTAAATCAGCTAATGTCCATTTTTGTTTTTTTAAGTGAGGGGACAAATATGTATATTAACCAGGTATCTTCAGGAATGTGAACAGTGTTGCTTATGTGGACAAGACAATGCAATTCAGTAGGATTAGGTGAAACAGCTACCTAAGATTAGGTAGCTTTCTTAATCAATAGACAGATACTAGGAGTAAAAATATTTCAACTCTCATAAGAAATTTAAAATTCCATGCCACTTGGTGTCAATTGCTTGTCATTATGATGTAGAGAAAGTTCCTAATACTGTATTATGGGGGTATCTGTAATAGCCATATAAGGTGAATGAAGTGAAAATCCTTCCACGCCTGATATGAAATAGTATTGATGAAAGGAACTTGCTACACAATTGATTTTAAATGTTCTTGACTTACAGACCTATTGCACTAGTGTGTTGTCCAGTAAAATACCTGCACCTCACTAGTACAGGGATTGTGGGATGAGATAGAGATGAGCGTTCTCAGCAGCTGCCACAAAGAAGTAGCATAAACCATTGTTCTGCCAAAATATGTGAGCTTTAGGACATTTATTTTTATACCCCTGTTTGCAGGAATGCTTGAAATTTAGAAAAACCCTTGGGTTTAGATCTAACCTGAGTATTTTTAGTGGCTGCAGTCAGATGATACTTATAGTTTCAAGTGAAAATTCTGTGATTTTCAGTAGTTACACCTTTCATTTGCCTCTAATTTGAAAGAAATTCTAGTTTTTACATAAACATCTTAATGATTAGAAAGTAAATAATTATTAAGGATTCAGCATTTGATGAATGTACTAGTGAAAGTTGTTCAATGCAGTTGAAAAGGTGCACTATTTACAGAGTAATGTACCAGTAGGAGCAGGACTCTCAGCTGTGGATTAAGTGATTGTTGCTTATTGAAACAAGCCTGGCTATATCTGTCATTTCTTCTGTTTGAAATTTTCAGTTACATAAGTGAGGTAGATGCCTCACTTCCATTGCAACTCAGAAGCAGTGGGTCACTTATACTGATGTGAAATACTTAAAAAAAACCCTACATACCTTTATGTAAATACAATGAAAAAAATCAATTTCAGACTTTAAGATGGAAGATCATGTATTACTGTGGTGTCTGTGTTCAGCAGTGTCACCCGATATGATGTGCAAACATGGATGTTAATGTGGCTTGCAGAGAATTTGCTGCTGCTGCCTCTTCAGACCACTATGTCAGGGTAAAGTTTGAATCTTACGTTTCTTTATGCATAAAAAGTCAGCGATCATGATAATACCAGGGTTAGAAAGAGTAGTGCAAGCAATTAATTTTAATTTCACCACACAGTCAATACAGGAAAAGGCATTGGAGTGTATATTGGCATATGTGCTTTTGGGCAGAGGAGTAGCTTTCCAGAGAATGGTGGATGCTGTTTCTCAGCAGTGGCAAATTGTTATGAGAGATACCTGCTTTGTGGTGTACTTAAAATTGTTATAATGAAATGGGAGGCTTAGTAAAGATTACTGAATAGTTTAGCAATTGATGGCAATTGCTGTATAACTCCAAATTAATCACAGTATTACTAGAGGAAACGTGGGAGGTGAAGAGGAATGCACAGGGCATGTGGCCCTCCAACAGAGGTATATTCTTCCAGGAAACCCGGAGTCTTCCCTCCCTATCTGCCAAACCCTGTCTTAAATGCCTCAACTGTTTGCTGACTTTGGTTAATTCAGGGACAATTGGAGTTGCCCCCTCCACCAGATTACCTGCTGAAGTGCTGAATGCCCTCTCTTATCCATGACCAGCTTGGGAATTCAGGGCATCACTGGCCTCTGGTAAATGCCCAACTCAAAAAAGAGTCCAGCCAGACAAATGGACAAATAGATACTGCCTGTTTAGTAACTAAGCCAAGAGTTGTATACATCCCTCCCAAGTCAGATTTGAGGGATTTTGAGGTCTAGAGAGTTGGCTGTGCAGCATGCAGGGTCTTAAAAAGAAAGAAAAAGTGCAGAGATTCTTTATTATCAACTTCTTGGAAACACCTTGCTAAAATGTAGCATTTAAAAATACATATTAATAGAACCTGGCATCATCTCAAATCTTAAATAGTATGTCTCTACATGGTTTTGTGGTCACCTGAGGGTTCTTCCAATAAGGCAGAACAAGTATCAGAAGGAGGATAGGGTAGCATGGAGCTGTGTGTGTGCTAGTTTAACTTGCATTGAGTAAGGGGAGGCTAGATCATGCAGAGTGGGGCTAGGCTGGTGCACTTAGAGTTCCTGGTACTTGATTTGTTGGTTTAAATCAGGTTGCTGTGTCTAAGAGGTACCAAAACTACTGAGTCTCTGGGGCCAGTCACTGACAATTAGTGTTGATGAGACAAGGACATGTCCTGGACATTCCTTCTAGAGGCAAGATCTGGTTAGGCTGCACTAACACCTGCGCCTGTGCTAGGAGGTTGCAAATCCTGTCTGTGGATTTCTTTTAGAGCACTGGATGTCGAAAACAGTACTTTCTCTTGGGAAATGATTATTCAATTAACTGGGTATTTATTTTGATAATAAGTTTTGTTGTTATTGAAAGTGAAAACTAATTGGGGATAAGATCTGCTTATTAGAGGGCTTGTTCTTGGGTTTTATATGAGTGAGGGAGGCAGGGGAGGATGAGCTTACTGCCTTTGGTGCTCCAGGTAGAATTTTTGCCCTGTTTTTCTGCCTTTCCTTAAAGAAGCTGTCATTGAAAACTGGAGTCTTTGGGAATGTGTGGGAAATGCAGGAGTAAGCAGAACACTGAGAAGTAGGGTCACAGTACAGAAGTAAGGCCTCAACGCTGAGACCCAAGTTACCTGTGTTTCTCTAAAGTATCTAGTGTTTACCAGCCCATTTAGTATCTAGACTGTGTTTAACATTCTCCCCAACCCTCCCCCCCCACTCTCTGGTAGAAAAAGTAACATTAAAAAAAACTAATAGAACAATTAGTGTGCTGAAGATTTGCTTAGGTATCTGTTGATAGGGAGTTTGTGTCTTTGTGGTTTATATACTGCATTGGTTTATAAGTGATGCTGTTAAATTCACAGCCCACATGTTCACCCAAGCAGAAGATCAAATTGTAATACTGGAATCACTTTAATATAAATGTAAATGTTGGAGAAGATGTTGAACTACACCAAATCACTTGTTACTGCAGTCTCTTACTTCTAGAGGAGCACACTTACCCTTGCTCAGGTATTTTCAGCACCAAAGTTAAAAGATGCTTTTGTTCTCCTCCCTTTTCCTGGGCTGTACCAGGCAGGGTCCCAAACAGCAGCAATAGTGGTCAGCTATTTGAGAGATGCAGGGATGCAGCTGGTAACTTCTCTAGAGTTTAACAACACCATCTGGGAGTTTCTTGGTGTCATGGTTGGACACTGGCGCAATGCCAGCGTCCCTATGAAAATGCACTTTTTTAAATAAATGCTGTGAGATGTTATCAGGAACAGAGCAGAGCAGGCTCAAGCTTAATAACAAAGGAAAAAAAAACTTTATTAAACTACTACTAATACAGAAAACACATAAACTAAATTTAGGATGAAGACCTTTTAAACCACCCTTCTTCTTAATTCTAAAAACACTTAGCTATGAAACATCACCCGGGATTCTTGATCAAATCACTACCCTTTAGGTAATCTATACTCAAACTATTAAGGGAGAGAGAAGTCTCTCTTGTACTACAGACCCCTAGGAAACACAGCTGCCCCGCTGTGTTTCCCTGTCACACATGGCAACTGCCCGGAAAAAATCTGCTAGTGTGACACTCTCTATTTTATGTCACAGTGCTCTCACCACCGTGCATGGACAGACTGCTCATAGGGCTCCTTTAAGGATGCTTTGCCACGGACCTAAAGATATAACAGTTCAGTTTCTTATCTTGGGACTACAGTCTTCCCTATTTTCTCCTGGGGCCGAGGGGTCTAAAAACAGGACTCATCTTTTTCCCGAAGACAGAGGGTATCACCATTCCCTCTTCAGCTTTCTTCGTTTTTCGCCATTCTTGTGCTGCTCGAAGCTGAAACAGGTCTCCTTGGGTCACCACTGCATCCTCCTAAAATGCAGTCTTTATTGCAGGAGAGTTTGGTTCAGTCTATGGCTAACAAGAAAAGTCTAGCCAAAGCTACTTCATCATCTCTTTTCACCTAAATATTTTTTCTTCTAACATCTCAGTTCCCAGACTATCTCTCTTCCCCTACAAATCAAGGAGGAGTAATACTTTTAAAAAGCCCTCATTTCTTGGAAAGGGTTAAAAGTTCAGACTCTTTGGACGGCTGATATCTCAGTCCAGCATTCCGCCTCCCACGGTGGGCATCCCCCCCCCCTCCTTCTCCTCTGCCGGCAAATTTCCAGGTGCCGCCAGGATTTCTGTCTCTTTCCCTCTTGGGGGGGGGGGGGGGGGGGTAAAGGCATCTCCGCTTCTCTCTACCCTTCTGTCTACAGGAGCTGGCTCGGTTCTAGACCCTCAGCCCCCCTCGGCCTACCTGGACAAGGCCGCGTGGCTTCCCCTCCCCCACCCAGCCTAAGGCTGGGCAGGGGGAGAGTCTGCACTCTCTGACGACCGGAACCAAAAGAGAGAGTTCTCCTGGGAGTTCTTGCTTTTAACCCCCTGTGTTCTCAGAGGCGTGTCCATACTTTCAGTGGTCACTCCAGGTGCCAATATCTAAACCTGACCACTGATTGGTTTGACCCAACTTCCTTGAAAAAATTCACTTCCATGTCAAACCACGACACTTGGTCTCATATGGACCATTGTACTGCTCTGTTGCAGTTCAAAATGCAGTGGTGGAAAAGTTATCAGTGGGTCAGCTCTGCAGCAACTGCACTTCACAGCATGATGTTTTTGTGCAAATAGTTCTTACTGCTAATCTGTGATTAATTTAAGGAGTGCTGGACAATTGCAGGAGTAGGACAGTTTGTATGACTGGCAAGCCAGTGTTGTACCCTGACAAGTATAGTGGCTCTGCACATAGAGCAAGAATGCAGTTGGGATCCGTAAGGCTTCTTTGGTATAGAGTAGCCTATCTTAAACCTTTTCTTTCCGTCAGTTAAAAACAAGCAAAAAACAAAAACAAAAAAAACCCAAAACAAAACAAAAACAAAACAAAACAAAAAAAACAAAAAAACCCCAAAAACCAAAGTGTTTGTATGTTAATGTTGTTACTGTATTGTATTTATACGGGCAGCTATATAACATGGAGATTGGAATCTGTGTTCCTTGCATTCATGCTGGAGTGGCAAGGAAGAGACCCACCCTCTTCTGTGGTGTCACACACATATATTTTAGACTTGAATGCAAGGATCCTGTATGATTTTTCTTGATGAAGAGATCTGCTGCATTTCTATGTGCAGTATCACTTTGCATACTTCATTAACTTCTGGTGAGTGAAGCTAGAAAGTAGAAAAATAAATTTGTTTGGGCAACTTTTTTATGGGGGGAGATGCATTTTTTGAAGTAAAATATGAATTTTGACTTTCAGTAATCTGTTTTGTATTCTCTTACAGTAAAGTGAAATGTTGTATAGTAAAAACTACTTCTTTTAACCCTGAGTCCCACACAAACACTGTGGAGAAAACCATGGGCCAGAGGATAAAATAATACCTTTTTTTTAATTGAATGACAAGAATTTCTCATTTAGTTTTAGGTATTATGCACAAAAAATGTAGAGAAGCTTTTAGAGGAGACCATGTAATAGTCATTGATTCACATCTGGCTTTGGTGTCAGGTCGTTAGACAAGAGCAGACATCATCACAAGGGATGTTATAGCAGGTATTTTGCTCTGGTATAAGAAACAGTAAGCAGCATTTAATGCTGGAGATGAAATGATGCTACTGTTTTTTTAAGTAGGTTTGCAATTTGCAAATGTTGCTTTTGGAGAAGCACCTTCAGTTCAATTTAGTTGGAGTTATTCAGAGGAATTAGTACTTGGTAAAACAAAAGAACAGCTAAAGATTGGGTGACATCTCAGAAAATCATAGGGTTAGTTGAAAATTTTTTCTTTTTTCGCTGGATTTTCATGTTTGCTACTTCATGTATTTATATGGTGCATTCATGCTGGCATAACCCCCTCTTCCTCGTGTTTCTAGGGAGGAGTCCTCTGTCCTTGCTCACAGCTGTGGTGGCCTTGGCTGGGGCCAGCCATCCTCCTGCAGCTCTGCTTCCCAGGGATGGCTGTGCCAGGCCAGCTGTTTCCAAAAAACCATGATGTGTGCTGATGTACCCTTGCAGGCACCCTGGGGCAGGGTAGGCCCCCTCTGCCAGGGGGCAGGGGTGGCAGGGGAGGCTGTGGAGATGGGAGAGCAGCCGTAGGTTAAAGAAGCATAAGGACAGCTAAAGGTCAGGCAGGGTTTGCTCTTAAGTAAAAGTGAATGAAAATTATTTTCCTGCTGCTTTTGCTGCCCTGCTCACTTTTCCAGCAAGCATGTTTATGGAGGAAGATATAACCTGAATATGCCAGGAATGGGATGGCAACCCACCTGCAGGGACCTGACCTCTCCTCCATGCTTGCTCCCTCTCACTCAGTGCTACCACAGAGACTGATCTCATCTCCTCCCGTGGCTGGCACAGTTGCCAGCTGTCCACAGGTGCAGACAGAATATATTTCTTTAAGTCCCTTCCCTGTTTTCTGAATCTTGCCCACTTTGTTCTCCAACTTTTTCCAGGGCCTACAGAGGTCAGTCGGATTTTTGGGCCTTAAATGTAAAAAGAAATCTAAAGGTCACAGATTACATCCCCAAACAAAGCTGAACTTCAGAATTCTGGCAAAAGTGACATCAGTGAGATCAAGCTCAAAAAACCTGAGCTCTAGTTCAGGTGCTCAAGCTTCAGTGGCATTTGATCACTGTCTTAATATACAAATAGGTGCCCAACTTGTGCTTTCTGATGTGCAAGCTAATACTGAAACCTGAAGAAAATTGCAAATGTATCCTGAAAGCAGACCTCAAGCTGCTGTGATGTTTTTTTAGCATTTCATTAAAATAAGCTAAATTTGAAATACTTATTTTTATATACATTAGGATTTTAATTCAGTGAAGTACTTAGTGAATGAGATGTGAAACTGGAGGGAGTGTGAGGGTTTTCTCCTTGCAGAAAAGATGACAAGATTTGGCCCAATACTGGAGGATTTTGTAAAAACAATTATACATACTTTAAAGGAAAGTTCAAATAAATAGTTGTGTGTAGTGACTGTTTCTAATTGGGCTTGATGTTTTATCACAATTAGTTTTCCATTTAGGAGGGAGGATAGAAACTATAAAACTTTTTGCAAATTAGCAGAGTGAAATAGTTTTCAACTGCTCTTTGAGTCTTTGCACCTCTTTTAAGTATATGTTTAGAAAATATTGCTGCAGTACATCTAGGAAGAAAACTGAGTTGTTTTGGAAATCTTGTTTCTGATAGAACTAGAAAATAGAGAAGACTATACTAATGGAAATTCGTTTTTAAGACTTTGGATTGCATTTTAACCCCATGGAGAACAGCTGTCATTATTCTTAAAGTAAAAACTAGACAAAACCCTCCTAATTTTAAGAAACTTTGATACTGGAAATGTGTTGATATTTTTTTGCTACAAGTAATATGTGAATTATATTGTGAGAAGTAAACTTCTGTATCTGTAAATTTGCGGGTAACTTGTTCTCATAATTTTAAAAAGGGCACAACAGTAATAGGATTTTATTCTGCCATATTGTATGTAGTATCTGAGCACCTTCCACCTATAGCAGAGAAGAAGTGGGATTTAATTTCTCAGGATAACAGTGTGGGGGAGGGATAAGAAGAGACAGCATGCTGCTTGTTGGTAGGATTTTTGGCTTGGGTATTTTGTGCATTATTGATATGATATGATATGATATGATGCTTGTACCTGAAGTTTTTCTGACATTTGAGGTGTGTGGGTGTGTGCAGTAGGTAACAGGGCAGTGGCTTTCTATGATGGAAGTGTGCTGTTAATTTACTGCATAGCTCAGAAAGCACTGCTGTGTACATGTGCATATATGAAAATATTGGATACAACGTCTAAGAAGTGCTGAGATCCAGGAATGATAAAAATGGTGATTCTGCTATTTCTGAATACGCAGATTGTCAATGTTTTCTGGAGTGTTTTATCAGTTAATGTGTCTGTTTAGTGTTATATTGATTGTGTGGTATTGCAGTCTTATATAAGCATTGGATTGGGAGATTGCATCTGTTTTGAGGTGAATTGTGACTTTGTTTAGATTTAGTAATTAAAATTGTATTTCTTCATGGAGTTGGAATAAAATGCAGAGCTTCAATAAAGATGCTACTTTATTAGTATTGCTGCAATACTCTATGTATATGTGAGCGCAGTTCAGGTCTGAATTTTACTGGAGGCAGGATTACAGTAGTAGACTGAAATTGCAGATTTGATTGGAGAATTGTTTGGATGCCTTCACTGATAGTCACTTTCAGGTTAAGTTTTGGAGTGTTGTAAGCATACTCTCAAGATATGTTTGTTTCATTCATTTAATTGTTTGCTGGCTCACAACGCAGCTGTGAACTGCTGTATTTTCTTGCTATATAGCAGGGGAAAGCCTTTACTTAGGCAAGATTAATCAGTGCTACTTTTTCTATATTCTTTGACCAGATCTTCTCCATCCTGGTCACTTACTAAGCAATTTTAATGCTCATAAAGTACCCAAGCAAGCCAGGAGAAGTGATTTGGTCATATCAGTTCAGGACAAGATAGATAAACTGATGGAGTGAGTAAATGAGTGATCAAACTACCTCTGGCTTGGCTTGTTTTAAATAAATACAGAGACAGTTTGATGCCTAATCTCCACGAGCCATTAATGTAGGGAATGAGAGGTGAGAAATTGTCACATGGAAATTTATTTTGACAACAGTAGTTTAAGCAATACAAAACATCAAGTTAGTTTTAAAGCCGTAACTGCTTGACTGAAAGTGCTTGGACTTCTAAGTATGTTCATACCCACACTTTTACTGCTTGCTACTTCTTCCTTATGCCTTCTTGTGAAGTAGTTTTTTATCTAGTAGCTAATGGATGATCCCTTTTGACCATGTTCAAGCTTTAAGAAAATATGTATCTCCCTGCAAGAAAAAAGCTGACACAATTTAAAGTAGTGGGTTTTCAACTTTTCCAAAATTACTTTAAAGACATTAAAACATTGTCCTGTAGATGATGCGAATGCCTGAAAGAAGGAATGTAAGCCTACCAACAGACTCATCTTCTTAGTTCCTTCTGCAGACCTGTAGGAAGTAATGAGTGCAGTGTTAAAAGCTGCTCATGTACTGCTGTATCTGTACTGCAGTGAGAGACCTCTGGACAGGGTAATAACAGTAGTCAGCAAAGATAATGACAGAAATCTAACTGTTTGGTAGTTTTAAGCACAAACAGTTTTGCTTTGAAAAGAATGGTGGCATAACATGACTTGAACAGTCCTGGCTGTGGAATCCTACTGAAATGATAAACTTTGATTTTAAAATGTACTTGTTCTTTTCTTGACCTCAGTCAAGGAGACTTAGGAGAGACAAATGAGCAGAGAATAATTATTTGAAGTACAAGCAGATGATACTCTTGTTTCTCAAGGAAGTTTCTTGCGTAGAAAGGCAGGGTTAAAGAAACGGAGCTTTTTGTACTGAAAACAATGCAATACTTTAGCCTATTTTCCCAGCTTTTTCTTTGTATGACCTGTCATCTTAAGGATGAAGTGCCTTTAATAATGAAAGACTGAAGTGGACTGGTAGAGGAGGGTCTTTCAGAATAGTTTAAAGTCATTTACAAAATACATAATAGCAGGTTACTTAAAAAGATGTGAGAAAGTTTTATTTCGTTACCAAATCAAGATGTGCTTTAAGTGATTTGTTAGTTAACCTCATAACAATGGTTAATTATATTTATTTCCTGCTAGAAGTATTTCTTCTAGGAAAAAAAAAAATAAAAGATGCTTCTGTTTCTGCTTTCTGTTTCTGCTTTTGAGGTTGCTGAAATAAATGGTCCTTGTCTGTCATGTCAGGAGTGCCAGACTGTTTTTCTGTATCTAGTGAAATACTCTCAGGTGTACCTGAAGTAAAGAAGTAGAGGAGAGGAAGGAGGCTTTTCTGTGCACTGTAGCAACACATACCTGTCCAGTATTGATGAGAACTAAGAAGTGCCCTTTCAAAACTGAGTATCAAATTGAGAAGCAGGGGAAAAACAATGCTCATTGCTGTAGAATCTCTTCTATACAGCAGGTAGGAAACAGCTTCTCTGAAATACACAGAATAACCCTGAGATTGGTGGTGGGCTTATGAGCTCATTTATCTCAGGGGTTGTGGACTCCCAGAGCTGTGAGTAATGCAGTACAATTGTTGGTTTTGATTTGAAGAGAAGCCCAGGTATTTATGTAACAATAATTGTATCAGAAAAGCTTTGGGAGTATCTTTGCTGTTTCTCTTAGGTTGTTTACTATTAAGAGCTCTTACCTGTATTTTCACTTTCTCTGCTGTTGGTCCACGTACCACCACAGCACAATATTCCATGCAGATTTTGTGGTTTCTTGGTTTAAATGCTCATTAAATCTGTTCAGCTGAGTGTATAAATCACATTTGCAGTTTTGATATAGCTCTGGCTTTAAGGTGTATGTTTCCTTAGTAAGGAAGCAGCTGTATATCTTTCCAGTGCTAATAGTTTCCCCCAAAAAGAATGATTAAGTACTCGTGGGAGCAAAACTAGTTAAAGCTGCCAAACTACAGGGACACTAGTGCAGAAATGGCATTGATATTAAGGGGGATAGGATGTGGTGTGTTGCTGCTCAAACTCTGGCTAGCCTAGCCTGAATGCTGAGATTCAGGCTGCCTTTAGTCTCCTTGTGGCTTTTGTGATGTTGCTGCAGCACCTGAAGGTCCTGCTGCAATGAGGCTTTGCATCCGCTCGGTGGGAGCTGACTGCTCCGTCGGAGGAGCTGTAGATGGGGATGTATGTCTGTATCAGTGACCTTCAGCTTACAGCCTGAGGATTCAGTGTAACTGCAGTCACCACAGGCAGGCTGTGAACTGGGAAGCCTTGGGACAAAAGCATGGGTCCTGTCTGCCCACTCCTGGAAATAAAGGCCACAGGCTTTGGAGAGAGGCCAAGAGAGAGGTGTGATTGTGTTTCTAGCTTAGTCTGGATTTGTCAGCAGACTGAGTATAGGACATACTTTGAAACAGTGTCAAAAAGTGAACAAGCCACAGTGAATTTTAAAGGAGTCATTAAATGCTTTCTTAGAAGTTGCTGAGTTTCATAATCTGGAATGGAATCTTCCAAATGGGATTTAGACATGCTACAGGTTCCTTTACTGAGCAGACAAGAGAAAATATATGCAAGAAGTGGTAAAAATAAAATTGGTTGGCCACCTTGCCTCTGTTTTCTGTTCTTCTGTCAGTATAATGTAGAGGACATGAGATGGGATTTTTTTAAAGTGTAAGAACTTCACTTAAACTGATTTTCTGTTTTATTTTGGCCCTATTTTATATCTACTCTGTACCTACCAGTACAAAACACCCTGCATCTTGCTATACAGAGCTAATGGGGCAAAACATTGAGACCTGAAAGAGGGCAAGACAAGTATAAAAACCATGCAGTGTCCCTACTTACCTCCACAGCCTCATTTAGAAAAGCCCTAAATGCGTGGGGATTCTCTCCTTTTGGCTGAGAAGTATAGATCATCAGATCCTAGGTGTGCTAGTGTTACTAACATCCACTGCCATGCTGTTTCCTGTTACGAATTTAAATTATTACTTTGAAACACTGGCTGATGGTGCTCATGGTAGTCAGTCCACCCCCTCCTTGTGGTTTTTTGACTTCTGTTTTCCAAGCTCATGTTTATTTAGAATGCTGTATATCACTGTTTTTTGTGGGATTTTTGTAACGCTGTCCTAATGACACAAACCAGCCTTGCTGCTGAGGAATGTGGGGGACAGGCAAGCAGCAGAAGCAGCCCGACTCTGGCACAGGCCAGGACGGCAGCACCAGCCTTCCCGGGGTTACCAGCTCCTGCAGGGAGCAAGCTTCCGTGGCCTGCCTTCCCGTGGGAACGGGAGCCCCGTGGAGGTAGAGAAAGACCTTACAGCGTGGGAGATGCTGTTGTCGAGGTTAAGCCCTGCTTGCGTCGGTTTGAGTTTTAGAATGAAAAGCCTCTCAGTTCTTCAAGCTGTTTTCCTAAAGAATCCCCCCCTTTTTCTTTTAAACCTCATCAGAAGAAGTTATTTACGCGCTAGACGCGGCAGTTCAGTCCTTCAGAAGATGCCATAATCTGTTGCTGTTAGCACGCCGGAGGACTTCCCGCAGTTGCAGGGCAGGAGAGTTGGGTCCGTCCCGGAGGACGTGCCCTTTCAAACCGGCTCACGCGTGATAACGGGCTCGGCGCCCACGGCAGCCCTCACCCCGGACCGGGGCGAGCAGGGAGGCATCCAGGGCCGCTGCAGGGCCGGGGACTGTGGCGGCAGCGGGGCGGGTGGCGTGTGGGGCCGCTTGCGCAGGGCCGGTACCTCTGCGGCGAGTGCGCTGCGCGGGGCTGCCGCGGGCCTGCGCCCCTGGGCCAGGGGGTGCCGGCGTCCGTGTCAGGCCCGGCGCTGGTATTTCAGTAATACGGTACTGAAAACCAAGCTATAAGCAGCGAGTCTTTGCTCCACTTTTCCTCGCTCCGTGCCTCTGCTCCGCCCCGTCCGTACTCCCCGCGCTGCTGAGATCAGTTTCCTGCTTTTCGTTTCCCTCGGAACAGCGCTGTTATTCCTCCCCCGAAAGAGTTATTTTCATCGGTCTGGAGCTAATTTCTGCGTGTGGCTGTGGGTTCTGTTTGTGACAGGCGAACGCCGGGCTGGAGGAGCGGTGTCACGGCGGTCGTGGTGTGTTGCAGGGCGCCAGGGCTGTAGGCAGGATGGCAGAGCTCTGCGCCGAAAACACTTGTGTGCCAGCTCTGTGACCGGGAAGGCAGAGGAGGTGAGTGCCGCTCGTACTTGGCGTGGGTCCAGGCAGTTGTTGGAGGTGGAACCAAGAGTCACAACCTAGCCCGGCTCGATAACAAGAGACGAGCAATTATGTTGTTACCGTCTCCGATTAGACGGTTTTACTCCTGCTAATACTGTAATGGAGTATACTCAGGAAATTATGTATTTTGCTGTAGCAAAGATCTGTAGTCAATAAAAGTTTATAGTTTGTAAATATGTTTTTTCTCATTGAAAAGTATAAATAGGTATGACACAAATGCAGCCATAAAAGATGATAAAGGTAAAGTTTAAACAACTTTAAAAACCCACTCACGTTATTTCGGAACTTCTGGATGGATTGAGTAATGCAAGAAAAGAGACTTTACAGTGGTTTAGTAATAACTGTGGATCTAGAACAGTGTGATGTATTTGAGGGAGTGATGTTATAACATGGAAATAACATTATACACATGAAAAGCAAAAAAGAAAAAATACTTTTTACAGTTGCCAAGCATCCCTCAGAAAGGAAGCCAGGTTGGTTGAGTGAAAACAGCGTGTGGAATAATGTCAGTTGCAACAGATGAGCAACTTCTACGGAAAAGTGTCTTCATGCATTATTGCATTGGATTTTTAAAAATTATTTTTCTTTACAGAGTGAAGAATGTAAATATCACAGGTTCATTAATCAATTTTCAGCTTTTCAAACAGATGAGCACCATTCTCTGTATTCCCTCAAAGTTCTGGAATTGCTAATCTGTAACTGGTGGTAGGTTACACAAATACTTTGTGTTGCCATATTCTGCTTTTGCTGTGTTTTTATTACTGCCTGTTAACAATCAGATTAATGGAATGACTTTTTTTGCTCTGGGTGTGATGCTCTGAGCGAGTTTGCAGAGGACTCTTCATGAGAAGCCACTCAAACACGCAGCTGTGGTGGGCCAGCCTGGTGCTGGATGTGCCACTGCAGCTACAGGGCACTGCCACAGGTCTGAGCTGCTCCCCAGGTGACAGGGGACAGTAGTAACAAATCAAAGACCTTGATCAGGATCATCTGAGGCCTAACCATAATTGCTTGTGCTCTTGATCCAGACAAGGGTGTGTGATTTGAGTAGCTGTTTTCTGTTCTGACAAGTTTAATTTATTGATTGTTCTGTAAAATGAAAGCCGTGGAACCCTTTATTAGATCTTACAGTGAAGTTCTCCAGTAGCTTTGCTGAAAGCCGTTCTGGAGAAGCACGTGTTTTAAAGTTCGATGCATTGTGGTGAAAAATGAGAGAGGTGCAGTAAATTGGAAATTGGGAATTGATTTCTGGTAAATTTTTTTGATGAATACTGACTTGACATTTTTCCTTGGTGGAAGTTAGCTCTGCTTCTTACCAGCAGCCTTACACTTTAAGGAGTCTTTCAAGAAGGCTGGAGAGACAGGGCATGTAGTGACAGAACAAGGGAGCATCACCTTAAGCTAAAGAAGGGTAGGTTTAGATTAGATATTAGGAAGAAATTCTTCATCCTGAGCGTGGTGAGGCACTGGAACATGTTGCCCTGAGATGCTGATCCATCCCTGGAGGTGTTCAAGAACAGGTGGAGTGGAGCTCTTAGGAACATGGTCTAGTTGAAGGTGTCCCTGCCTGTGGCAGAGGGGTTGGAGCCAGATGATCTTCAAGGTCCCTTCCAACCCCAACCATTCTGTGATTTTATGCTTCTGTGATTCTTCAAGTTTCAGGGCAAGTAGAAGTCATAAGGGTGTTGTATTATTGGCTCACACTTACTGCTTGCAGTTGAACAGCTTTGTAGGTAAAGGTGTAAGGGCAAAATGAAAACAAACCACTTTTCTAGCCTAATCTGTGGCCTCCACTTGAGTATTGGTGGAGGAGCATTGTATAGGAGGTAACAATAAAATTTCCAGTCATGTGTGGCCTTGCATCTTTTATATTTGTTTTCATGTGCTGGGTATACTGCACTGCATGTTTTTTCCTCTATGCAATCTTTAAATTCATTGCTGCTAAATCTACTACTTGGTATAGACTTGTGCTCAAGAAATTAACCCTGTGTTATGTCATTACTCTGAGGGATAAAAAAGTGGATAAAGACATTTTATGTGCCGTGCACATTTTATCAGTGTGTTAAAAAGACAACACAAGCCCGTTTGTTTCAGTGTGTTGAATATAAAGATAATTCTATGTGCTAATGTCTTCACAAGAAACGTGTGGTAAATGTGCTTATGCTGTAGATTCCCATTTCCATTGTGGGCCCGAGTATCAACCCTTATTTGCCAAAGTTACTACCTTTTTACTTGCCTTCTGCCAGCAAAGAAACTGTGTAGCATTGAGTGCTTCAGCAGAATGTGAAGTGTCAAGTGCAACAGGTATTGGACCTTTGTTCTGTTTTATTCAGTTTGTACCTATTTTCAACATCTCAGTTATAATTGATAGGAGGCGGCTGTAAAAAATCCAACCTGTATCAATAAAGGGTGGCTCTACATTTGGTTCTAATAACTAGTTTTCTTGCTTCACTGACAGCTAGAGTCAAAGCATTTGCTGCTTCTCTGTCATACTTCGGCAACCTAGTTTTCTCTTAGCTTGTAGAAATTGGTTTATGTATTTTGGCATCTACCAAAGGGGGATAAGAAGTTGTGTCTTAAAGCTGGATACTTCCTTACTGGAGATATCACAAGGGTACTAAGAAGTGCTCTGTTTTTGTAGGCATGAAGAGAAGAATGAAGGGAATGGCTCCCAGAGTATTTTTTTTCACCTTCAACATGTGTAATGTTGACCACTATCTTCATTATAGATAGAAGATACAGACATTATTTGAATTACAGCTCCCTGACAAAGAAGTGGAATGCGACATATTTAACGGAAGTAATAGTGAATCACCATATTTAAATGACAGCACTATTACTTAAAGAAACAGTCCTTGCATCTTGGGACCATGCTAATGTTTTTGTTGTATCCTAAACTAGACTGGAGGAATGATCATAGCTAAAATTAATGTTGTTTATTAGCTAAACTCTTTCTGCCTAAAGATAAAACTGACCACTACTTGGTGGACCAGCTAATGTATTGCAAATCAGACTGAAGAACTGAACAGCTCTGTTGCCCCCTAAAAAGGGGTCCAGGAGCGCATAGTAGAAAAGCAGGATAGGGGACACAACTCATTTTGGTTTCAGAGCTGGCCTATGCTTGCTTCTTGTCAAGCTAGAGCCTTAAGGGCAAGCTAAGTAAAGTCCAAGAGGAGGAGGATGTATCTCCAGAATTAGAGCACTACTGTCTATTTCTTTTACTAGGGTCTTACATGTATCTTTTAAACATGATTTTGCAATCTGGATAGTTTCCAGAGCAGATAGCATCAGTTAGTTACTGATGCTGAAGATAACATGTCTTAATTGTGATGTTGTTTTTATCTTTCTCCTGTGATCCTTTCTGAAGTTGATGCTGTAAAGTGTTAATTTCATCAGTTACTCTTGAGATTTTCAGTAATGGTGAACTACCTGAAAAAGAGCAGATAGCTTCTCCTTGAGTGGCCTGTAAAATGAGTACATTTCTCTGGCCAATATTCTAATATTTCTTTGTTTGTTTTTTAAATGGCAGGGTGATATTAGTTGTTTGAGTGTGATTTGTGTGGAGTTCAGGAAGTTTTTGTTAATAGTTTTCAAGCTTTTGTCATGTGTCAGGTGCTGGAGAAACCAACAACAGGTATTCAGCAGGCATTCACTGGGTCAGTGTTTTGGCTAAAGAAGTCAAATGTTACATTCCAAGGTAAAGTTCCTGTTCTGAGATTTGCTAATGTGTACCCATGCATTTTGTCTGGGGCCTTGTTATTTTCTTAGAGACGCCATGCAAGTACAGAAATACACAGTAGTGAATTTTGACAAGGCATAAAAGGATCAATGTTTACTTTGCTTGGAAATTGCTCAGATGGTAGAGTTCAGAGTTGAAAATGTTGTCTCTGCTCTTTCTCTTGCCCTATGAAAGTAAACTGAAAACCGTAGAAAAATGTGGCATATTGTGTCTTCAGATTTTTGTGTAATATTTTAGGATACCTTAAGCTGCAAAATTATACTGTTAATTGAAAACTTTATACAAACCCAAAATTATAATTGTGGGAAAGTAACAAGAGGAATGATAGTTTCAGGATGAGAAAGAAAACTTATTTTAATATCCCTGTCAAGCTTGCACAGTTTTTATAAAGCCAAAAGGACTGAAACAATGACCTAGAAATGCAAACACGACAAAAAATATAAAAATTGGCTACTTGGTTTGATTGTATCTTTCTTTCACAGGGAAAAGTAAGATTCTCGCTTTTTGCTGTAAGTGGAGAAGGTACTTATTAAGAGTAAACCACAAAAACCATGCTTTCTTTGGTAGCCAAGTTATGGCACAATACAAGGGGACCTTAAATGCTCTAGAATTGATGCAGCTGTGCCATGACCATGGCTCTCTAAGTTCGCAGCTTCTGTGCACTTTCGGGGTGCTGCCCCTGTTGCAGCACCTTCGAACAGTGCTGTGTCCTCCCTCCTCGTGGCTGTGGTGTAACAGCAGCAGCTTGGACCATTCTCCTTGGACTTCTGTGTGGGATGATGCTGGGAGAGCCTCACTGGGAAGCATGGTCACAGAAGTGGAGGGACTTAGCAGGGAGCTGGGGTCATGTGCTGCTTTGGGAGACAGTCTTCCCTGATGGCCAGCTAGCCTGACTTGAAACCCTGGCAGCCTCTGAGATTCTTTAGATGTGAAACTTGAGTATGGAAGGGCATGGCTTTTGTACTGCTCTACAGATTACTTCTTCTTTCAAAAGCAGCCAGAGAAGGTGCTGCCAGAAAAACCTGTGCATTTCAGTTGAAGATGAGCAGGATCTGCTGCAGGGGAAAGTTACTCAAAATGTATCCACCCCTTTTTATCTGTTACTTCACTACTGCACAGTAAAGTGCTTTTTATGATATCAGGAGATTAAAATACTTTCAAATTAAAGGGATATCTTTATGCAGATGTTCAAACAAAATATTTTCCCCAAACTAATTAAAAAATTCAACTGTCTGTAGAAATGAAAATAATTTGAGTTTTCCTGTTCCCTGCTAGCTACAAGAATATATAAGGGTGTTTTAAATTTAAAATTGTGCTATTGTAGCTGTAACTGTTCCATACTTAAATAAATAACTTTCTTCTTTTTGTAACTAATGCTACCCCTCAAAGCTTGTTAATGTATGAAGTAACTTGGAAGTAGTAATCAGGTAATCCAGGTGTAAACACCTGGAAGTTTTTTGGGTAAAGATGCAGGCAAATTCCACACGGGCCTATTGTGCATTGACAAAATCTCAGTAAACAGAATTTTAGTGCATGTCACTCAAGAAGCAGGTTCTTGCTAGTCAGGAGCAGTAAAGTGTTACTAGATGTCAGGTATTTCCTTCTCCCTTCAAGGCTCCAGTAAGGCAGGCAGCTGGCCAAGACCCATTTGAAAAAAAACAATGGTATATTCTAACAACGCGACAGGCCTTCCCATCTGTAGCGGTGCTCATGGTTTATTCAGAATGATCACAGGAATAAGACTCTGGTAGAGGTTTTCTGAATTAGATGCTGGGCTTTGACTGAATGTCTGATCTGAGTCCCTGCTCTGTGAATTCTGAATCTGCACCTGGAGATGTTTGCTGCAGGTACTGACATCTGCTTTCTGGTGGACCTCTAGTGAGACAAGGAATCCAAACTGATGTGTTGAAGTGGTGGCTAGGCAGAGGAAAAATAGGTATTTTCTGGGTGGCATTTCATAAGAAGTGAATATACTCTATTATCATCAATTTACACTGTTGCTTGTGACTACATTTTCTGCAGTATGAGTTGACAAATGCACATAAAAGCAGATAAATCCTCTGCTTTTGGCAGTTCTAAGAGGTATTTCAGCTTGTCCTGCAGGTCCTTAGAGAAAGACATCTTCAGTTGACTGATAACTCTTTAGCACATTTCTGCTGAGTAATTAAGGTGCAAATAGAGGCTGTAGAGATGCTTAGGCTTCAGTTAGTAATGTGTTTGTTTTAAGATGGTCAGCCTCCTTCATTTATACATAGAAATAATTAATTCTTGAACATTTTGTCATCTCTTGAAGATGATTAAGGAGCATGATATGCTCCCTTTGTCAAGCCTGGTGGGGAGCAAGGGGGTAAGCAGCTACTCGGCTAACCAAAGTTCCCAGGTCTGTGTTAAGACCTCTAGAAAAGGCATATTATGGTTGTCTTTTGGGGTGATAAAAGCCTGGTCAATATCAGAAACCATTTATCAAAAGGAAGTATGCCAACCTAGGTATTTGCAGCACTAACAAAGTACATGATTTGTACAAAGTGCCATGGCTGATCTGCATATTAAGAAGTAGTAGAGTGGCTTAAAGAGTGGTATTTTGCAATTTCTTGTGTTTTCAAGTCTGCCACTGATTTTGGTTTATGCATGTCACCTTTGCAAAACAGGCCTGCTGTGTGGTGTTCACTTTTATCTTGCATGTACCTGCAGAAAAGTATGTATAGATAGCTACACATGTAAACACTTACGTGTGTGTATGTATGAACATGTATGTAATAGAAAAAGTATGTGCATCTTTACTGTGGTAACAGGACAAAATGAGCTTTGGTGGCTATTCCTGATCCCCATTTACTCTTGCAGTTCACTGAAAATATGAGACAAGGCAACAAGACTTGGCCTAATACATGAGACATGAGTAGACCTCTGGTGCTATCTGCTGCTGATTTCATCAGTGATGTTTTTTGGCATGTTGTGTTAGACCAGTAGTGAACCCACTCTTTCATTGTTGTTAGAGTATGTAAGAGTATCTTATATTTAAAGTACCTAGATAAAGAAATAAAGTGAATTAAATTTGTGTCTAAATAAAAATCCAAATAAAGTAAATGTTACATAAAGTATTAAGAGTGGCATTACCTTTCATATGATTCTGGCTAGTCAAGGCTGCAAAATACTGATATTATTTTTGTTGATAGTACGAATTAGGCCTGTTTAAGAACTAGGGAAATAGATCCGATTAATGCCTGTACAAACCTCTTGAGTCCTGCAGAACTGTTTTCTCAGTTCCAGAGACCTCTGTGACTGGACCGCTGAGCAGTGTGTAGCAAGAAATAGCTCTTGTTGATTTATGGACCTAAAAAGATAAAGGTGTCCCCCATCTTGGAAAAATAAATATGATTGAGTCAGTCTTTCTGCAGGTCCTCCACATAGGGCAAATCGGACCAACCCTTAATTTGTTAGACATGTGAAGCAAGGTGGAGGTGTTGCCTGCTGGGATCAGAGCTTTTAAACATCACTTAGCTGCTGCTCATGCCCTCACTATTTTGAAGGAATCTTCTCTCTTTAATTCTGACACTAGGGCTTGCAAGGATCATTTTTTTTTTCTTTCATGTCTTTGTATAGTTGTAGTACCACTGTTTTCCACCTTCAAATGCAGATTGAAATAGGTTGGAGCTCCTTAACCATACCAGAATGATAATTTGCATTTTATAGCCTTTTTCACTTGCTGTACTTGAATGATGTATAGGATCAATGAAAAAAGCTACGTGACACCTTTGTGACTGAGGTGATTGAGGCAGGTGGAACTCTGAATCACAAGAAGGTTAAGTATGAATTTAAAGAAGCCTTTTGGCTTCCTTGAAAGGTTTGGAGAACCTATGGTTCCTTATTTTGAGGGTGGGGAGGGGAAGCTGCTGCTGCTGGGATTCAGTTATAGGATGTTAAACCGCATGGCAGGGCATAAGGGGGTATATTATAAAATGGTGTGAAAGTTGTGTGTGATGATTAGCACCTGATGCTCACTGTATTAGATTCACCTCTGATCAACAGTGCAAACATCCCAAGAGAAAATATGCAAACAGGAACTCCTAGTCTGTGAAGGAAGAGTAGCAACATGTTCTTCCAGAGTCTGGCATTAGCGTGGCAGCAAAGTGATTTCCAGGAACAAAAAAAAGCCTAAGACAATCTTGCCTAAGATGTATTTAGGTGTCTGCAATTCAGTTATTCAACAGGTAACACAGATTAACACACAGAAAAAAATGGATCTGAGTTTGTTTTGAAACCAAGGTGTTGATATGAAAAATCAGTACCAGTTTTTCACTTTATTACATAGTTGAAATGGCCATTAATTTGAAGAATGAATATTTGATGTTTTCATAAAAAATTCTGTGCTTAAATTTCTGTAGCATACCTGGCTGGAGGGGTTGTACAGATAACTGATAGCACATTACAAATATTTATGAAGCTTAGTAAGATTATTATAGATGTTAATACTGTTTATCAAATCATTATTTTAACTCATACTTCAGATACCTGTTCAGTCTATTATGGTTCTTTCTTTTGCATGTTACTAGGTAGCTGATTGTTCCATGGCAAGCCTACACAGTGGGTTTGTGGCAGAGGAGGGATATGGACCAAGGAGGATCCCTTGGCTTGTCCTGCTGCTGCTGCTTAGCAGTTTAATCCGTGTCACCTGAACTGGTGCTTCCCAGGGGTAGCGACGTTTCTCAGAAAAGGTTTGCCCACCCCTGAAGAGGAACAGGCAGCTGCACAAGGGTTAGAATAACACAGCCATGTTTGTTCCCAAGCATAAGGAGAGAACTTGGTTTTGGCCTTGACATGGGCTGGAAGTGGGAAACTAGCATCTAGGGCACACTAAGGAACATCAGCAGGGAACATCATGAGGAAGGCTGCAAGGACTGTGTCATGCTTCAGATACTGGACCTGCATTGGACTCTTGTCAGTGCTCTTGTGCTTTAAGCGGTAAAAAACCTTGTCTTGCACTGGCAAGCTGGACTACAGAAGCTGGTGAGGCTGCAGGCATTGTTTGTGGCCGCTAGATGACTCCTTCAGCCTGATGGTGGATAAACTCAGAGCTGAAAAGAAGTCTGAAGAGCTGGTGCAGGAAGGAGGGGCTGTTCTGGGTCCGTGCTGAGAGAGGTGCACCAGAACAAACGGGTTATGCATCTCCCAACTGATGGAAGTGTTACATGGTTTTTAGTTTGAGTTGAAGTAGTTCATGGTAATAAAACTCTCCAGGTGACTAATTTGGCATGTTTGTTAATAAGTTTGCATTTTCAAAACAAGGGTGCTAATCTCCGTAAGGTCAGGCTGGATTGACTGAGGCAATAAACATGTAAAGAAGCTAATTTTACAAGTTGTACTACTAGTTGACTAGACTGCAAATGATACCTGGGTTGTGAGGGGCTCTGGCTCTTACTTTGCAGGCTTTCATGAAAAGAACTCACTGAACACTCCATCCAAACCAGCAGCAACATAATGTTATCTTTGCCTCTTCTTTGCATCTTGTAGATGGGCAAGACAAATCCTGTTAGGCTAGGAAAAATGTAAACAGATTTACTGAAGTCAAGGCCTAGACAAAATTCCCACAAACTTGCTATAAATTTTGTTGCATATGTAGAGGGTCCACTCACTATGTGATGCTCAGGATTAAATAATCTTCCTGTCATTTAGAGAGAGTGCAGACAATGCTTTAGTTGCATAAACATCTATTTGCCAATGTCTGTACTAAGTGTGTAGTACCTTTATCAAGGTAATTAGGTGATGAGGTGGTTCTGCTGTTGCTCCATGTGTTTCCTCATATCTGTTTCTATTTCTGAGATGTAATAATGAATCATTAGTTGCCATTAAATGTGACCAGTTCCTGGTGCAAAGTATGTGCTGGATAAAACAATAGTGCCCATGGCTGATTTTTTAAAATTCAAAACTGTTTTTTTAAGCCAAGAATCTCATAGCAAGTAAGACTTGCTATGAGCCTCATCTGTGGCTTGATCTGTGAACACATTATATGATTCTTTGAAGCTGTGAAGTCTGAGTGCTTCAGTGTTTGTGGTAAACTAATCTTGTTTTTAAACTTAATGCACAGTAAGAGTGTCATATTTGGAAATTTTCTTCAGTTAAAGTTTTTTCTCTCTTAAATACAGAAGACCTGTTGGTAAGTCCAAAACTACTTCTGAATTAGCTTCCAAAAATGCAATTCTGGATTGAGTCTTTGCAAACCAGGACTAGAATTTTCTTGACCCAAACTGTCTCTTGAGGGTTATGTTTACCCAGTGGTATATTGGGGTTTAGTTCTTTGGATGTGTCACCATGACATGATATAAAAGCAGGTGTTGTATGAGATTTTCAGTTACTTTCTATTTATGCATGTAGGATATGTATGTAATACATTTCTTTGTATGAATATATGCAAACATCCCTTATCTCTTGTTTTCCAAATATGCATACCTTGACACATACACACAGGCATCCTTCCCTTCCTCTCTACCTTGTATTCTATGCCAAGACCCTGTTTTTGAGATTGTGTTTAAAAGCTGTGATACAGCAATTTTGTACTGGTCTAAAGGGAAACTGCATAACCTGTAATTTACACTACATTTATTTGTAAATAAACTGTGACAGAATTGATGAGCAGAAATACTGAAAAAAGAAACTGAGTTTTGGCATTTGCTTAAATATTTTCTGTCTGTCTTGTTGCTGAGTCATTATTTTGTTACACTAAGTGTTCTGTTTAACTTGCTTTCTGAGATTTCCATGTTTTTATCTGTTTACTTAAAAGCTGTAGTTCTAAGGAGATGCCTTGCGTGGTTTAATTGAAAGGCCAAGAAGGAAGATTTAGGGGCAAGGCCAGGAGCAAAGCTAATGGCCATCTATTTAAGCTTACTTGGTCTGGGTGCGTTCAGTGTGTTGATCTTTTATGTGCTGCAAGAGAAATAAAGCTGTGCTGCACCATGTTAAGATCTAGCTAATAAAATGTAAAGAAAAAATAAAAGGGAAAATTACCTAATCCTGTAGTTCCCATTAGATTCTCGTTCTGAGAAGTGTTTTATTGTTGGATTTATGCTTTTTCTGCTGCTGTCAGTGATGGTTGTAGATATGAATAGAAGGCAGCATGTGTAGCATGGATCAAAGCGAGGTGAATGAGCTGAATTGGAAATTTACCATGCTTGAGCTAAGCTGGCAATGGAAATGACATGAACGGCTTAATTTTATTTAGAGTTGTGTAAAGGGAGAAGCATTCATGTGAGTGCATGTGTGCAGGTGCTATCTCCCCCAGCCTCTGCCTTGTCCCTCCTCTCATTCTCCTGGGCCCCTGGTGACGTGCTGGACATACAGGTTATCAGTTCTGAGCACGTCTGGCATTTCAGGAATTAGCTGGGCTGCTGCTGGGAGCACAAGGGATGGTGGCATATTTTATGTTCAGCTTCCTCTCTGAAGTGGCTGAGCTGAGTCAGACAGCAGGGAAAAGGCTGAACAAGGCACTGATGTTTCCCTGAAGACTGCTGGTGTGCTTTCCTGCCTGCCCTGTTCGCTGACTGTGATCTGGTGATGGAATAGCCAGTCTCTTTGGTATTTCTTTGTCCCAGCCCTCAGCATAGTCAGTGTTCAGGATGGTTAATAGGCATACTTCCTAATGTTATGTCTTAAGAAGGAAAGCTTCAGATATTTCTTACCCATTCCTATTTTCACCTCAAATGCAAGCATTTGATTATGAAGCAAGATTTAACTGGGAACTTGAAATGCTGTTGAAGACTGTTTGCAGAAAGTTTGTCCTTTTTATTCATGCATTGAATTACTTAAGTGTAAACTGAATGTGTCTTAAAACAAGAACTCCTAAAACTTTTATTTTGTCCTGCAAAACCTTGGGATATCTTTGTACCCTAACGTTGTACTTTGCAAAGGTTTATACCTGTATTACCATCACAGGGAACATTGCACTAGTGCTCTCATGAAGTTTCTGTCACCTGGAGTCTTTCCCAGCATCAGTTTTAGAAGTTAGGTTTCATTTCCTAATGCCAATATTGACATAGTTGTGATTTGGGTGTATTTAGTGTTCACTCTGAAGAGGGTATATTCTTGGATGTGCATCCAGAAAATTGTTTTGTTGTGGGTGGGACTTCTATTGTATATGGGCACCAGGGTTCCCTCTAGGATTAGATTTCCTCATCCTCCCAAAGCTGCTTTGAGGAGAATGCTTTTTGGACTGCTGAGAATTGGATTTGGCCTCAAAGACTGTTCCGGTGCATTGTGTATCAACTACGCAGAACACCCGACAGTTCACAAGTGTCCTCCCCAGCCATGGGGACCAAAGTCCTGCCATCTTCTTTACCCTTCCTAGCTCTCAGAACAGGAAACCTATAGAAAAAGACTGGTGAAATGCTTAAATTGCAGCTGTTATTACTAATACTTCATTTTAGAATGATACCAGTGCTAATTTCACTGGTTTATTTGGACTCCTGTGAAGTCAGTCATAATCTCAGTCTGTCTCGTTTCCAGCCTTGTATTTCCAGGTAATGTGCAACTACACAATCTATTTATGGCTTGTGCCAGTGCATCATGCTGGATGACACATAATTTTTTGCATGTGAATTAAGGAGGGGATAAAGAATCTGTATTTATTTAATAAGACTTGGTTCCCTAACTGAGTTGTGGCAGAAACTCTACATGAGGTGGTACTAGAGACATAAAAGTAATACCTCACACTGGTTAAGCCCTTCTAGTGCAGCTGAAAGTTGTAGATCAAGTCTCCAAAGAGATGGACTATCTGTAGCAGAGCTTTTACAGCCTGAGATGGACAGATCCCATGTGAAAGTGGGGTGCTGATGGTAACTAGTTGAAACTTATTCTGGATTTTGGAATTGTTACTGGTTTTCCCTCTCAGCTGTGAAGAAGCAGCAAACCAGACTTTTAATAGATGCTAGATATTTGTTTGTTTATAATAGGTATCCCATCCAGGTGATTGATGGGCTATCTCTGTTTATCTTGAGGTATATTTCTGCATCAAGCACTTACTTTAATTTGGTAGAGATCTGTACCACTTCAGTTTGTGATAGACTACAGGGCAGCATGCATAGATATGATTGCATAAACCTGCAATTTAGGTGCTATTAATTACAAATTTTTTTAAAATCCCTAACCTAAACCTAAAAAAAATCCTAGCACCACAAAACCAACCCCTCTCCCAAAAAAATCCGCCCAAACAGCCAACAATTGAATATGCATAATTTTGTGTATACAACAGTTTTACAGTCATCCTTGATGTTCTGCTGTTGACTATCTCTACTGCTAGAATAGGCAAAAAATGCTGAAAAGTGTTCTTTACATTGTATTGTTGTGGTATTTTTATTTTTTTACTTTATTTTTCACTTTATTTTTCACTTTATTTTTCACTTTATTTTTCACTTTATTTTTCACTTTATTTTTCACTTTATTTTTCACTTTATTTTTCACTTTATTTTTCACTTTATTTTTCACTTTATTTTTCACTTTATTTTTCACTTTATTTTTCACTTTATTTTTCACTTTATTTTTCACTTTATTTTTCACTTTATTTTTCACTTTATTTTTCACTTTATTTTTCACTTTATTTTTCACTTTATTTTTCACTTTATTTTTCACTTTATTTTTCACTTTATTTTTCACTTTATTTTTCACTTTATTTTTCACTTTATTTTTCACTTTATTTTTCACTTTATTTTTCACTTTATTTTTCACTTTATTTTTCACTTTATTTTTCACTTTATTTTTCACTTTATTTTTCACTTTATTTTTCACTTTATTTTTCACTTTATTTTTCACTTTATTTTTCACTTTATTTTTCACTTTATTTTTCACTTTATTTTTCACTTTATTTTTCACTTTATTTTTCACTTTATTTTTCACTTTATTTTTCACTTTATTTTTCACTTTATTTTTCACTTTATTTTTCACTTTATTTTTCACTTTATTTTTCACTTTATTTTTCACTTTATTTTTCACTTTATTTTTCACTTTATTTTTCACTTTATTTTTCACTTTATTTTTCACTTTATTTTTCACTTTATTTTTCACTTCATTTTTCACTTCATTTTTCACTTCATTTTTCACTTCATTTTTCACTTCATTTTTAAACTGAATATTATTGCAAATGCTTTAAAATATGGTGACAATACATTTTTATTATGTCAGAAACAACTAAATTACATTTAGGCTAAGTTGGAGACTCAGAATATGCTCTTATTTTGTCTAATAGGCATGTACATAGACCAGGCATAGTAAGGAAATACAGGTGGAAACTTGAAGAGTTGTCTTGATGCCACTTTTTCCTATGCAGGTGTAGGCACAAGGACTGAAACTGAGGATTGGAGTAAATGAGTAGTCCCCCATTCAATTATTTCATTTCCTGATAAAATTTTATTAAGAATTGTCATTTTTATTTTAAGAAGTTTAAATAATAACAAGGTATTTGTGGCTTTTCTTCCCACCCCCACAAAAACTGTTTTAGTTGAGCATTCTGATAAGGTCTGTAATTCCATGATTACATAGCATTGAGGAATGAAGGAAAATATCATGCTATTCAGCAAACACAGTGTACAAATACAAGTTAATGGTTAACTACACTTAAGTCTGGAAATGATTGTATATTAATTACAGTTAATTATGAGATGATACAAGCACATTGCCGTGCAATGTGCTCAGAACGCACTGTGACTTCAAAGTGTGTTTTAGGACAAGAATTTGGGTATTAGCACCTCACTTTAGGACAGAAATACCATTCTTCACTACAAAAATCACTGAAAAACCTTTATGGCTCAGCCTGGTCTTAACGTGCAGGCTTGTATTCTTCAGTGAACACCTCCAAAGAAAAGTTAATCAATTTCCATTTGAGCAGCAGTGATAACAGCTTGCCCAGCTGCATGGTTTGCTACCTGTGACTGGCCCCATAGAGCAAAGGTAGTTTCTCCTGATGGATTTTTGGAACCACTTTGAAACTTGTCCCTGTTAGAGTTGCCTTTAGGCAACTCCTAGCGTGCTATGTTTTGGCTTCTGCATATCTGTTTTCTGGCTGCACACCAAGATGAGATATTTAAGAGTGTGCTGTGCTCCCCTCTGACTATACCTCTGGAGCAGCCTCTATGAAATCAGGATTTTTGCAGCCAGTTTTCCCTTACTTTCTGCCCTTAATCAGAGGCTGTGTCAGGGAAAAAAGTTTGCTTTCCAGATTTTTTTTTTCCCCAAGACAAAATCAATCTGTTCTTCATCCCATGGTCTTTAGCCTTTTTATAATATTACTACTAATAATACTTACTATTTTTGGCTAGCACCTTTTGCTGAAAGTCAGTTTCTAAAAAAAAATGTCAGCTTGTATGACAAGGAACTCCTCTGTGCAACCCACCTCATGAAAGTTTCACAAGGTCTGCAGAAGTGCTCAGCAAGTGGGAGCTCAAAGGCCACAGCTCTTAAGTCTTGATCTTGAGAATATTTGCATGTAGGCATCGCTTCTCCACCAAAGCTCCCTTCTGTTGACCTCAGGGCTGACTTGTGTATTTGAAACGGAGCCCAAATATTAACGCTCGCGAGTTGGTGACAACAGGCAGTGGGGAGGCAGGGTGTAAGTGCACTGCTGAGAAGGGTGGCATTCAGTTTCCTGCTATCAACTGCCCATCCCGGTGGTCTGACTACTGCCCTGATACTGCTCCAGAAGGATGGGCATGTTCTTGGGCTCCGCTGGCATATTTGCCAGCCCATGAAGACATCATAGGTACTCCAGTCCTTCTTACACACTCACAGGTACTGAAGGACAGATTTTAGGAAGCAGCATCCATTCCTAAGTAGCTTGACTCTATTTTAGAGTAAAAGCAACTTTTCTGAAACTCTTAATAAAAAAGCAGTAATTACTGAAATCATTGTCAGGGTCATGACGAGCTGCTGCATCAATCTCTCAAGGCAGTTACGATCATCCTGTTTTCTTCAATACTCTGGGGATACTCATGGTGTTGGAACTCACGCTGAGGAATAGAGGCAGGGCTGATGGATGATAATGGTTGAGTTGGTCTGTGTGTGATATTGATGGAGGGGGAAACAATGCTGTGTTTCAGCCGGCTTTAGCCGTGGCTTTGGTTTTCTGTCAGCATTCCAGTTAACAGTGTTGTTTAAAATTCAGCTCTGTGGTATCTGTAAATGCCTCTTATGAAGTGGGGAGAAAGTACTTACATACTCTTACAGATGCTTTCAGTTACCACATATTAATATAAATACTTGTCCCTCTGAGTGATTGCACAAAGCAAGTAGGACCTAAGACATCAGCACTTCCTTAAAAAATGGGGATGTTTTTCACCCTTTGTAAGTTTGATTTGTTTTCAGGTGGTTTGTAACTGGCCACTCGCTGATACGGTGCAACTAATTTTGAATACCTAAGCAATTAGTTTTTTACATCATAAGCAGCTACTTGTGCAGTGAACTTAAAGCTGATTTCTGCTGTATAGTACAGAAACAAATGTATTACTTGGCACTGGGGAATAATAATCCCTACCTGACGCCTAAAGCTCCTTATGGACTGCATTACTGTGACTCTTCACTGGGTAGTTAACAGGTATTGTTTCCTGTTTTTCAGAAAGCTGAAATAGGATGTATGTCCTGGGTTGCCAACTAGATAGATAATGGAGTAGAACCCTTTCAACACCTCCAGTGCTATGTTCAGTCTTCCATGGCCTCTCGGTTTTTACAAGAAAAGTCAATGTGACCTGCAGCACCAAACATAACAAACTTGCATAATAAGATCCAGAATTTGGGGGAGACTGTAAAGTGGTGCCTGTTGACAGGCACACTTACTTAAAGATTCCTGTGTTAGGAAGATTATCCTCATACAGCTGTCTTTTCAAAAGAGTTGGCATTGTCACTAAGCAGCATCCAAACAGATCTGTTTTCATAAATCTAAATGAGAAAAGCTTTTGGGAAAGCCGTGAGGCCTTATGTAGGCATATGGGCTACCTGTCTTCTTGCCAGCAAAATGCTACCTGATCCACAGGAAGATGAAGCTCCCATCCCAGCATGCTTCCTTGTTGTTGCACCCAAATTTATGTGAGGACTGCCTTGAAAGTTGGTCTTTTACCTCTTTCCGTGAACCTGAAGAGGAAGGATAGGAATGTAAATGTACTGAAGGCACACTCTTATCAAAATTATCAAATATCCCAAAAGCATTACAAATCTACACATTTATTGCAAGTTTATGTAATCTGTTTGTAAAACTCCTTACCATAGTATAGTTTTAATGATGTATTCCTGAGATAAAACAACAAAACCAAGTAGGATTATTTTTACCTGAAACCAGTTCTTGTAAGTCTAGTTTTGAATACATCTTTGTGGACTTGCAATCATACCTGGTATATCTTTAATTTCTTGAATTTAAATGCAGTGCTTCCCATTTTGAAACAAAATTGGACTGGAGAAGGGGTTGTGAAGAACGTCAGCCTTACTTTGAGAGTCCCTATGTTTCTTCCAATTAGTTTGAAAGAGAAATCTTGCTCAGGTGGTGTTTTTCAGTAAGACCGTTGACTCTGCCAGAGCTGATACACTGAAAATGTGTATGGATACAAATGCACCAGGTACATTTGGAGAAGGATTGTTTTCTTTTCTGGTCATTTACGTTGATTGTAACCTTTCTACATATGGGTTAATCCTGCTGCTCTCAGTGTGGATGGCTTTAATGGAAAGCCTGACAGAGGGTATCCATAAAGTCTTCTAAAATACACACAACAATGGGGGTAAATGTAGACCTTCTGAAAAGAAGTCTTATCTGTACTAACTAGTAAAATATTTTTTCTGCCTTTTATTTGTACACATTTCTGTGCTTTTCCAGATTCTCAAACTACCTAGGGTATAAGTTTTTCACTTTTTTTTTCTACTTTAGGACTTCTGTCGGGAATCAGTCCAATAAAAGTTGAAGATAACGTGTTAGGAAAACAGTTCTGAGATTTTATTTTTGTGTGCCAGTAAAGAAGAGACTGCAAAGCTGTTGACTGTTACTGGAACAGCATGTTTGGGGGTAAAATAATTCCTTAATGTTAAATTGAAGATGTCTGTACATAGATATTTTTTAATATCCGATGCCCATTATTTAGATTACCTTTTATAATTTGGTTAATCACAAGGTGTGAAAATAGATGTAGTCACTCTAGTTGATTTTAGAAGCTGACAGGTGCAATTTAGAAAAAACTATTTTGATGTTGAGTATTTTGCTCTGCTATGGCTTTCAGGGTGGAGGTTTTCTGGTTTAGTGTTCTGGATGTTGTTTGCTTTTTGCTTCAATATTTTGTTCAGAGAGATTTAAACTTTTATTTATGTTTCTTTCCTTCTTCCCCTCATGCATCATCATTCAGTATCTACTAGTGCTCTGTAGGATTAAGAAGAATTAATAGTCATCATTTTTCTGTTCATTGTACTGTTTTCCAGTCTCTTGTAAAAGAACTTTTATTTTTTAATACTGAAATCTGTCAAATGATGTAAAAACAAAACAATGGAGAAGATTTATAATTTTATTTCTTTCTTTCTGATATGAGAGTGTATTCATTTCCAATTTATTTTTGGCATTAAAAGAAAATCAGATCAAGATAAGGATCCCATTGAGCTGAATACAGCAGACCTCAAAAGATATAGTACATTGTACTCCCAAGCACTAACCACCTGGAATCACAGTTACTTCAGGCTATTAAATGCTGTGGTTATAGTTCCAGACATAGGAATGCTGCAGTGGTTTTGGACACCTGTCCGTCCATTCCACCAAAATGCTTCTGCAAAACTAGAAATACGGCTTGAAGGTAGCTGGTGTGTGGAGTAACTACAGAAGCACATTGGTGGGAAGTGGAAGAGAATGTTCAGGAATTCCTGGCAAAAATCAGGTTTAAAAAAAAAAAAACAAACCAAAAAAAAAACAAACAGGTTTGGCTGTAGGCTGGTTATAGGGTTTCTGTGACAAATCTGCTGAATGCAAAAGCTGGAAGAATGAAAGGAATGTGCATTGTTTGTCCTGCACAGTTCAGCTTGGGGGAGCAGAGTTAATTGTGTTCTTCCTGCGGTTTTACTGTGATTGATAAAGTTAATTTTAGGCTTGATTCTGCCTTGTCTGGCAGCTCTGCTATCCTGTTGTGCTCAGTGTGGGAGAAAGGGAAATAGGTCACATGCACAGAAACTGGTCTTGCAGGCAAAACCTGGTGGGCAGCTTTGGTGACACGGAGATGGAGCTGTGATCTGTTTATCCGCTTGTTGTTCTGCAGGCTGGGGCCGGGAGTAGGACTGGGAACTAACGGGACTCTTTGTGTTGTTAAACAGTGCACTGACAGGGAGCCTGTCTGCTGAGTCAGGAAATGGCAGGTTTGCATCACTACTTCTAGGAGTGCCTATTGAGGGAAAGGGTGGCAGTGCAGAATTTTATTTTGGAACATTCCACTGAATGTATGTAGTTAAATAAATCCAGATAAGATTTTGAAACAGTTCAGAATAATAAAAGGGTATATGTGTGTCCATGCTGAAGTCAAAATGCTTCACGTTATTACTGTTTGCAGAATTTGAGACATTAGTGTATTGATTTATTTTTAAATATACATATATATATAGATAGATAGATAACATGTAGGTTGCTGTTGCAAATAAAAAAATAAACAAGAAAATGTGTCTTGTAAAGTATGAAGTAGCAGTATGAAAGATTTCACAGAAAGCTTACATTTCCTTATTTTGTGGTCTCTTGTTTGTTCAGGTTATATGTTTGTATATATATATAAAAAAGATAACATACATATGAAGGTTTTTACTATATATATATATTTTTCATCTTGCATTTTACATAGGAGGCTTGAGAATTTCCCCTCCAGGTGCTGAGCTTATGGAAGCAAAATCTGAGCCTTTTCCAATATTTTTCTCTTTGTATCTTTGTGGTTCTGTCAAACTGTGGCCAGAGTGTTCTGGGCTGGAAGGGACCCACAAGGATCATTAAGTCCAACACCTAAGGGAATGGCTCTGTTATGCCCAGTGTACAGGCAGACTTGTGCAGTATCAGCCACAAGAGTCCTGCATCTGTGGGAGTAGCTCCATAGGCTGGCTTGGGGAAGTTTGGCAGGGCAAAGAGGCTGGGCCCAGGAGTTCAGAATAGTTTGAAAGAGCCCAGGAATACACATAGGGAAATATGAGTGTTTTTTCAACTTCTGTTTCACAGCTGTGTTTGTAAACATGTCCAAGCTATATCAACCTGCAAGTGAAAGTAACTTCTGCTTATATGGATAATATTATGAATTAGTATGTCTTACACCAAGCTTTGCCTTAAAGAGAAATTCTGTTTCATGAGAGAATTAACCTGTGAAACTCAAGGTTTTTCTTTTGAAATTTATTATCAATTAGGTATCTGAGCAGCTTTTTTTACTGCTGATCATGTTCTCCTCAGAGGGAGAAGCTGTGGAGAAAGGAGGAAGATTTCTTTTGAAACTCAGGATAAACCCACTTTCTTCTCAGTGCTTTCTCACTCTCTTGATGTAGTGTAAAGCAGGTAGCAACAATCTGTCCTAATTCTAGTATATCCATGAGCAAGTCACTGGGTGTTCAGATGTGTTGCTACGCCTCTGTTACTTTCCTTTTTTTTGTCTTTTTCCCCCTCACCCTCTTAGATTTAATCTATCTTAGGAGTTACCAGGCAAGGTTTGGGATCCATTGAGGGGAGTGATGGTGAAGAGCATTTCATTTTCTTCACTTACATACTCTGTTTGATTTTCAGACAGTTCATGTGGATAACCCTCTAAAAGTCTGGGGGCAACTGCATTTTCTGGTTTGTGTGATTCTGAGCTATACCAAATATCATGAAACACACTGTGCTGAGTCGAAATAGTTCTCAGATCTCTGGCTTCTTTGAGAACCTTTTCCAGTTGGAGGTTGGCTTCTGTGTCAGAGACTATTTTTAGGCTGTGAGATGCTTAGGTCAATGATTTTTGTTGCTTGAATATTTGAAGACCATATGTGAAACGTAGAAAGTTTTGGTATTGTACAACTCTCTCTTGAAAAAAGCTTTTTCCTGGGGATTATGCCTGATGCACCAGTGGCTTTTAGTGAGCCTATACATGAACCTGAGCCTCTGCTGTGCCTGTTGTGAGCTGGCTGTTGTGAGCTACAGGGATACACCTGCAGGTCTGCTTGCAGTTCCCACATGTTTGATGGCATTTCTCAAACTTGATGTACTTTGAAGCACTAGCAGGCTTGGTCGTTGCTTTTGGGCTAAGCAAATAGATGAGGAGCCTTGGAAGTGGCTATTCAATTCCCAGTTACTTGTATCTCCATTTCACTTCTATTTCTCATGGAAAGGGTGCCTGCTTGGGTCCTGGGAGGCTTCTGAGCCCTTGGCTACAGCCTTGAGCAGGCATCTCTGACTTGCAGCATTTCCAGACTATAATGTCTTCCCCAGGAATAATCTCCTCGCTAGAGATTGATAGATACTCTAACTAACATTGGATTTAGCAGCAGTTGCCATTCATCCAATCTTCCTGATGGGGGGAAGAAGGTAGGTAAATTTCACTCCTGTCAAGCCAGAGGTGATGGTTTTAGAGCTCAGGGGGCACAAGGAGTTCATCGATAACATGGATCAGATCCTCTAGGTACTGTGAATCAGTGTAGTCAGCTGGATAAGGTGGCCTTGCTGGGGTTGTGACCTATGACTTAAAATAGGTAACAAGATTCAATATTGTGTTGGTTAGTTATGGCATCTAATACTGACTGTTCAGGAAAATGCCTGCTTCTTCATTTTCCTCCAACTCAAGCTTGTAACTTATATCTTAGTGTTGTCTTAAATTAAGCCTCAGCCAATCCAGTATTGTGCCATTCTCCTTTAAGCATAAGTTGAGGTGTGCAGGGCACACACAGAACTCCAGATAATCCTTGTTTGCTTTTGACTACTGGTAACAACTTTGTTGAGTTAGGATGAGTTGGATCACCAGTATCTGGCCACCATCTGATGATGTGTCAGAGCCTTTTAACAGTGTGTTCAGCCATGAACAAATGGGCTGTGTAATGCTGATCTGCATCCCTGTATCTCAAACTTCAGCTGTAGTAGGAGAGTTTATTTTTATATTTTTATATTTATATTTATATTTATAAATTCCATCCACTGTTTCTATGGCAATGGGCAGTCTGCTGCAGTCACCTAGCAGGTGCTGCTGTGTCCCCTTTGTGTCATCATGAGAGATGCATTAAGAGCTAGCTGTTGTGTTAGGTACGTGGCCAGGCATGTGGTGGGACACACCATGCAGAGTTTTCGCATGTGGAGAATTCTTGATGGTCAGTGCTCTCTGGAATGTGGACACCTGGTGGGTGTTACGGTGTGAGCACCAGTCTGGTACTCCTGTGGGATGGACCTTGCAGCAGATCATGGGATAAGGATGTTTTTTTGATTGGGTATCTGCAGCTTCTACAGGGAGTGCTGTTGTCCCAGTGGTGAGGTGGAGTGAGTAGACTCCATAAATCCTCTTTCGTGACATTTTCTCCATTCAAATCCCCTATCATTTGACTTTCATAAGGGAAAAATGTACTTGACCTGGCTTTTGCTGTAGGCCAAAGTTCACATGTATAGTCAGCTACACAGCTCAGCTGCTCAAATTACAGTAACTTAGTCCTGTTTCTAAGCTCATAAATCCATTTAACCTAAATCAAAGTAGTGAACTCTCTAAATTATTTGTCTTACGAGGCTTCAGCTTTGTGGATTCTTTGATCAGATATCAGCCTGGTTTTTGTGACACGCTGACAGTCACATGCCAAGGATGTAAATTCCAACATTTGGTACAGCTGTGTTTCCCTGGCATTCTCTGAGCTTTGTGGTGTTGAGGAACAAGCCTAAGCTATCTGAGAGTAAACAAGTCTCCCTGAAATAAGAACTGAAAACATCTGAGTTAATTTTAGTTAACTGTTCCTCTGTAAATAAGGGCTTGTTGTCTATGTAAGATAACTTCCGTAGCCTAAAAAGTAGGAAATTCTCTTTGCTGATGTGAATTTCTGTAATGGCCTGTGAAAAGTTATGTGACACAGGTAGTCCAGAGAAAGCAAAATGTCAAATACCAAACACTCACTGAGTGATGTAATTCCTTTCTAATCTGATACAGAGCTTGCATATAGTGCATCTTAACACTGAGCTCTAGCAGGCTCCAGCATAAATGGTCTTCTGAGATGCATCTTGTTAGGATTTAATGTCATAAAGCAATTCATAATTCAGAAGAGTCTCTCTCCAAGGGTAAAATTCCCCTCTCCTAGCTCTTGTAAATATGTGTATACAATAAAATAAACAAGTTTGATAGAGGTACAAAATGCAAAAGTTGTACATGTTAAACTGTATCCCAGCTGTTCTGATTTAGTAATTTCACTGTATATATAATACAACAGAGTAGACAGTATGATTTCTGGCAAATTACTTATTTTATACTTTCTCCAGTGAGACCATTTTAAAACACTGCATTTCAGTATGCTTTTATTGTGCAAAGCAATAAGAACTGCATTAGAATTTTTCAGATAGCACTTAAAAAAACAGTGAAGTCAATCTTTCTTCACTGAACACCCATTCAAAGTGATAAGAATGCATACAGGATGCTCAATTAGAGTCTACAAAATGTGAAATTACAAACTTGAATGTATTTATTTTATTTATCCTGACTTACCTATTTTATTTATCTTCGGCTTTGCTAGGGACTCTTTGTGGTGAAGAGCTGCTCCAGAATGAAGTCATAGAGTGATTCAGTAGAGGTGTTCAAGCATTATGTAAGCTGTCAGTTTGCTTTTCCTCTTTCTGGATCGTTCTCCTTCTATAAGATTTTATTTCCATAGCCTGGCATAGGTATTGTAGGTCATTATCTGCATTGTGAAGGGTGCTTTTCCATGAAGCAGGGAAGGCAAAATCTCAAATTGTCTGAGGTTGAATAAGAAAACCCTTTAAATACAAAGGTGTCAGTAGTTCAGTAATGGTCTGTATTCCTACCTCTCATGCATGCTGATTTAAATTAGCTTTGAGTCTAAGCTTGGTGTAGCCATATATATTTATATATCGTTTCTCTGGTATCATAATAGAGACTTTTGGGCTTCCTTGGCAAAACAAGATAGGGAAGTGGAAATGAAAGTAACCTGGGATTTTTGTTTGGTTTGATTGCTTCTTTTCTCCAGAGAGATGGTTTTGTGGGTCTGGGTTTTTGTATGTGATGATTACCACACTCAGCTTGTTTATAACCTTATCTATGAGGAAACCGTCATCTTTTAATGAATGTCTAGGAAAAAGCCTAATTACTTAAAAGCACAGCCTTTTTAATAAGGAGATATTTTCTTCTGCATCACATTGCTTTCTAAAGATGTCTCTGAAGCTGAACACATTAAATTCAAGTCTACAATGCTCTGTACCACAAAGACCTAGCAAGATCTTAGGACTTCAGGACACAGCCTCTGGAGTTGTGCCTGGAGATGTCCTGAGTACTTGCAGATATGAGTATACTCAGTGTGCTGTTACTTGCATAGCAATAACTGATGACAGGTTTTATTACAAAAAAGGTGATCTCCAAGGTGTGCTGCCCAATACATCTGCTGTCACGTCCCCCCTCTCCACAGACACTCTTGTATCAATCTCAGAGCAAACATCTAAATAATACCTGGAAGGATTTAGTCTTTAGGGCCTTTTTTGTTTTGGAGTGGGGGTTTTTGGTTTTTTTTTTTGTTTAGTTTTTGTTGTTGTTTGGTTTTTTGGGGGGGGGTTGTGTTTTTTTTGTTTGGTTTTTGGTTTTGCTTATTTATTATGCATCTTCTGATAAATCCTGATCTTATGGAAAATAAATCCTGATGATTTTAGGCTGCTTTGGAGTCAGTTCACCACTGTTGCAGGTGTGAGCCTTGCAGATGGAAAGGTGTGCCGAAGCCCTGGCTTTAAGCCCTTGGAGAGAAGGCTGGCAGTGCAGAAAGTGGGCTTTGTGGAGCAAACGGGGCCATGTGTGGCCCCAAGCTTGGCATTGCTCTGAAGGCAGCTGAGGCTGTTTCAAGTGAAATCTCTGCTGACTTTGGTGACGTAGGAAGAGCACTGAGTTATGTAGTGAGGAAAGGAATTTGGAGCTTAAAAACCCCCAGTGCCTTGAGGTTGATGCTGTAGCACTTGTCAGCCCTGTTGCACAGATGTCCCTCTTGGGCATTGGAGGTTTGCCCACACTCGGCTTCCTGTAGTCCCTTGTGCAGGGAAGGGAAGGGCTCGAGATGCTGTTCAGCTGTCCTGGTGTCTCTAGCAGTGTGTTTTGCCCAGTGGTAACTGCAGGCAGAGATGTGGCTGACAAAGCCACTTACCTGCCATGGAGTAGTGTGATTGAAGGAATGCTGAGATGGCAGCTGCTGTATTCACCGGGATGTTTTCAAAGAAAGCTGCATTCATAAGGACACAGCAGGAGTAAGGAGACTTGGCAGTTACTGTTTGGGTGCATTGTGGGCTGCTCATTATTAATTCATCAGCACTGGATGGTCAGTGTCATGTCCATCTGGCTTCTGCTCCCCTCTGTTCCAGGTGATGGGTGAATGTTCTGAGCAAAGCAAAGTTTGAGGGAGGGTTGACAGGCAAATAGTTTTCCTTCTGCAACAAGTGAGGTCACTGTAGGAAAGTGAAAAGGTGGAAGGTGGCTGTCACTGTTCTGCTTTGTAGTTTAAATCTCTCTGCTGTGGTTCCTAATGTAAACAGAAAAGGGATTCTGATCAGCTTTCAAGAAAAACTGAAAGCAGATTTGCTACATTTGAGTAAACCAAATTTACAGCATAGAGGAACTATCCTGTGATCTTTGACTTCATTGTATCATTTCCAATTACTTGGACATGATCAATTCCTTAATTGAAAACTGACTGTACAGCAAATCATTATTAAAAAGATAAACCTCAATGACATTGCTGTACCCATCAACAGAACAAAATGGAAAATTCTCTTCTATTCAAAGAGATCCATTCCTTAAATGTAGAGAAAGGGATTTCATCAGCAAATATTCTCATTACATGAATAGTTTTGTATTGATAGTTTCATTTCAGTAAACTATATCTTGACTTGTCTTGTGGGCACAGCTGCCACTTCTTCTGTAGCAGAGCAGCTGGATGTAAAACCTTGAGTTTATGACCTGACATGTATACATAGTTAGATGTAGATATATCTTGTCTGAACCTATATCTGTATTTCCATCTAGGAATATCTGTATAAGCATAATCATACAGTTTGTAAAGCTCATTAAAAGTATGGAGGCATTCACAAATACTCCATTCTGTATGTGTTAAACAATCAGCAAAGATTCCCAGTAGTGATCAAAAGAACTGAGAAAAACAATATTTCCATCTTTGTTTCTCTGTGGTTATAAAGATAGGAAGATAAAACCCATAAAGCCTACCTGTAATCTTGTTTGAGGTGTAGCTTACTTGTGAAGTGGCTTTTTTATGTTGGCTGGAGGTTTATTGTTTTGGTTTTTCTCTGCTGGAGAACTACAAGAGCGGTTTACAAGAGCTGGAGCCAGACTGTTGGAATTTTTTTTATGAAGCCACTTCTTTGACTGTTGGTTAAGAAATGTGAGTTTTACATAGGTAATATTAAAAGCAAAATGAGAACCCAAAGTTTAAATAACCCATTTTACTAAGAGAACTTCTCCTTTCAGTTTTTATGGGCCTCTGGTACTTTCTTGGGGGTTCTCCAGAAAGTCTTGCCAAAAGGAGATCTAACGAAACAGTACAGGCCAATATCCTCTACTTAAGGCAACGTTGTTTTTGACTACAGCTCTTCAGTTTACTGTTTTACTTGGTATTTTTGAGGTGTACAAAGCATTATTAAAAAGAATAACTGATAACAACAAACCCCCAAATTAAAAGGCAGATGTTTTCCACACTTCTCATATTCACTCACACATCTTCATATGCACTCAGAGAGCTGAATCACAGACCATGGGACTTGGCAGCAGAGGGAACCTGTGTTTTATGTGTTAGTGCTCTCTTTCCAGACCTCAGTGTTTCCTAGGAATGCCTACATCAAATGTTTTCCTACAGTTCTTTTTCTTTGGTTTTTTTCTGGCTGGTTGTGTTGTATTGGAAGTTGGCCATGGGTGGTCCTGAGGCATCCTTCTTTTCAAGAAAATATTCAGTGTGTAAATGGTTTATGTTGAATGCTTTGCCATTACATTTTGGGAGTCTGCCTTTGCTGTCTTATGTCTCTGGATTTCTCCTGCAGGGATAGGCCCGTGCACTGGAAGTGTGAATTAAAGATAATTGACTGTGGAAGTGGTGTATTTTTTCCTGTGAGCTGACTTTGCCCTTGTACTGAGAATGTTTACAATGATGAGAACTCATTTGCACTTCCTAAGCTTTAGTCAAATTTTTGACTTGTCATAATTTAACTGTGATATAAAGCAAACTGAGGTATTTAATGCCAACACCAGAAAGAGTTACCAAGAGCCAGTTTTCACAAATCCAGTTTTAGTTGTGGATTGGGATGAGTCATTTAATCTGATGCAATGAAAACAGAAAAGATGTTGAAGCACAGGTGTGTGAGTTCATCTTCCACTTCTCATGTTCCAGAGGAAAAAATTTTCCTGTCTGGGGGAAATTTTTAAGCTGTCTGCAGTGTTAACTTGTAACTTGATAGACATCCCAAACAGTAAGAATTCAAGACAGTGTTAATACTGATCATGGAAAAATAGGTCCTTAGAACCCACTGAACTAAAGGAGTCTCTCTTCTGAGTTCATATAGTAGTATGTAGAAGGTAGGGTTGATCGAATAACCTGGCACATCCACAGTTAAGTCTGCTTCTTTCCTTCGCCACAGCATTGCAGTTTATGTCAGCAGAGGAACTCTGGTCATAGATAATGACCATAGGTGGTAAGATGTACTCATTCCAGGAGCACAAGGAATAGTAAGCTGCAGAGCCAGTATGTGCTTGTGTACAGAAGCCTGCCATCACTGATACCCAGAGTGCTCAGGAGAAACCCATCTGTTTCCCCAGTCTTTTGAAAATGTTGGATACACGTGGAGATAATTTTTTTAAGAGTGACAAGAGCCTAAAGAAGTTGTGGTTTGTTGGCTCATATTTTAAAACCTTTTTATTGATGGAATTTGGGTTTTTTAAAATTTGTTCATTAAATGACAAAAGGGGTCCAGCATTATGAATGGCATCAGAAGATGAAGACAAAGGACTACTCAGTGTTCCTGAGTTGTTGCTTAATGATGGGTATGTGTTCCAGTTCACATACGCATGAAATCCACCAATTCTGAGAGGACTTCATTAAGGGCTCAGCCTTTAATAAGCAAGACTCCAACAGCCATGTTTGAGAGCTTTTTGTGTTCCAAAGTGCCACTCCAGTTAAAATCTCTTCAAAAAGAAAAGAAAAATCTCTCCCTACTTCCTGCAGAGATTTCAGTGCAAATCTAGACTACTCATGGGAGGAACTGTCTCAGATGATTTCAAGTGTTTGATTCTTGAGTGGGCTGACGAGTCTCTTGCAGTGAGATTGTGTCACCATTCAAGGCTTGTGAAAGACCCGTGCACCCCAGAGACCGCTGCCAAATGAATGTATCCTATGGCAATTCTAGAGTATTGCAAAGACCTTCCACCTGTTTTCTCCCAAACTGCAAACTGTGGCATACAGAGCAAATTATTTTAAAAATTAGATTGGAAAGTGCTGTCCAAGCTTATTGACATCCTTTGGAATCTTCACGGTTTCTGGTAAGTTTTTGTGAGCAAATTGTATGGTTGTTTGTCCAGTTGCTTACCAGCTCATCAGGGACCTAGACTTTCAGAGAAAACTTGTTTGGATTTAAACCCTTGAGCCTAGAACAACAGACTTGTGAATAACCTGTCCGCTGCAGACCTCCCTAGATGGCAAACATCTGGATTTTAGATTTTGTTCATTGGGTGCCCCACATTATTTGATAAGGAAGCTCACTTGCTTCCTCTTGTTCTCTTGCTTGCTGAGGTTTTTTTAGAGCTTGCCTCAGAATCACAGTAACTTCTTGTTCTTCCCCCTATTGAAAACCAAGCTTTTCAAAAATATAAAATGTAAAGAAAAGCTTGGATTAAATTGGACTCATATTTTCAAACACAATTAAAATACCTTGCCATGTTTAGATTTCATGGATTTTTAATTTTTTTTTAAGTGGGGCAGAGGTGTTTGCAAACTTCAGTTTGTAGTATTGGATAGTTTCTTGAAAGAAACAGGAAGGGTTGAGGCAAACTAGTTGTGCTGCTTGTTCTCCAGATACCAGTATTTCCAGCTCTTCTGCATTTGGAATTGCTGCCAAACAGGTAGCATGGTTGTAATCTCAGGTCACCACAGGTCAAATGAAACAGGGTTATCATTCTTTTGGATCATACAGGCAGAAGAAATCGTACTCTCAGGTGTTTCATTGTGCTCTAAGGCACTAATAAACATCTGGGAAACAGCAGGCTAACTGACCTCAGCTTGGTCACTGAGCAGACTGCAGCACTGGTCCTCCTGGAAATCACTTCTAGGCACATGAAGAGCAAGAGGACAGGAAACAGCCAAACATGAATTTACCATGGGCAAATTCTTCCTGAGTGTGAAGAAGTGATGGAGAGAGATCTTGGCAAAGGGAGAGCAGAGGACCTTGTTTACTTCGATGGTACCAAGGTTTCGACACTTTCATTATCATCCCTGGAGCCAAACTGAATTCCCTCTAGATGGATTGTTGGATAGACTTGCAGTGTGTGAAAAATTGGCTGAGCCAACATTGAACTGGCAGAGAGTTATTTGCGGTATTCCTTGTGGGCTGATACTGGTGCCAGTGTTTAATATTTTCATTGGTGGTACAAATGACAAGCTGGAGTGCACTCTCAGCAAATCAAAGGTGACATGAAATTGGTGGAAGTAGTAGATTACAGGAGCTGCCATTCAGAGGAACTTGAGAATGCTGACATGGGCTAGCAGGAACCCAAGAAGTTTAACAAAAAGAAAGGCAGAAAACAGCTTTGCAGAGAAAACCTGGGCTGTAAGTTGACTAGAATTCAGTAGCAAGACCTTGTAGCCACAAAAGCAAACCACAGACTGGGCTGTGTGAGCAGGAGTGTAGACAGCAGGTTGAGAGAGGTTTTCCTGCTCTGAGCTTGGGAGACTGAATACCCATACAGAGGGACTGTAGGGAGCAATGTCGAGGACCACTCCGGGGGTTGGGTCAGAGCACATGACATACCAGGAAAGGCTGTGAGAGCTCCTTGTGTTTCACCTGAGAAGGCTGAGGGGATGCTCCAGTTGACTCCAAACTATCCGTAGGATCATTATGAAGAAGAGGGACCTAAACTTTCAGAGGAGTCTAGTGAAAAGATAGGCATGAGGTGATTGTCAGAAGTTTCAGGTGGGGAAATTCGGGTTGAGCATAAGGAAAAATACCCTCCATTGTGAGAGTGGTGAAAGAGGTGATAGATTCTCTATCCCTGAGGGGGGTCTGGAGCAGTGTTGTTCAGCTTTGAAGCTAGGTCTGCCTTGAGCAGGACTAGAGACCCCCAGCTGCTCACCTTAGTATTTAATATTGCCTTTTTCTTGAAATAATGGTTTGTTAGTGCATGAAAATGAATAACTATATCATGGCTTTTTGAGAGGAACAATGCAAAAGTATTTTTTTCCTAAATCTTTCACATGCAGCTCATGTCACATTTCTAGCTTTAGATCTTTAGAAGTGGACGTTGCTGAATCCTGTGATTGTCTTTCTATGAATGAAAAATAAGCCAAGTCTCTTTCTCCTTAAAAGAGACTGTTATGTTCAGCAGAACTCGAGGTGGTGATGCATTTTTGCATATGAGCATGCATATGGCTTGAGAATGGGAGCATTGTCTACAGCCCTGCTTACTTTTGATGGTTTAGTTCAAAGCTTATTTGAGAGATTGTTAGGGGAAAATTCTGAAATGTCTTCTAGCATCAAGCTACCTCCTTGGCAAAGAGCACATTTTCTTGGTAGCTTGTTTTCTTCAGGAATTTGATATCATTCATACTCAATATCCACAGAGCTTCAGAAGAATGTGGCCATAATGCTACAGGGAATTGCCATCAAAAAAATATGGGCATTCTCACACATAATTTGCCATTATATAGGGCTTTCTAGCTCATACTGGTATATATGTAGCTCTCAATTAAAGCAATTTTTTAAATTGTGGTATGAAAGTAAAATTACTTTTTAAAAATTTTAAAAGCTGTGTGGGTTTGATCTTTAGACCTTTTCCATCAAGTGAAGTACTATAAATCTCCATGCAGAATTTTAGCTCACATTTCCCTGCCAAAAAGAGCAGTAGACTTACTGGTGTTGTGTAGCATCCTGGGGGAACTGCTTTGCTAACTTGGCTCATATCATTTTAACACATGGGCTCTTAGAGGGGATACAGCTGAGGGAGTACACAAAGTACTCTCATCCTAGAAAGAACTTGAAGCAGTATAGGCCAAAATTTCCATGCCCTTTTAATGGATTAACTGAACTAGCCGAGTACAGTGATTTAGGCAACAGGATAATGGAACTATGGAACTTCAAGTTATTTTGATTATTTTGATAGGTGTTTAAAGAGGGGTTTAATGTGCTAAGTAGCTGAGGCTGCTTTATTGAGGTTATACATGGAATAAAATAGCATTCTACCTTCTGAGGGCTTTTAAAGTAACATTGTTTATTCCTTTCATCTGTGTATTACATAATATTTTTTTTACCCTTTCAGGCATTGCATATGTATGCCCTGTTCTTGTATTCAGGAGCAGCTTTGTGATTTCCTGCATCTCCAGATCTTTGTGTTGTTTATTATCCAGTTGCCTAGGGGTAGTTGCCCTATCCTGTAAGTTTTCCAGGACTGGTAGTTGGGTTATTACACTGAGGCTGTCGGATGAGCCCTGGTGTGTGTAAGGGGTTGTGTGCATGAGGAGTAGGACACAGGGCTGGGATCTCGAGTGAGGAATGGGCCAGGGCTGTCCATTGGAGTGCTGGCTCACATGAGCAAGCTCGTTGCTGTTGGTGCCCTGGTGGGATGACACCGCTGGCTCTGCGAGGCTGTGCTGCTCCCCAAGGGCTGGGCAGGGGCTGTGGGGTGAGGGACAGCAGTGTGGCCCTGCCAGGGGGACGAGCTGCCTGTCGCTCCACTGCATCCTCTGAGCTACATGGCTCTGGGGACCCCCACTTGGAGCTGCATCCAAAGTGTGCCTTGCTGGGCATGTGTAATGTCTCTGAGTACGCATGGAACAAGCACACAAAACAGTTGCTGAATGTGAAAGTTTTCTTTTCAGATTCTTTGTTTTCTGGAAGGGGAGAGACAGCAGAAGGGAGCACAGACTGGGATCAGAGTTAAAAGCTCTCTTTCCAGTTTGACTATGAATTTGTTTCTGACCTTTTGTCGAAGATTTTTTTGTCTTTGTTAGACTCTTTCCAAACTGCAAAAGTCAGGAAGATAACAATGTTCACACATTTTATTAAACTGCTTTGAATTCAAGATAGAGTTAATAAGATCTAAGTGTTTTTACTTTTTTCCCCAGAGAATTTGTTTCTGCCACAGCTAACAAGTCTTTCAGTAGAATAATAACAAAGACAATGTTTGGTTATGGTATGTTTTTAACTTTGGCTCTGTCACAGACTCAGAGTTCTAATACTTTTTCTATAGCCATAGGTGAATACAAAATTATTTGTATGTTACTGTAGCTCTGTGGATGTATATTACAGAAATAGAAACATCTTACTTTTAGGCTCTCTGAGGTTCATTGTGAAGAAGCCCAGATGTTTTCCTTATTTTGTTGGCTGCCTGACACAGTCTTCCACAAATTTCCAGGTGGAATGGAAGCACACATACATGTCTTTCCATACATATTAAGTTCAGGATTTGATATGCTCTGTGTGTTTCACACAGGCTGTCTGCATGGTACGCACAGTTGGTTTGATGCTATCTTGGGCACACTACTGCACGTGCACATATAGCCATTTTTTGGGATACCTGGTGAGCCCAATTCCTTATACTTGGGGAATAAGAGGATATTTGAGATGGGATACAGAAGACATAAAGTAATTGTTCCCATTATGAGACTACTATGTTAAGTGGTCAGATTTTGCTGAGTATTTTACGTTTTGGGCTTGTGTAATATCACAGGTTGGGTTGAATGTAAAACCGAAACTTTTTGATATGGCACTGTGGATTTTTGGCTTTATCCAGTGTGAGGAATGCTTAGAACATGCTTTTTTTCTCCGGGATTTTCTTGTGTGTTTAGTTGACACCCTAGTTCTTTACAGACTTCTAACAAGTCAGAATTTTCTCATGATAAGAAGTCAATGAGTTGTACTGAAAAAGCTCTATATAATGAACTGACATTTGTGCCTTGTTTCCATGGATGAGGTTGGGGGAATTTTTCCCCTTTTTCTTTCAGTTCTTTTTTTTTCAGAAATCTGCTGTTTTCTGGCCCAAATTCAGTTCATCAGAATGCTCAAACTTAGGCTTAATTCAAGCATCTATTTACCATTGCACGGTCAAGAGTCACATCATAAAATAACAGGAAGTGATAGAAATAATAAACTTAAAAAAAAATTTAAAGATAAGGAAAAGGGAAGGTTTTTTTTTAAACTCACTTTTAAACAAAGTGAAATAGAAAATAACCACTAGATGGCACTTGAAAATTGTGTATAAGATAATACATCTGCTTTCAAAATCATTACAAGTGTTCATAGACCCAAAAGATGTTTATGTGGATCCACATAGTTCTGAGGCAGTGATACTTCTGAAAGCAGAATTAAAGTTCTTCAGCTTAGTATCTCCTTCTGTGATCAGACTAAACCACTGCATTAAGGAATCTAGTCTGAATTAAAAGCTCATTTCTGAGTCTTAAAATGCTGCCTTTAGCAAGATGATAAATACAAATATTGCTGATAAATGTATGCAAATTAGTTTGGTTTCCCCTTACTTTTAATGGAATCACAGAATTGTTTAGGTAGGAAAAAACCTTGAAGATCATTGAAGTCCACCATTAAGCCATGTCCCTAAATGCCACATCTACATGTCTTTCCAAAGACCTCCTGGGATGGTGACTCAACCAGATCTCTGAGCAGCCTGTTCCAATGCTTGACAACCCTTTTGATGGGGAAGTTTTTCCTTATATCCAGTCTAAACTTGAGGCCATTTCCTCTTGTTGTTTGGGAGAGGAGATTTGTAGCCATTTGTTTTAGCAAAATTCTGCTCTTCCTTGGCGTTCTGTTTACCTACTTGTGTTATGCCTAATGTTAGATACAATGTATTTTGACAAAGTGTTGCTGCTTTAAAGATGGTTAATAGCTTGGAAATTAACTCAGAATTTGCTAGGGAGGGGTTTATACAAGAAACAGACTCACAAAGGTTAATTTCTCATTTTTGGCTTTGTACACTTGCCCCTCTTGGTAAGGGAAGAGGATGGAAGATGATTATGACAATTTGATTATGAAGAAAATATTTTAGTAGCCCAGAGGAATTTATTATCAAGTCAGTCTTGTGGTATTTCTGTTAGTGAATATGGCACAAGCCCCTTTTATTTGAAATTCTTGTGTAGCCTCTTTATGGTTGTTTCTGAGAGTTGCATTGCATAAGAGTTACATTACCATGATTTACAGGCTTTATATTGAAGATACATTGAGCTGAGTAAATACTTTCTGTAGCCATTAATTTGATTCTTCTTCCATAGGAGTAGTGGATAGTAGCTGTACAAGGGAATGTTTAGACAACTGCCTTAGCCTATTGCACTTGAACTGAAGAGAACAGAAGTAGACAAACTATAATATGGGGTTATGCAGGGATATTTTATGGCCTATTAAATATGTATTAAGGGAGTGATTCTTTCATTTGCTCATACAGCTGTATATGGTTCCCCTGACACTGGTGGTAATTATGAGTGGATTTTATATGAAAGCTCTGTTAAGCACATGGTAAACCTTAGAATGGGTTACAATAGTGATGGACACAGCTGCACTGTCCTGGTTTTGCAGAAGACACTGGGACACAATCAATAAGAGGTGAAAAGGAGAGTTGAACAATTTTACCATTCAGCTGTGCTCCCCCTGCGATGTCTGCTGCAGGAACATCTCTTTGTGCTGCTCTGCACTGCACAAAAGCACTTGGCTGTGTTTCTGCCATGACTGCACCCTACAGCAATTTGTATGCCTGCTAATCACAGATAAAAATGGAGCTTTGGGATTGACAAGTCTAGAACATGTACTTTTTTACTTTTTTTTCTTTCATTCATAGGGTCTCATCCTCCGAAGGCTGCGAGCAGAACTCCAGGCCATCATTTTTGTTCACATAAAATTCCAATTTGACTTTGATTTCTTACCTGATAGGCCCTTCAGTGAGGAAGCTGTTGCTGAACTGCAGATGCCCTCCTGGGAATGATCTGATGAAAATGTCCATGCACTAAAATTCATTAAGATTTTTGTGTGGCCATCTTACCTGTGAGCGCACTAGCCCTAAAAACTTTTTATGCTGAGATTAAGAATTTAGTAGCTTGCAAAAGCTAGAGAGCTAGCTGATGATCAAGTTGACAAATCACAAAGACTTTCATTTTGCAACACTGAAATAATAGGAAATGCAGGAATGACAGCTGTCTTTCTAGAAAAGCTGCTCCCCATGCAGGCTCAGGTAGTCTTGCTTACACAGGAACCCAAAGCAATTTTTCATGGTGTGCTCCCTCAGATCTAACTTGCTGAAAGTCAGTGGTTTTTTGGATTGTGCTGTTGCTATGGTTTGTGATGCTCTGCAGACAAGCTCTCATCTCCTGTCTGAGAGGTGATTGCACTTTACAGTCTATTCCATGAAAAGTGCTCTGCTGACAAATGACTCTGGTGTCAGTAGAGGGCTTTGAAGTGGTTGTTGTAATTATCTCCCCTCTGTGGGAGGAAGTATTGCAAAGTAGGTTGGGCTCTGCTGCCTCTGTGTTCTGAATTTCAGGCATTTATTCTGCTCACCTTCCCAGGTTTCTTGGTGCTCTCTCCTGTTGTGGCAGCAAATGTAGAAACAAAAAGAAATGCTGCTTTGGAGCAAAAGAATTGCCAGAATTTCCAGGTTCTGTGCTTTATATCTCCTTCATCTAGGAGCAGAGCCAGGTTTGATAGTGCAGGTGTCCCAGTGTGTCCCTCCCCTGGGTGACTTCACCTACATCTGCAGGAGGCCTTGCTCTGCTCCCCAGTTTGTAGTTCCTTTGAATTAGCACTGCAGAGAGCATGCAAGGAGAGAACCCCCTGCCTGCTCTCCGGGAGCTCCAGGCAAAGGAAGTTGCTAGACTAATAATCCAGGTGTCTCATTCCAGCAGATGCACAGGGTTATAGGCAGACCTGCTGGTGATCCTTTGGCACGTGGGATGGTTAGCACCTGGTGTCCAGAAGGATGGATGTCAACCTAACAAATGCTTGTCTTCTGTACTTTATGACCCGAACATTTTGGCTAGCAGAGTGTGTCACTGGAGCCTTGCTTGGTGAAGTAAGCATAGCTGGAGCCTGTGACTTGATGGGTTTCTGGTTTTTGTGTTTCTGCCTTTGCAGCTGCTGAAGTCTAAAATGAGCCCTACAATAGCAAATGTCCTACTGTAACTTAAATTGAAGACAACAAAAGTTATGGTTATATGGTTAAGACCTGAGTCTTCAGACAGCTGCTTTTACCTAAGTGACTCTAGGCTACTGTTAATATGCTTCTGTTTGAGGAAAGATGTTAGTGATTTGCAGCCCCAGACCTTTTTCTGCAAGGCAAACTCTTCCATCAAATCTTCCCCTTCATCGGCACCAGCAAGCCACTTCACAGAGGCAAAAGGTGCCATAGTGAATGCTGTTGTTAAACATAAAATGTTTTCCATACTAGACAAAGCTTGCTTGATTTCTTTGCATTAAAAAATGCCAAAGAAAATATTTCTTATTTTGCATGTCTGAAGGAAAAGAGAAAGAGTAGAGTTGAAGTTTAAACTCAATTGACTTGTGTTATATGTTGCTTTTCTTCCTCTTTGGCAGGTATGAAATGGATACTTAAAAAAACCCCAAAATTTAAAAGAAGTGCTGTTGACGTTTTTCTATGATCTTGGAGTTTAATTTTATGTGTTAGAGAACAAAGAAAGCAAGCAACTGATATCGGAGTTTGAGAATAAGGAACAGTTTAAAATAATTCTGAAGATGGAAGAGTATGTCATTAAAAATTAACTAACACTTGTAGCTGTGCTGCTAAGTGTTTCATGTGGTGACAGTCTCTCCCAAACCTCCACTGGCAAACAGGACCCCATTGAGTCTCAGCATGTCCCCCATTAAACCATAACATCTCTGAAAATTAGAAAGCTCATTAATGGCTTTCTGCTGTGAAGCAATAAAGAGTATATTCACTGACTGGTCAGCAATTAGTGCCAACTAGTTTTTGTCTTACATTATAGAAATATTCTGGTTCATTTATTCCACAGCTAAAAGAAACCTATTAAAAAAAAAAAATACTTTGTATTTGTGTAGGTGTATTTTCCAGCCAGCAGTCTCCTTTTACTTTCATGTGAAAATTCAAATACCTCTTCAGCCCACTAGACTGCTGAGAACAAGAACTCATTTCCCAGTCTCCTGCTTCTTTATTGAAACAGCTCAAGTCACTGACTTAGTAGTCCCCAAAACAACAAGCTATTAGTGTCATAGTTTCATAGTTCAATCCTCTCTTTTCTTGCTAGCATTTGTTTTTATCATGTAGTAGAGAATTTAGATGTGTAAAATAGAGTAGAAAGTGTGGAAAATCCACTTGAAACTCAGCCTTTGCTCCTTTGTACCAGTAGTCTTCATTGAGTCAACCAAGAGCCCAGCTGGCCTCTAGGAAATGTGGGGGTTTTTTTAAGGTAACAGGAAATCTGAAATTCATTTCCACTGTCCTCATGGAAATGAGAGTTGCTGAAGCTCAGATGTTGTTCTATTGAGAATCTTCCAACAGGGAATTGGAAGATAGTCGCAATCCATGTCTATGGGGTTCTCCTTTTGCAGGTCTTGCATTTCTTTCTAACCTGTATTACAACATGTGCCTTAGAGCACTTGGCTGTTTTTGAAGGCCTTTATAAGGATTTTGGTGTTTGTGGATGTAGTTTATCAAGTGTAGCTTATTTAGCACAAGCAGCATTCTCAGTGGCAGATCAACACTGGGATGAGATAGTCCCAAAACTAGTATTGCTGAATTAGTACTTGGTCACCTGTGTGTATAAGGTTTTATAAATAACAGAGGAAGATAGCAGAAAAACAGAACTTAGCATTATCAAATGTAATCAAATGCTTGTTGTTTACGAACACTTTAAAAAACAAAGACTTGTAAACAGTTACGTATTTGAAATCGAAACAGAGGCAGTAAAAAGCTAAACATTTTCTCCCCTACTTTCCCTCCATCCACCTCTTTTCTTAAGGAATTTTTTTTTTCATCTGAAGCTCTATTACCTATACATAAGACATCCAAGAAGAGTGTGATTCTTTGATTAGTGTTTCTTGGACCAGGACAGCCAGCAGACGCACATACACACACACACAAGAAAATTCTAAATTTTTTTGTACTGATGTAATATTTCTGTAATATTTGATCTGTATATGCACGAAAAGTAAATGTACAATGTCACCCTAAAGGTATCTTGCTGTCAATTAATCATGAATGTCAGCCTTGACAGGTATCCTCTAATGACATTATAAAGCATATGTGGTTTATTTTAAGGAAAGCTGTCCATACCTTTGTCTTGTCTTGTTGAAATATTCCTACTTTCTCTCTAGAAGCTGTCATTTCATTTTTGTCATCCTTAAGCTGAGAAGTAACTTGTTGCCCGGTTTTAATAATTTTTACTTTTGCAAACTTCTAAAAGCTATTACATCTGCCTTAAAAGATACATGATATTTCTAGTGATATCTGTAGAAGAAATTACTCTCTTTTTTTTATGTTCTGGTTCATAAATTCCAGTTATTGCAAACTTTGCAGTTTAGGTGTTGTGTATCCTCTCTACTTTTAAACCCAAATCTCTCAAAGATTTGGCTTGTTCTGTGACTTTCTATGGACCTTCTCAGTTGCCAAGCTTAAATGTGTGCTGCTGTTCTTGTAGGGTCCAAGTCCAGCTCTTTCTTTAAAAGCATGCTGGTAGAGATGCTTGCCAGCACTTGAGGATCCCTGAAAGAGAAACAGGTGGTATTTTTGCTTGCTTCTGTCTGCCAACTTCCAGTCTCATGTAAAACAAGCAGCTAACGTGCTATTGACGATGTGTCAAGGGGAAAAAAAAATCAGAGAAATAAATAGAATCCTAAGAGTCAGGTAATTGGATTCCATTGATGTTTTGCCATTCAAGAAGTAAATAATGGCAGTAAAACTTTCACTGTCGTTTCATCATAATAACACATGCATTCTGCTATGTCTTGCCAAAAGGAAAATGTTCATGTCCATGTTAGCTGTAATTTGCATTTGTCTGGATTTTTAAAATGGATTTCTCTCATAATTATGTATGTGAATGTATCAACAATTAGGAGACAAATGACCATAAAGCATGGGCATTGTAAAATAAAAGATGAAGCAATCCAGAGGAAAACAGGTTTACCACATTATGTTGGCATCCATTTTTAACAGGATGTCACATGTAATGTAATAAAGAATTAGAACATTTTTCATTATGCCAATCCTATATTTGACTGAGGGGCATCAGCAAAAAGTACACCAAAAAAAAGGTCTCTGGAAAGTCTTTGAAATCTCTCTGTCTCAAATGTAGGTCAGAACTTACAGGGACCTGAAGAAATAAATATGGGGAAGAGGATTTGGAAACACAAAAGTATGTAAAAATAGGATACGACCCACCCTTAAGTGGAAGGAAATAATTTTGTGTTTGTTATGAATTAATTCCTATTTTAGAGGAAAGAAGAGCGGGCATAAAGAGTAGAGTACATAGCTTGACATACTTAAGAAGTGAGGGACTTCTATGATGTAAACATAAAGTTTGAAGTCTGTCTGTTGCCTCAGTCCTTCCATCAGTGGGGTCAAAATCAGGAGGGGCTTTGCTGTTGACCAATGCAGAGATTCTTTATGAAGCACAAAGAGTGACTGTTTTTCTGTGGTAAATGGTGCTCGTATGACAGCCAGGATCTGTCTGACTCTGTGTTGTAAAATGGTTCATAATTTATTAACCTAATGAACATCCCTTGAATTCTTGAAGCTGAGTGTGCATTTTTATTTTAGCACTAATGACATTTGATTAATTTATTTTAGTGATGAGTATTTAATACCTAGCCTTCATGCAAGGAAAACAAAAATTATTTGTGAGCTCAGCTGTGGTGAAGAGGTATAAGGTACTGAGAGCCCCTTAGGGATTTGCAAGGTGACTGGTGCCAAACTCAGCACAGAGCATCGCCAGGTCTCGGGAGTGATGGAGAACACATGTAAAGAACACCTCAGTCCTGTGAAGTCTTCCCTTGCTGATCCTTTTAAAGGGCAGCAGGCAGAGAGGTGCCAGCTCTAAAGGCAGTGCTGTTGTTGAAATAGCCCTGAGACTTCAGCTGAGCTTTGTAAAGAAGGATGATGGAGAACTTCTCAAACATTCGTTTCACACTAACAAGGTAGAAGGCTACTAGTAGTACTCATCATACTTAGGACTGATTGAAGACAGAAGCCATATGATTAGCTCATGTACACGAGTGAGTGGTGAGGGCTGGAGTAGCTCTCCCCGTTGTACAGTAGCGTATTTATCCTCTCAGAAATAGGCCACATGCTTTATTGACTGCAGTAATAGGCAGATCTGTATCACTTAGCAATCTCTGAACAAATCTCTGCTTCCCACGGGAGCTGAAGTTCCTGCTTGAACATTAACTCAGCTTTGTTGATTTGTGTCTGAGAATGCCCCTAACAAAAGCAAATGGTGGTTCAGCACTTTAGGAAGAGAGATAGATGGAGAGCACAGTGTAGTGTGGTACATGGCAGAGTCACAGTGGGATAAAACCAATTTCAAACATATATTTCGTGATACTGGATTGTGGCTTAATTTTCCACACTTTAATGTTTTTTGTTTTTTTTTTTTAAGATAAAGTGGTTCATTTATTTGGATCTGTTTTGCAAGTCATGGATGAAAATTTAGGTGAAATGGGGCGTGGTTATGTGCTGCATAAAACTCCCTGTAACCTACAGGAGTTAGTACAGAAAATGAATAGAGGAGTGCATGATATGAAATCAAAGCTTAAACATTTTCCAGGCAGAAGTGGCATTATGTGGATAGCAAAGTATGTCACTTAATGGGACAAAGTTACTACAAAGTTACAGTTTCTGTAATGAGTTGGGGGGCAGGTACTACTGACAAATGGGGAAGGTCTAACAAACTTCAAAATACATCCAGGAAAATGCTATTTTAAAATGTAGGTTAAAATTTGTGAACCTTCTTCCTTCAGGCTTGAGTTGTTCCTCCAGCAACCAGTGTTTGAAGGTCCTTCAGCTTTCTGCACTCTCGAAGTCTGCAGGGGAAGCAGCTGCTTATGCGTGTTTCAGGTGCCAGCAAGGGCACATTGCTAAAATGCCAGTGAGTTAGCCAACAAGAAATAACCTGGAAGAGATCATCCAAAACCAGAAGTAGTGCTCACTAAATGTAGGAGTGTGGCTGGAGCTGTGCATGATGGTTCTTGTGGGGCATTTGCCCTGGAGGTGACACAGTGGCTCAGGCAGTTGGTCTTAAGTGCAAATGTGGCAGCTTTCTCGTGTGCCCCTGCAAGCTGAAACATTAGCATTGCACCAGGGATCTCATAGAAAGCAGCATCCTAAAATGTACTGTGACCTTGCAGTTACAAGGTTTGATTCTTTCTGTGCCCTTTTCCTGACAGTCAGCAACACAGCTTCTTGTGGCTTTGCCTATGGAACCAGGGCTTAGTGCAGCTGCTTTATCCTGCTGGTGAGAAACTCCTGTGAGACTACATCACATTTATTTGCTTTATAAAGATGTAGCTGGCTAACCACTCTTAAGTTCAGTTTGTTTTGATGTTTGTGTTGTTTTCTTGGAAAGCTAGCCATGCTCCTGTCAGAATTGCCACTGATATTACACTATGCTAATAGAAGGCTACGAGGGACCAGACTGTGTGCCAGCAGCACTTGCTGGGCACTTCAGTACTTTGATGTGATGTGCTGTTTTTATATATATATATATATATATATATATATATATATATATATAAATTTGTCCCTTAGTTGGGTAGCACATCTCTTAACCCTTAAACTGATACTTTGGATGTGTTAAGCATGTATTTTTACTAAGAGGTAGTTCTGAGGTATTTTTTAGATAAGGACACATGCACAACTAAATATGATTTGTCTTCTGCGTGCACTTGGCTCAGCACGTTTTTTTTGTTTCCTGTGCAGTACTTTGGAAATGTAAGCATAACTATCTCTGGTTGTTTGCTTCAAATCTGTGTATTCAAATTGACTTCTCTTAGGGACTCAGATTTCCCTATCACACCTTTTAATGGCACTGGACAAATCCTAGCTCATAGTATCATGGGGCTCTGTATCAACATTGGTGTATATAAGTGCATGATTAACACGTGAGTGGCTGGTGATATGTTCCACTGTGAGAAAGAGGGATGTCCTGACATTGACATTTGCAGTGGCAAAATATGAAAAGCTGCAATGGATATATGTATGAGAGAGCTGTGGAGTCTCTTGCTCACTTGGTTAGTGAAGGACTTCTCTGCCATCCTTCAGACAGGGGCAGTTGAGAGCTGGATTAGCTGGCATCCTTACTTCATGCTGTTAAATAGTGTATTGCTAGTTACTCTAGGCATTAGGTGAAAGTGTTAAGATTGCAAAAAGTACATCCATGCTTATGTTGATAATTGGAATAAATCTATCTAATATCTTGCCAGAAAATTCTGAGAGTCTTGCATTGGTACCTCATATATTTGCCACTGGTTTGATGGTCATTTATGCCTAAGTGAATTTATCAATATTTTTGCATGACAGGTCACAGTAATGAAAGGCAGTAGTAGGAATAAGGATCACTCAACAGAAGGTGAAGGAACTGGGAAGCGACCAAAAAGGAAGTGTCTTCAGTGGCATCCCCTGCTTGCCAAGAAACTCCTTGACTTCTCTGAAGAGGAAGAAGAGGAAGAAGAAGAGGAAGATATTGATAAGGTAGATTTAATTGGATGCTTTGACTCAAGATGGTTAATGGTGGATTGGATTCTCCCTAGCTGTGTTTTTTATTTTGTGTTGTCTTGTTCTCTTCTGTGAAGAAACACAGCCAATAAAAAGTGATCTGATGCGGTGTCCATAAGGCTGTAAAGGCAGATAGTGACACAAGAAAGTGAGTTGTTAATCATGCCTTTAAAATAGTGGACAAATTTTTGAAGTCTGGAATATTTTTATCTGCTTTGTTTCAATAATGTGTTGCACATCCTAATCTTGATTGCTCAAAGTGGGTTTCTGATGTTCTTTTTTTTTAATTGCTTATTTCAGACGTGACATTGGCTTGTGGTTGGTATCTGCTTCTAGTAGCTCTGAAGAGCATACCAAACTACAACTTTTCATTCTTCTTTGTTAAAGGTGAAAACTACAAAGATTAAAAGGGAAAAAGAAGGAAAAAGCTGTCTGCAATTTTTACTGTCTTTGCATGTGAAATTCAACTTACCCTCCAGAGTACTGAGTGCACAGTGGAAGTAATCTGTCTCTGGTTTGACACTTGGTATTTTGGTATTGTTCAATAACGCTGACCTTGACCTTTTTTAATGCCATGTGGCACCTCACACTTTTCCAGTTAGACTCATTCTCTGTAACAAGAACTGGGAACTGTTTATGTAGATGCGATGATCCCATCGTGTGGATGGCATTCATATCTGTATCTCCTTGATGCCTTTCTAAGGCTGGAATGGAAAGGTCAATGCTGAGGACACTGCCTTGAGCCATACACTGATAAGAGAGGGTGACCTTGACAAGGATAAGCAAGAGCCCAATTCTCTGATGGTGCTTTCTGTTGATCTTACAGGTCCTTTCACAACATGGCATAAAATAGCAGTGTCGCAGTTAGGTAGGAGGTGGTTTTCTGTCTCATGCAGTAAGTTCTGTGGCTCGTCCCTTGTAGGAATGATACGCTGGCCTGTAAATGGAGAGAGCACATTTTGGCAGTGTATTCTGTTGAGATTTGCCCTCTGCCTCTGCTGGGCAGTTTTGTGGTGGCTGCACTGCTGTGCTGCTCACAGGCTGAGCAGTGATCAGCAGGAGAAGGGAAAAAACTGACAAACTAGCAAACTATTTACCTGTTCCTCCTTGTGTGCTCTGTGGTTGCAAACATGAATAATCAAGGTCCAAGGTAGCTCTGCTTGCCTCAACCCACTAAGATGATTTCTAGGTTGTCAGAAGGAGAGTAGATCTTGTCCCTCTATCCTCCCTTTAGGATTGTTAGTAGAGAATGGTCCTCAGCTTAGAAATTTTTCCACTTGGAAGTCAGTGTTAAGTCTTGCAGACCATGAATGAACCTGGGACCATCAGGTGAGGAGGTTTGATGTAGAACTCTGCTCTGTGTGGATGGAATGGTTGGCCTTTGGAGACAGCTGCGTGTCATGTGCCCATGGACAGTGTGTGTCCATGTGCCTCTCCCTCACTCCCATGCAGCACACACCGTCTCAGTCTTTGTGCGAAATGCAGATAACTGAGCTTACAACCCTTCCCTTTTGGTTCTGCTAGGTGCCGCTCCTTGGCCCTGATGGTTTAGAGCAGGATGCTGATGAGACTGAAGATGATGAGTCCTCAGAGCAACGAGCTCGCCGACCAATGAACGCGTTTCTCTTGTTCTGCAAACGCCACCGCTCTCTTGTGCGGAAAGAACACCCTCGACTCGATAATCGTGGCGCAACCAAGATCTTGGCAGATTGGTGGTCTGTTCTAGATTCAAAAGAAAAACAGAAATACACTGACATGGCCAAGGAGGTATGTTCTGTCTGAATGGTGGATGTAAAGGGAGTTCATTACATATTTCTCTTCTTTTTCTCTTTGTATTAAATGTTTTGTGTGGGATCTTTCTCTTCCCCCTGTTCCTCAACTTCACCATGGGATTATGATGCCCAGAGCAGCTGCTGTTCTTGCTTTAATTCACTTGATCCTTTGGACCATAATGGAAAGCAATTGGTCTGTGTACACAAACTAACCTGGTTCCGGTAGTCATTGCTGTAATTATATGCACTTTGTGATTGTATGGCCTGATAATTTCTGCTGTACAAGCATTAACACAAGGATAGTGGCCATTGTAAACACTAACATACTGTTCCGTGTCAGCTGACTAGTGATACTTAGCTGTGCATTCTCTGTCGGTGGTGCCAGCTACTGGTGGACCAAACCAATGGCACAGTCAAGAAATGTAGTCCCTTTTTACCTTTGATGCTAATGAATTAAAAAATTACTAGTGTTTCTTGAAGTACATTTCCCATTAACCAGTTTCTGATGAAGCAAGATTTGGTGAGCCCAGTACCAAGTCAGAGAGCAGTGCCTAATCAGAGTCCATTAACCAGGAGCAAGGAAAGGAGATTTATCGCCCTATTTCACAATGTATCTTTATGTCAACTTAAAAATTCAATGAGCCTTTTAAGAAATAGCTTTCTTGATAAGCTGTTTTCAAGAAGGCTGTGGTTATCAATAGTAGAGTGAGAAAAACACAGCAAATTACTTAGTCTGATAACCTTACCCCAAAACAGATCCCTGTGATTACCTGTATGATACAGATTGTGGGTAACCTTTGAATTCAATCTTAATAAAAATAAAGGAACACAGTGAGAAGGAAAAACATCTCTTTCCTTTGTTGAGTATGCTAGCACACTGTGGGAAGTGTAGATAGCTATGAAAATTTTGGGCAAACTATTACCCTACCTGCCCTGGGATCTGAAAGTGTCTGCTACTGTTAACAAGCTGTAAGGTCTGTCTGTTAAGCTTCCATGTGAGCATGGAAAGGTCCACAAGAAAAACAAAGTGTTTAACATGGCAGATCCTTTTTTAAGCAGTGTCTGTAGAACCTCTGTAGTTCCTCATCTGTGGCACAGTATTGAAACATTTGAGTCTGAGCTTTGTCCAGCCATTCCAGTTTCATTCTGCATCCCTGCTTATGAATTAGTGATATTTCTCTAAATGTCTGGAGAAAGGGCAATTAGAAGATTCAGTACAGATACAGAGAAAGGAAAGATGAGAATAAAGAAATAATTTTTGGAAGAAACAAACCCAATGCAACTGTTTTTCTTAGCCTTTTGTCTTGCTGAAGGAAACTTGTTCATTAAGAAGGAAAATAATTGCAGAACTTTCGTATGAAGTGACAGATCTGAAACTGTTAATCATATTGTTATAGAAATCATTGTTCTTGTAGTGATTTTTTTGGCATGAAGAAGAAATTGAATATTCAACATCAAAGCAGAACAATAAATCTAAGTCGTTTACATCATTATAAGTAGTTCTAAGAATGAGAACTAGAGGAGAGATAGCATATAATTTTTATTCTTTAAACAGTGTATGTTACAGCAATAATTAGCATAATTAGCAGCTATAATGTGCTGTTGAATCCATTTGGGCCTTCTTCAGCAACAAGCCTATTCTGTCTGCATGGATTGGTCATTTTATTGTAACACTTGCTTTTCACAGAACCACAGAATGGTTGGGGGTAGAAGGGGCCTCTGGAGATCGTCTTGTCCAACCCACTGCTTAAGCAGGTTCACATAGAGCAGGTTGAACAGGTTCACCTGTAAGTAGGCTTACTGCTGAGACTGTCAAAAAGAGGTCAGTGTCAACTGTAGTGAGAACCAGCTGTTGATACTTCCCTTTTTCCTAAAGAGAATTTATTTAAAAATCAAGAAGGTGAGTGCCTTTGAAAGAAGATAAAAATACCATTGTACCAATGGTCTTCTGTTTGAGTGCCTATATAAGCTCACTGAGATCTAAGATACAGTGAGTTGCTTAAACGTAGCTTTTCAGTGTCCTTTGACTTCCATATTTCACTGCACAGGCTGTAGCCACTGTCCTGGCAGGACACACATCTCCCAGGGAGCCCTCTATCATATCTGTTCTCCCTACAAAGTGTCTTGTATACCGTGAGCATCCAAACCACTTCTGCAGAGATACATGTGGGCCTTACAGAAGTGGTCCCTCCTGCAGTGGCTACAGTCCCTGCTCTTCTACAGTCTCTAGAATGTTTCTTTACTACTCATTGCTATAGTTCCCAAAATCATTTAGATTAGATCATGTGCCATGCAAGAAGCTTTCAGTTTCTTGCCGGCTTACTACTAGCAGTGATATTACCTCAGCAGCATGCACATAAAGGCACTTATATATTTACTTACTTATGTCTAGCTGTGTGCAAGATGTATCATTTTGGAAGATAGTGAGGCACCCAAACTTTTTGCTGGCTGGAATTATGAGAAGTTTCCTAGTAGATGGACATCTGTCCTTGACTCCCTGAGAGGCTCATCAGGTCTTTAGTTCATTCAGGCACTGTGGAAAATCCCACAGTCTGCACCTTGGGGTACCTAAATTATCTGGAAAAAGTGGCCCCACACTCCCTCTATTTTCCGTCTTGTGGTTTATGGTCTCTTGTAGCAACAGCTGCCCTGGAGACCTGGTGCTACACCTGCAGAGCTTGATGTGTGCTTTTGCTGGTGTTACTTCATGCGTAGGCTTTCTATTTCTACCCTGCAGACTTCCTAGACCAGCTTAAATTTGAAAGTTTCACTGTCTAGGATATAAGCCCAGTAGTTGATACATACTCAGAAAGGAACCAGAAGTGTTGCTCTATGTTTCAGCATTGTCCTTCACTGAGGGAAATTCATCTGGCCACTCATAAATATGCACCAGCATTTTTATTCAGTAATAAGGGTAGTGTTATTCTGTTAACTCTTACAGGACTTCTTGGGAGTGTTCAGCTGCCTTAGAAAGTATCTGGTGAGATTGTTATTGTTTAAGCCCTATTCCCTTGCTAGAAGACACTTCATTTTTAAATATGTCTTTGCGTCAGCAAGATCCAGGCTGTCAGGATTGTTTCCTATCGGGAGCAGCCTGATAAATGTGATTAGACATTGGAGTGGACTGCTCCAGAAGGTGGTGGAGGCACCAACCCTGAAGGTGTTAAACAAAAGACTGGACATGGCTCTGAGTGCCGTGGTGTAGTTGGCAAGGCGTGTTGGTCCGTGGGCTGAACTCAGTGATCTCAGAGGTCTTTTCCAACCTCACTGATGGTGTGATTCTGCTGCCGTTCAGTGGCTAAGCTGAACACTTCTCCCTGCTGGTCCTTGACCAGTGGTGTTTTGGGTCCAGTCAGCCAGACTGGGAGCTTGCTGGCCTTGTGGTGCCACTGCTTTGGCAGCTCCTCAGGGTAGGAGGGACAAATGTCCTGGCTTGCTGGCTGGAGTTTGCTAAGTCCACTGGCTGATGTATGGACTGTAAAATGTGTAATGCGAACTCTGCATCCTTCAGGAGTGAAAAATTGAGTGCTGTTATTTTCTCGGGAATTTTTTTAATGTTAGGTGTTGTTAGGTCTCTGAGATTCATGTGACATTTAATAGCATACATTTAAAATTAAACACGTGCTAACAGCTAGCCTGAGGTGTAGCTGAAATCCACTTGTGAGCTCCTGTTCCTACTGCAAATAGAGGAAGCAAATCTTTTTTTATTTGGTGATGAAAGCAACTTGTGGAGTTTTAACCTCAGTTCTGAAGTGGTACCGGTCCTGCTACATAACACAACATTCTCCAGGCTTTCACAAAACAGAAATAAGGCATCAAACCAATCCCACCAACACATCTTGTTCTATTTCTTACCTGAAACTTCAGAACATGACTCTGCTGGGCAGTCCCTGCCATTTGTTGTGGAAAGCAAGGTGGTGTCTTTTCATTCCAGGTTAGGTACTTATGTTTGGGTTGGGTTTTTGTGGTTTTTCTTTGGTTGGTTTGGTTTGCTTGTGTTTTGGGGTTTTTTAAATCAATTTTAGACATATGCTTAGACTGGCTGTGTTAAGTGCTTTACTGCATAATTGGTGAAAGAGAGGAAAGCAATAGATTACGTTATTGTCTTAGACCTTTTCTTGTTACTGTGTAACTCATTTAAGTTATCTTCTCATGACCCAGTAAACAAAATCTATTTGTCTGTTTTAGGCCTTGGTCTAGTAATCACAAAAGTCAATACTGAAAAGGTTTTAAGATTTGGATCAGGCCCCTGTATGAATTTATATGAAGTCCTTCTTGGACATTGTTTAACTTCTTAAATTTTCTCTTTTTTTATCTTATGTATTGAAACTGAATCGTTCCAATGAGTTGTTCTCCCTCAGTTTGCTCCCTTGCCTTCAGAAACTGCAGTTAATGTTCACTTCTTGGCTTTGCAGAGAAAAAAAAAAAGACATTACTAGACCAGCTCACTTGAATTGCTCTTGTTGAAAACTGATTAAAAGCTTATTGCAGCCTTGTCCTAGTTCTCATTTGATGGGCAGCCTGTCGGCTTGTCAAATTACTCAATAGAATAATTCAATTACTCAAAGCAGCATTGCTGATATGAAGAGCTTATGTAGCTCACTGCTAGCAACTCTGCGCTTTTCACTCTGCAGGCTGGAAACATGATTTATGAGTGGGCTGTGGCTTTAACCATGGAAGGCAAAGCTGCTTCGTCGTGTATTTCCTTTCCTCCTCTTCCCTTACCCTCCCCTTCCTATCCCTTCCCTCCACTAGGCTATTTTTGTGGTGTACTGAGCTCCCAAAGCAAACTGAAGGAAAGGGAAAAGGAGTGAGGTGAGCAGTGTCACAGTCCGTACTTTGCAGATTTAATACATACACCCTATTCAGAAAATACAGCATGTATGTGGGTCAGTGATCCCTGCAGACTTTTATTATTTTTAGCCATTTCTATAAATACAGGACTTCCCACAGCAGGGTTCACGCAGTGCTGTATTTCTTGTAAACTGAAACGTTTTTATCTGTGTTACAGTCTGGAGGTAGCAAGTGCCAGCTCAAAGGTGAAGACAGAAATGAAAGAAAGCACTGCACGTGCAGTGGTGACCCTGCCACAAGGCAGACTGTTGAGCTGGGAAAACACTGTAGTGGCTCTAGCAGAGGGCAAGGCTTTCAGTGCTATTTCTGTATTTGATGCCCAAGGGATGTTTTTTCCTCTCTATGTTTCTGTGCATGCATGTGTGTGAAATATAGGTGCTTCTCTGTGCCATGAGTGGGACTGATGGCAGCAATGTGGGTGGGAATGTGTAATCACAGAACAAACTTCCTGCATCTGCCCTGCCATGTGCTTCCAAGCACAAAGTCGGTCTTTTGGTCATGTGCTGCCCCTGAGAGCTACCCAGTCGTGAAGGGGTGTTGGGTTCCTTCTCCCTGCAGTGAGCACTGGTACTGGCTGGGCAGGCTCCCACAGCAGCAAGTGCTGTACACCCCTATCAGTTGTTAGGCAAACATCTGCAGCTGGAATGTGTGGCATGTTCCTCTGATTTGCCAGTTCTCAACCTTGCATAGCAACACATGTAAAATACTGAAATGCTGTCTTTCTGTTACTGTTAACATTCAAAAATCTTGGTTTAATGTGGGCAGTAAAATTCTTGGAAGACGTTGGTGTTTTGTTTTGTGAATAAAATAGATCCCGGTCCTTTCCCCCACCCCTCAAACTGTGGGATCCAGACCCTTTCCCCCACTGCCCGTGTGTAGTTTGGCTTCCTTTGTTTTGCTGCCTCATACCAAAAACACAGCAAACAAGTGAGATGTGTGCTGGGTGCTCAAGGCCAAAGAATGTTTTAAATGGTCACAGTTTGTTTTATGCAGCCATACAGCATGGTACATTTTGGAAGGAACACTGGGATGATGTTATCACAAGATACTGAATATGATGTTATACTGGTTGCAGTTTGTTTTCGGTGCCTGGTTTAGGAAAGCATATACTCAAATATTCTAAAATACAGAACTACTAGAGAAGAATGAGTGCAAGTTAAGGCATCATGCTGCATTTATTGCTAAATGAGTGTTTGTTTTTAATTCAAACTAGAAAGTAAACCTGCAAAGAATTCAAGTATCTGTTTCTCACAGCATAAGCATACAAGCACTGGGGAGCAGTTTGCAGGATAAGAACTTCAGCCTGCTCTGGGTAATAGACCCTCAGGAGAGGAAAGAGAAAACCCACGTTTTTAGATACACCTCTCTTTATCTTAATACTTCTTCTTAGCATATTGTGTTGGTGGTTGGACTCTAAGCATGTGATATTTAAGGATTGGTTACTGTATTAAATCTTCTTACATGCAGTGTGCTCTGGTTGCCCTGTGTAGAGAATAATGTCATGATTGATAATTTCTGTTTTCTTTTCTAGTACAAGGATGCATTTATGAAAGCAAACCCAGGGTACAAGTGGTGTCCCACAGCCAACAAACCTGTGAAAACCCAGGCATCCAGTGTTACAAACAGGAAAAAGCTATGGGCTATTGCATCAGACTCTGCAAAAGACTTACCAAGCCCAAGGAAAGTAACCAAAAGTGAAGAAATGCCACAACTTAACTTTGGGATGGCAGGTGAGATATCCATCCATGGTACTCAGCTGTAGCTCTGGGGATGTGGTTTTGAAACTGAATTGGGATACCTGTTTTCTTTATTGCACATGATACTGTAGTGTCCCAGATTAAGTTGCCAAAACTGTAGTTAAACCTCTGTGTAACAGTTTTCTAAGATTTTCCATAGTGCATTATTTATTTTCAAGAGTCAATTCCAGATATGAGGCATCCTAACTCTTACCTCCTGTAGGGCCCAGATTTGATTGATTTTTCAATTCCAGCTTATGTGCTGTTAGAGACCTCCATTCTCTGGTTAAAAAAGGAAAGTGCTGATTGTGTGCATTCTATTTCTCTGTCATAGAATGCTGTACTCTTTTAAGTAATTTACTATTTGCAAAAATAATTTATGGGTGTCTCAAGTTGGATATGCTAATCTTGTAGATTAATGTGCCAGTGGGGCTAACACTTTTGTATTTTCATCAAGAGAAGTATAATTTTATTTCACTTAAATGTGCTCTTTTACCCATTGTATCTTGGAGGATCAAATTCTAAACTTCTAAACATTTGAAAAAAAAAAAATGAAGAAGTATAGGTGGAGTGCCTGAACTGGTGAAAAGTAGATAATCTCTTGCTGATATCCATAAATAGCAGAACTGTTATAATCATGACCTTGAAATACAGGGACATTAATGTTAAATACTGGCAGCTTGAGAACCTAGCAGTCAAGGGGAAAAAAATCCCTGCCATTGTTTTTCTCTTTTGATTTCCTTGGTTTTTGTTTTTTTTTTGTGTGTGTGTTTTGCAGGTTTTTTGTTTGTTTGTTTTGTTTTTTGCTTGTTTAAAGTTTCAGATGCATCAGTAGTTACAAAATTAGAAACTTTGTCATATCCTGCCTGGTTTATGACAGGTGTTTAGCAGATAGAACTTCTCTGCTTAGAGAGATTGTGAGCTGGAGAGTAGAAAATGGTTTTATGGAACAAGGGTAAAAGAATGAAAAGGGTTAAAGAGGCATGTATACCTTAGTATAGTGGCATGAAAATTCCTATAATGAAATTTCTTCTGGCTCTTAAGGAACTGAAATGTGATCAAAATAAAAGTGTTTCATGTTTCATAGTTCTTTTATATGGGACAGCATTTCCAAAAATCACAAGCCCCTTCAGACTATTCTGCTTTTGCTTTTAGAAGAGTCATTTCTATGCTCCTTAAATATTTAGTGACTTAACACAAAAAACAAGTAAGAAGCCTTAATCTGCCTCTCATCCATCCCCCAGTACTCCTGCTAGGCTATCCTAATGTCAAGTTTTTGAGCACAAAGGTCTTGAATCAACACCTGTCAGAGTAGGGGACAGAGAAATTAAGAATTAATTAGAAACTAATCCATTGTTCTATCTATAGAGCCATTCATATCTGAATAAAGTCCTTTAGTGCTACCTGTGATTGGTTTTTTTTTCCTGCAGGTTGAGTCAATGAGCATAGTAATTCATAAGGATCTTGCTCCTGTCCTCATGCCAGTGAAGGCTGGCAATATCTTGGGTATAAGAATACCTTATAAAATAAAGACCGCTTCTGACAGAGATGTTAGCAGCATCCACATGATGACAAGTGTGCCATGCCAAATGGATTCCTGCTTTGTCAACTATATACCAGTTCTTGCTAAATATGTTTATTGTGCTCCTCTCTGCTTGACTTCACATGATAGTTAAATTCTCACTCTTCTACCCAGTACAGTGTCTTAAAAATCCAGTCTGTGTACTAGCTGATGAACTGAAATGTAGCTGAAGCACCTCAAAAACCTTTTACCTTTGAAATGCCACTGATTCACTTGTATCTTCAAGGCAGAAAATTTCCTCAGGATAGGGTTTATATGAGTCTAGAATCATGCCAGGAAAATTGTTTCATTTGTTGGTCATTGCTAATCATGTGTTGATTGCTTTTTGTGTTTTACATTTTACTTTGGAAAATCTAGTATGTAGAGAGTAAGATCTCACTTCATTTTTCAAAGTCCCACACAGGCTGTTTCTGTCCCTTTTTGGCTTTACAAGAATAACCATGCCAGATTTAAGTCTGTTATGCTGACCTACCATTATGTGGAGGTGTGGCACCAGCATTGGGCTTCCGACCTGCAGACCCACTAGTGGTGTCTTTGTCATCCAGCCTGTAAGCTGTAATTGAGCATGTTTTTCTTATACAGCTCACCTTTGTAGGGTGTAGGGCAAAGAACACTGTTGTTTGAAAAAGCTTTGCCATACAAATATGTGAGATTCCCAGTACTTGCATATTTTTGCTTCAGAAGAAAACCATCCATGCTTAGTGAGGCAAAGGCTGGAAGAAAGGCACTTCTGGAGTAGGCTATATCCCTATAGAAACACAGTTTCTGTTTTTTTAGAAAGAAGCTCAATTATGCACCCAGGTAAAGTTGGTTGAAGTTGGTTCCTGCTAGCCTTCTTCCTGCTTAGTACTTCCTCAGTTTGTTGTTTCCTCTGACAGAGAAATGGCTAAGATGAACAAGCCAGCCTGCTGAGTCTGTAACCAGCCCAGTACTAACAAAGTATGTAATTCCCAAACAGAGATGGTTTTAAGTTTCATCAATATTAAAAGCTGTTGAGAAAGTCACGAATGGCCTGCCGTTCTGCAAGTCAAATGTGTGCTATTTTCTCACTACTGTTGATTTAAGAATAAATTCTGTAAAATACCCCTTAAAATTATTCTTCATACCAGTAAGCTCCTAGTGCCAGAAGAGAAACATTGTTGTGCTGAGAAGGCACTATAAGCATATGGCAGTATTTGGATATGTACATTTTGTCTTCCCTTAGGTGAAGTTATTTTGTAATTGGAAACCTTAGTAGAAGGATTTTTGTTTTTCTCGTGAGCAGACATCTAAGCACCAACCCTCTGCTACAGCTGCAGCATAAGTGTTGAAGTTGTTTAAGCATCACATTAAACTTTTATTTCCAATTCATCTGACATTTTTTCCTTCCTCCTAATTTTTATATTTAAATAAACAGTTTAAGTATTTGCTTACTTGGGGAGAAAAACACTAAACCACACTTCTATCTTTGTTCTCTTATGATAAGCTACGTAATTGAAAGGCAGAAAGCCAAAACTACCAAGAAGATATTTAAAATACAGGCAAGAATTTTACAGTCTTAAACTGGGTGTTCTTGAGATGGCCAAAACTGGGGAGGGGGAAAAGGACCAACAGGTAATGAAAATAAAGCAAAAAAGAGCAGCTGGGAGTCATCAGGGTGATGCAGGCATGCGAAAGTGCTATACTGCAGTTTGTTAGGCAAAGTGTTTTCAGGACCCCCCCTCATCTGATGTGGTTGCATTGCTGGTCATCCATATAGAAGGAGGATGAACTGCACCTTGGATAACTGCAGAGGATAGCTATAGAAATTGCTGAAATTATGGGAGATAGATGTGCTCGATGACATTGGGAGATCTTGAATTGTTTAGACCAAGAAAACAAGTGGAAGAAGAGTAGGAAAAGTCCTGTAAATGCTGAAAAGGGAGATACCATTTAGGGAAACAGTTACTAATCTTAGAGATGGAAGTACCAGAAAAACATGTACTACCTGGCCCTGAGTATATTTAAGCTAAAACCTGGAAGAAAGCCATTAATGCTTAGAAGATCTGAATCCTGCAAAAATCTTCCAAAGGGAGTAAAGAAAGCAGAAAGCAACCAGCCAAGGCCTTACTGTTTAATATGGGGCTCAGTAAGTTTATGGAGGACCTGGAGATCTCTTCTAGTCTCTCCTTCCTCCAAATCAGCTGCCTGCTCAGGCATTATCTTTCAAGATATGTGTTCACTTTTCACTTCCTAATTGCTCTGATGTTCTCTGGTTTGAAGGACTGAATGGTTTCTGATCAACTGCTTGGATGGCAAAAAGTGCTGTTGCTGACAGGATCACTTCACTTACGAATTGTGTTTAGATACTTACTGGCCCTTCACATTTTCTGTGTCTCTTACTGTTGCTACATCCTACACTTCTGGTAGTGTCTTGTCTCTTCATTGAAGTGTGATTTTTTTTCCCCTTTTTTATTTAAAAAGGCAAACTTCTTCAAAAAAATGAAAACCTCCAAAACACTTGCATTCTATGTGTTTATTATGGTGAAGGAAAAGGTTAATTCCAGTTGAATATTGGGTTTGAAGCTAGGTGCTATTTAGGATGCCTGTTAAGTACTATTTAATAATCTGCCACTCTTCTATCCATGGGGTAGTGAACAAGCCTGGTTTATTTACATTGTTTTCTTCTGTTTCTATTTAATGCCCTTCTAAAAGACTATTGGAAAAATTTACCTTGAGAATGTCAGTGAGAGATGCTGTGTGCAGGAAAACTTTGGACAGCATCTGTGGTACTAAATTAAACAGCATTGATGAATATTCCCATGAATTGGACCATGATCATCTGTAGTCCTAAACTGTTTGGAGGTTTACAGGTACAGGTTTGGCCCATGTCAGCTGAAAGCATCAAAAATTCCACTCACATTATGGCTGTTGTATGAGACATTTGGCTGCTGTCTGTCTCCCTGTCTCTACGTGACAGTGTTAAATCAGGTGCCTGCATTGCTCCCAAGGCATTCTATAAAATCAGAAAATTAGTCTTCTTAGTGATGAAGAGCAACCACTGTTCTGAGTGGAAAAGCTACTCCATGAGTAATGCAGTGTCAGAGTTTATTGCTTTCACTTCTTGTCATTTTCTGAGCTCCTGAGGTGTAGGAAGGCTAGAGGGGAAAAGCTGTCAGTATCAAATACTTGGAGAAAGAACATTTATCTCTCCATTTCACATTCCTCAATTATGTATTGTATTGACAGGGCAACAAGTAGGCAGGCAGCTTGCCTGGCCAGTGCTTGTGCTGTTCTGGCTTCGTGCTTCAGAGCTGTCAGGCTGGCACTTTCCACCACCAAATACAGCTCTAAATTACAGACAAATGAAAATAGAAATTTTGCTTCAGAGCTTGATCATGTTGTTTTGTTCCATCCCTTTATTTGATCACTTGCCAAGGAAGGAACTGCTCCCTTGGTAAGAGCATCCACCGACTTATAAACCTGTGCATTATTAGAGCATCTTTGTGTATATTTATATGTGAGATCATTACAGTTGCTGTTTTAAAGATACTCATCTCTGTAGTACATAAAACCTTTGGCAGTAGAATTATAAATCCATGCAATGGGGTGTTAAGCACACAAATCCAATTAAATCCTTCAAAGAGCTTTGAAAGCCTTCCCAGAGGGTACAGAAATGGTTATTTGTGATTCTCTTGAACTGCCTTTTATGGCAGCTTGCTGAGAGTGTCTGTGACAAATAGTCTTCTGGGGGTTTAGTGGTGCAAGTGGTAGGTTTTTTAAACAAGCAAATGAATCAACTTAAGACTTCATTTTACTCTTTTAACAGATCCTACACAAATGGGAGGCCTTAGTATGCTGCTTCTAGCAGGGGAACATGCACTTACTGCACATGAGGTAAGGAACTCTCTTCTCTCTCTTACCATGAACTCTTAAGTTTAAAGAGCTTGTAAGAGGAATATTTGACCAGTGAGGAATAAAAGTTAGGGCACATCTCAGGTAACTTCAGCTGGGAATGAAATGTGTGTCTTGTATCCCTGCTGTGAATGTAGGTTGAGCACAGTTCAGTATTAACTCTGCTGATACTTTAGCACAAGTCAAGCCTGCCCTATGAAGAGACATTGTCACAGGTAAAAGGGTTGTGTTAACCAACAGGTGGTTTGCAAGCTTTTCTGGGCAAGGATTCTATATGCTTGTGCAATGCCTGACACAACTGTGGCCTCGACACTAACAGATAAATAAACAAGTAATTTCCTACAAAGTCAGCATCATTGTATATACATTCTGAAACCCAGAAAGTGCTAACAGGTAATTGAAGTATTGCAGTCTGCTCCTATTCACTAAATCCTTATGTCTAAAAAGAAGTTTGTAGTTCAGTTGCCATCACAAATGTGTTATTACATTTTTACAAAAGAGGCTAGTAAGTGTTTTTGCATATCTCCAGTAGTGCAGAGATCTCTGGTCTTTCTTTAGACTGATTAATAATATCATCTGGTTTTTAGGCCAACTTTGAAAATTGTTCAAAAGGTGGCTTATTTGTTGGGTATAGTAAGTAGTCACTGCCATAAATCTCTAGCTCTAGGAAAGAGCTCTCTTTTGTTGTTTGTTTTATTGGGAGGAAAAGTAATAATTAACTTAATCTATATGTGTAGTTCACTTGAGATTTATTGCTCCTGTACTGCCAGGACTCTTCAATGCTTTGCACACCAGTTTTAGCCATGGAAATTTTGTGCTGTGTGGGTACTGGCCTTCTGTGCTGCAGCATGAAAAATAAGAAACATTCAAGCCAAGTTGACAAAGAAGTGAAAAGAAATACATTATTTTGTGCTAAAATTACACTGTCCTTCTCAAACTTGTAATCTCTCAGCTTGGAGCATAGAAGCTGCTTTTAATATGCTGTTAGGTTTAAATGTGAGGGAAGGTATATTGTAGTCACAGATACTGCATTCCTTTAAAAAAGGTCTTTGTTATGACCTTGAGAGCTGAGGTGTCTTAATTCTATAAGAGCCATAGTAGTATAATTTCAGATGGCAATGTAGGAATAAAATCCACATGTAGATTTAGAGTCAAATCAAGAAGCATGTTGTGTGATTGTTTTGATGCATGAAAGTTCTTATAATCAGAACTTTCTTATTCTGAGCAAAAGACATGCTTCCTGTGTGCCTCAATAAATCCTGGTTTTCCTGATAGAAGCATGCAGTACTGCTTGTGATGAAATATTCACTTTATGTATAAACTGCACTTTACTCTCCTGGGCCTGTGGTCTTCTTTAGAAACCTGGCCCTCTACATCAAAGAAGCAAGCTGTGTAATCTGCTTTCCCCAAAAAATTAGAGCAAAATAATTGTCATAGATACAGCCTAGACAAAACTAGTTGGCAGATTGTTAGAATTGTGATGGGCCATAATCTAGCCCATACTTACTAATAAGTTACCATATTTTAATTGTCCGACCCTATCTGACAAGTGTTTAAGGGGCAGAGCACTCTCCCAGGAAACTGCACATCTCTGATTCTTTTTGAGGGTCCCCTTTATGAAATACCTCCTCCAGATCGATTGGGGTGATTGATATTCTTAAAGAGACCCAAATGAGCAAAGTCCTCCTCATTGTGTGTTTGCAGGAGTTAAGTCTCCAGCTGTGTGTCCAGGTGCTGAGAGACTTTCTCCGTTTCTTTTGTGTAGCAACCCTGGTGTGTCTTCCATTTTTCCTTTATTTTCTTATGTTTCAGTGGTGAATAGATACAGAGCAAATATTTCTTAGGCATGTGTTTCTCAAATGCAGTAATGATCCTAAATCTGTTTAGACTTGAATAAATGAACAGCTCTTCTGTTTTCCCACCCTCAAGCATGTAGACAGAGGAGGAGATGTAAGATGGTCATCTTCGCGTACCTTTGGGAGAATCTGTGGTTGGATTTCCATGCTTATGATCTTGAACTTAAACCAGCATTTGGGAGACTAGCAGAACATGCTCTAGGAGGTAGTATGACAGACTCAGAAAGCAGCTTGAGAATTCATTGTAGAACTGGGAAGCTGCTTTGCTCTTCAGTGGAGAGGAGGAGTCAGTTGTGTTGTATTAGAGTTGGTATCCACATGGAAGAGAATATGGTGTGCTAATGTGACTACAGAGGTATGGTTAGTGAAAGAGGTTCAGAAGTTGCTTTGTTATGGAGAATGTATGTATTGTTTTTATATGCTCATAAGTATATAAATACACATTTATACATCTAAAGCATTGGCATTTCTTATTTAAAAAAAAGGACAGAGTGTCATATTTTAAAGAATGCTCTAAATTATAACATGTAGTCTAAATTATCATGGAAGTGTGTGTATACACTTAAGATACATGTACACATATATGGTTCTTAAAATGGGGATCTGCCAGACAGAGGATTAGCTGTCAACATGTGTATTGACTGCTGTGCATATGTATGATTATGTGGCCTTGTAAGCAGAGGTCTTACATACTCCTACAATTTTAAAGTTGTTAACAGAGGGAAGGCAGCACTGACACAGTTTTGCTCAGCACTTGAGAGAGGATGAAGGACATTGTACTTAGAGGTCTGCTAATCCAATGAAAGGTATTCAACACCTGTTGATGTTCTGCCAAGTGTATGCTAAATGAATGGATAGGGATTTTTCAAGTGAAGTGTTTAATCTGCAAGTTGTCAGAAGCCCAGATGTCAGTTAACGAAGTGACCAGCCAGCAGGAGGATGGGAAGAGGCACAACAGTCATATGTGCAAAATTGTTTTGTAATTGTCAGTTGCAATCTCTGTGTGTTTGCCAGTATGTTTCCAGTTTTGCAAATTTTTGTGACAGACTAGAGAGATAACAGATAACAGAATACAGAATTCAGTGTTGGTAGGCGATTGATTTCTAGGCAGCAGCTGGAGTAACTAAGCAGACAGGCAAGAGAAGCTGCAGACCTTACAGGTAGTTGGCAAAGGACATGGATATGCAGTGAGTTTCCCCCTGCATTTTGGATGCTTTCATCAGTTACACAAGACAGTAGTGTATGAGCATATTTTACGGAACACCTGAGCGGAGATGCCGGACGTATCATCTCCAGCTGCTGTGGTTGCGCCAGGCAAAGCCCGGTCCTCGCCGCAGGTTACTGTCAGCAAGGCTGAAGCCGGGTGAGCGGCGTTCCTTGCTTGCCCGTCCGCCTCCCTGGACATCTGCCGTACTCGTCCGTCGGGCCCTTTCCTTGCCTTACAGCATCACCTAGTGGAGTCTCTGTGGGTTACTGCCCAGAAATGCCGAAATCCGGAGCGGCCTCCAAAGCCGGCCTGTCTAGCGGCGCTAACGCCTCGCAGCAGTCAGGGTGTGGACGGCCCAGGGATTTCCTCCACCCTTGTTGGGTGTGATGGTTTTAGAGGAGGTTATGGTAACCTGCAGGGACAGGAAGGCCTGTGATGGCCTTCTTTTTGAGAGCAAAAGGCTATCTTGCATGTGATGCAGGGTCTGTGCAAAGTGTGAATGAGAAGTGAAAAACCTCTCGGTGCAGCTCCAGGGAAGGCTTGGAGGAACAAACAGGAGAGGAAATGGGATGTTGAGGACATTTTGTTAGAGCAGGAAATAAGATGTACAAAATGGCACTATCTGTGCATCTGTTCCTTCTGGTAATTATTTTAATGCTTTGATCAGGTTCAATCTGGCAAATGGTAGAAGTCCTGGAGATAATAAGTTTCCCACAGGTCAAGAATGTTTGGGGAGCAGCAGAGTAGAAGAAACAAGCTCCAATTAGTGCTCTGCCAAGTAAAGGCAACTCTAGAAGCATTAACTTTTTAAAGAGTAGCAGGAATTGATAGGAAAAGCATAGTGGTTCCAACCACAAAACCTCCACTGAGTTACTGAGCACCAGCAATCTGTCCTCTACACATAAAACCGTAGAAAACTGGGATTCACACCTCCCGCAGCAAGTGGCTGCTGGCCCAGCCCCCAGCATGTGGCCTCCGAGGCAGAGAGAAGGCTCATCCTGAATGTCTGACAGCGCCTGTGTTGTGGGGGCTGTGCCCCTCTTGGATGGGCACTGCCACTCTAGCACAGTGGTCCTGGGGTCCATGGCTCGATGGCTCCAAACTCAGAGCTAAGCAGTATAAGGCAGCTGGCTGAACTGCAAAAAATATGGGAAACAAGTCCAAAATTTGGTCATTCCTTTAAAAATTCCACCAGGGCAGTGGCCTAAAATAACCAAATGAGTGCTCAGACGTGCAGGCAGCAACGTTATATATCTGCACCTTGCAGAGTCTCAGACCTTCAGAGATGGGTCTCTCAAAAGCAGCCAGATACTTTTCTGATGGTGATCCAGACTACTGTTGAGGCACAGGCATCTTAAACAGACTGTACAGAAACATGATAAAAGTCAGTAATAAACATTACATCAGTGAAATCAGTAGCACAACCTACTAAAAAGGCAGAAGATAGACATTAAAAATACATTCTTTGTGGCCCTTTAGGTTGCTGTACTCCCATAGTACACTGATAAAACATCCTGCTCAGTGTTTAATAAATACGGTGGAAATATAGATCACAGGAGTCACTGTTGTTGCTCAGTTTTATAGCTGGGAAGAAACAAGTTTGTTTGTATATGTAAGCAAATTGTCACGTTGGTGAATTTTCCCTTGTCCTCTGGGTTGCTACACTTGGATTTAGTGTTTCCAGGGGAGCGTGGGTAGCAGATTCTTGAAAGCAAATGTTGCTATTGCAGTGCTTCAGGATGTCAGACAAACAGCAGCAGGGCAAGCTGCACATGCTGTGGGGCTTTGTGCTTACTAACAACAGGTGCAGTCAGTAGCTAAATCTCATGTGCTTTCACCAATAAAAGCTGTTGATTTGCTTGTTTAGGTAATGAATAAGAAAAAGCCCCATATTTATATTTGAAGTTAAGTAAACTGAAATTTTGAGGGGAAAAAAGTTAGGGAAAAAAAGTCCATCCTGTTACTTTTTATAAAATCTTACAAAGCCTCCTTCGTTTTCTTCTGTTTCTTACAAGCCATATTACATACCTTATTTTATACTAACAGTACTTCATTCTCCTAGGAGTTACACATGTACATCTTTTACACTCAAATGTAACACTTTATGAATGTGTCATATTTGATAGAATTCCTTTACAGAATAATGCTTGATTAACACATTTCTAGCTAATAAGAACACCATGGCTAAGATCTGTGTTAATTCAAACAAGGCTTTTGGTTTTGAACAGTCATTTCTTTGTATTTTGTTTTCAGTTACGACTTTCTTGCACTGTTTCTCAAAAGCACCCTCAAAATGTATGTTTATGTACATGATTTGAGAAATTTTAGGCTTGTACTGTCCTTACCTACTTAAATCCATGCTGTTATGATAGGAGATTATTTTTCTAATTAGTATTCCTGTCATCAACTGTGTCTTCAAAATATTCTTTTACCTTCTATGTAATCTTACTCAGAATTATAGGACAAATTACAGATATAGCAGTGTTGATAGCATCACCAATACAAGATAGTTATGTGTGTAGTCTAGTATAATCCATTGATATTCTATTGTATAAAACTATTCTGACAAGTTCAGAATCTTAAAAGGAGAAGAAAAGCCTGGTATTTTTCTGGTCTTTTTTCTAAGACAGTTTTCAAATACATTAAAATGGGCGCTAAACAATGTTTTCATCTGTAAATATGATTTAATCTTTCCAGGACTGTGAAACATTAGCTTGTCCTTCTTCTCTTGAATGGTTTATTTTGCTCACTGTTGTTTTAGCTTGAGGAAAGCACCTTTGAGGTCTTACTCTGCACTCTCTTTTTTTCAGGTTTCCTCCAGTACTTGCCAGTCTGATACATCTAATTCTACAGAAGCCTGTCAGAAGTCATCATTGTTTCAGTTTGCAGAGGTGCGTTTCTTTAAAAAAGGGTTTTTTTCTAAGTGTTGTATCCTTTTAAGAAGCATCTGATACCCAGCTGAAAGAAAAATCAAATGTCTTTAACTAAAATTTATGCTTTTATTTGTTCCCTCATTTTTGGGTTTATACTGTTGAATAATTTATCAAGTTGGTAAGACTTGAAGTGCAAGAGAGTGTGTTCAGGACCCTGGTGGAAACCCAAGTGCAATAATGGAACTGTGGTTTAAGCTGTAATTTGGAGATATGTCATTCCTGCACTTAGTTTTAAACTAGAGCCTTATTAACTAAGGTTTAACATGTATTTGGATGTTTCTAATCTAGTGTGGCTACTTTAGTCACTGGCTTCATCAAAAATTTCCAAAATTTTCTTCTAGAACCACCAAACAGCTCTATGCAATTGCACTTTAATTTTGCAACATACAATATTTTTGTCAACATACTTCAGTTATTGCTAGAAGTGCAACTGTGGTGTGTATTGTTGTTCTTTTTCTTTGAAGAAAGAGTTTCATCCAAATCTTAATGGGTTTCATAGATATAAATAACATGACAAAAATGAGATTGCAAGGAATTCTAGCCCTCTGCAAGCATCACTTGTTTCTTGAAATAGTCATAAGAGATGACACAGATATACTTAGTTGTATATGTACTGATTTTACAAGACACTGGGTAGTTTTTAATTAAGTGTATATGGAAAGAAATTTTGTCATAGTGAGGGCTTTTTATTACCTGTATTCACACCAGCTGTGAATCTGACTTATGTGTCTTTATTACCCATTGCCTCGTGCACCTTCATACTCCTCCCTAAAAAATCATCACTTCAGGAGCAGATAACACTACAGTCCTAGCACACAAGAAATGGGACTTCTTTTTCAGTTGGATATTTTAACATCAGTGCAAAAAGCCCTTGAATTCCAGCTTAAGATCGGAGTCTCAAATATATTACAAATAAATTGGAGCACTGATCCTTTATTTCTGATTAAAGATAATGACCAGAGTGAAGTAGATAACTTGTAATTAGGCTCTTAAACAGCCTGCTGGCTTTTCTTGTTAGGAAGAGGAAATGCCTGGTGTGCCAGCAATGAAAAGCAATACTTAGATGCTTCTCAGAATTGGTTAATTCCAGTATCACTTATGACACTTCTGTGGTAATGATTCAACATCCATCTTCCAGTATTTCTGAGATGCTTCTGTGTGCTTATACTGTCAGTAGAGCAATGTCTTATATTGAATTTCACTGCTGAATCTTCTAAAGAGTAAGACAAATACCAGTTCACCTAATTGTTTCAGTTCATTTTACAGTGCTGAAGGAGGGAAGTGCCAGATGCATGTGGTAGTAGGCAGGAATTGTGTGCTGCCAGATATGCCTTTGCTACGGGTTTCTCAACTCTGGCTTTTCCTTACCCATTGAAGAAAATTTTTTGTGGGTGCCAGGAAACAAGCTCTCCTGCACTGCTAAAACATGTGTTTTAGAAGTAGCCTACTGGTGATCAGTTATTAGAAATGTAAATTAGCTAGCCTTATTTTTCAAGCATGTTAAACATCCTGTAGAGAGGGTGCATCTAACCAGTGCATGGTCCGTATGTGTGTCAGTGGCAAAATAATTGATACTTGTAGTGAAGTCTAACATTAATCAGAGGTGTCATTTGCAACAAAACTAATTTACATAAGTTAAACAGTATGAAATGCAGTTACCTTAGTGTGTGGGATAGATCTGGTATCTCAAAATACCTGCACACATTGTGTTTCTGTCCATACTTACCTTCTGTGCTAAGTAGCAATTCGTGCTCTGTCATCACCACCATTCTGCAGTCTCAGGTCTTCCACTGAACTGTGAAATACAATACAGCGTTAAGTATTTGTTGCTAACCCTTCATTGACATATCAGCAGGCAAATGAAAGCCCTTCAAAACTTATTTTGTAGGTCCTAGGAAGGATTTCCCTTCTGAAAAGTAATTCAAGATTACCATATCAGAGATCACCTGTTTATGTGTTTCCTGGAAAGCAAGATACTGTTTGTTCTAAGGGTGTGTTGGGACTTGTTTGCATACTCTGGAGTACTAGGAATCTTTTTATGACAGATTATAAATTTAGCATGTTGAAGTCTGATACTGAAACTGAAGAGTTAGGTAATACAAGTATAATTGTTTTCCTGACAGATCTCTTCCAACACGTCACAGCCTGGAGTGCTGGGGGCAGTAAAACAAACGGAGGAGTCTGCGTTGTTTCAGTTTGCTGAGGTACAATGGCTGCATGTGGTGGGGGAGGATGGGAGGAAGCAAGGAACCGGTAAGAGTTGTCACTGAATGGCTGAGCACCCTGTCTTATCAGAGATTCCCATCAGGAGATGTATATCTTTCAAGTATTGTGTTAGGAAAACCATGGGGTGAATAACCAGTGACTGGATGAGATGTTGGTCAGTTCTACCAGCTGAGAGATACTGGGCTTTTGAGCATTACCTAGCCTTCCATATCCAAAGGATCACTGCAGACTTACTATCCAAATGGCGTTTTAATTTACATCTAGGAAAACAGCAGTTAAAAGACATTCTGAAATGACACTGCACTGCCTGTGGAAGAGGCTGCAGCAGGGCAGAATGGTGATTGCCCTAGAGGCAGGAATCATTTGGAGACTCCTTGCAGGTCAAAAGAAGCTTATCACAACAGCCAGTAGGATATTTAACAGCATCGTATGGTGGTGACTTATCAAGCCTATCAGTTTCCCATAAGTGTGTAGCCTTTCCGCCTTCCTCCACATATTGGAGATTTGGAGTTTGTGAAATGCTGCTTTTAGGAATTTCTTCTTCCATGTGTTGAATGTGCCTCTGTAAACTGATTTTCCACACATATACTATTCTTGCCCATTTGGGGGAGTCTGATTGCAGACTTGCAGATTCTGCTTGCAGAATCATTTAAGCTACAGGTGCATTTTGTCTGTCTGAAAAGGCTGGGATTGGAGCTGGGGCTATTGCAGAGGAGCATAAAGGGATTAAAAGATACCCTGATTGTTATTCTGTGTGTCACACACTTCCTTCTGTGAAATGTTGAGCTAATTGTCTACTATGTGTTTCCAGCTTGGCTGGGATGGGCCTTGGTGTTTTTCTTAGGAGGGCCAAGGAAGACAAATCAATTTACTGATTCAGGTGCTAGAAAATACCTGGCTGCAAACACCCCTGTAAAAGACACAATAGAGTTAATATCTCTAGTCATGAAGGTGTTTTCATATGTACCACAGCTTTGAAAGTTAGAAGTCAAATTGCAAAGCTCTTTTGAGAAAATTAGTAGAATTGAGCAGGATGAAACTATGTGCTGAAGCCAGACTTTTAAACCAAGTTAAAAGATACAAAAAGATAGAGAACATTTCTTTTTAATTTTATTGCAAAATACTGGAATAATACTGCAAGTGAATCTCCTGACTTAGTTGCAAAAATCTCGGTTGTTCTGAATATCTGCCAAGTTGAACAGAGTATGTATTGCATTTAGTACAACATTCTGAAATTGTCACATAAAACCTGGCTTAGCCATACTCTCAGAATTTCACAGAACCTAAAATCGTTTTCTCTCCTAATTGAACAAACAAAATGACAAACCTGAAAATTGTCATACGGATGTGGCAATGCATTGAGTTGCATTCCACTATGCTGAGTGAGCTCCTTTGGCTCACTGGAGTGCAGATATGAATCATCAAATGCTAGGTAGAGGAGGTGCTTAGAAAGTTATTTAGGATTTACTGAGGACAGTTTGAGAGTCAGGGCTAATCTCTTTTTCTTGTAGAAATATTTTAATGTGTGTGCAGTCTGAAAGGGTTGGTTTTGTTCCGTAGCTGGAAATTGGAGACAGAAATCTGGAGAAAAGACAAAAAAATTTAAACCTGCCTTGTTAGCCATGGTTATTCTTCCTGGGAAACCTTAATGACAGTGATGAACATCATTTTTTATATATAGCAGTAGAGAAATGGTCTTTTTCTAAGCTTGTAGCCTGATGATTTAATTTGGGTTGCTCCTAGGGAAAGTATTGAGCATGTTACAGAACCTCTTTAAGCTTTCTCCCCCGCTATTAAAGCTGCTTGTGCTCTTTCAGCTATAAGGGCTTTCATTTGCGCAGGCTGTCTTTGTGAAATTTGGCAAAAGTCCTATTCCTTACTGTGCCATTTCTTACTGCATCTTGTCTATATGAACGCATTACTGCATTTAATGAACTAAATTATGGCAAGCAATTTGCAGTGGGCTGCTCTCAGCAATGTACTGTGCTACAAAAGAAAAAAGAGAAGGAGAGAAAGTAGTTATTTAACCAGTAGCCAAGTAGACCTGTGAAGAAATGTGAAGTGTGCTCTGGTATGATGTGCCTGGAGACTTCTGGCAGCCATCCCAGCTCAGTTTTGGTTTTGGCTGGGTGTTCCTCCTATGTTGCCTTTCTCTTCACCGCCCTTGCAGCAGGGTGAATAAGAGTGCTTCTTCGTGAAAACAGCCATCCCATTGAGTAGGCTTGTCATTTAAAACAGACACCTTTACCTCAGGAGTACAAGTGCCCTGTCACTCAGAAACAGCTCATTATGTGTAGAGTAGCATGGGATTCTTTTTGTCTTTACAGCCTCAATTAGTCTTTTATCTGGTTGTCTAGCCCAAGTGCTGTAGTTGTCAATTAAAGCTGTTCAGGATATGCCTAATGAGGCCTGCCCAGTGACTTGACACAAGACACAAGAGAAGATGAAAATCCTGGGAGCAAGACTTCATTCGGTCCTGTGGGTGCACAGGCAAATGCCTTGGAGGTCTTCAAAGATGATGTGACATCCTCATTAGAGCTTTTTAAAGTTTGGATTGTTGTCAAGTTACACTTTTGGCTTTCTCATGCTTCTGACCTTGCAAGTAGTTGGCCCTACTTTTGTCCTTCTCACTTGACCCTTTATGGAAAGGCTGTGATTTCTGAGCAGTGGGCTGTGTTCCTTAGGGCAGTGGCTGTTTGCAGGCTGTCTGCTCACAGGGGCTGGTCGCTGTCCCCTTCCTTGCCATGAGAGAGAAGCAGAGCAGATGGGACCCCTTGCTCTCTTAGTCTTACTGCATCTCTGTTTGGCAAATGTGAACAGATGGTGGTGATTGTTGTTTTGAGAAGAAAGATGAGTACCTCTTGGATTTACTGTCCTAAACTCTTATTCATTCATTATTAAAGAAAAGGCTTCTGGGGTATGAAAGCAAAAGAATTGCTAGTTCAACCATCTTAAAAATAAAACAAATCCACAACCACCAAACTCCTTGCTTTCAGCAGCTTTTCTAAATTTTTTCTCTAATTTTTTTCTCTGATTTAATTAAAAAAAAAAAAAAAACAAACAAACAAAAAAAAACCAGTCACATGCAGTATGCAACAAGGTGGATTTTTTTTTTTTGCTAATCCAGCATGTTACTTTCATTTAAGGAAAAAAGCATGACTCAGGATGATTTTGTCCATGCTGCATTCTCACATACTCACTTTGAGAAGGTTTATTTCTGTGCCGAACTGGAAGTTTGAATCCAAAACTTTTGGTCAAAATACCGTGAAATTTGGAGTGTAAAAACTAGTGAGTGTTTTCTCTTCCAGCTTTCCCATATATAAAGCTGTAATCTTCCCAGGTAAAGACAAATGTATTTGCTCTTTACCCACATACTGAAATTATTAAATGTTTGTGTTGGAATGAAATGCCTGTTCTACGAGGAAAATGAAAAAGTAGTTCCATGCTTCTTTTGCAAACTAAAATGTAATATAATAGCTAAAATCCCACTTGTACCATAATAAAAGATAGTAACTTGATCCTAATGATCTCCCACTTAAACCTCTACATAAGTAAAGGGCTTTTTGTGGTTGTAGTACTCGAGGTTCTGATTATTCTTAAGTCTGGGAGATGTTCTTAAGACAGAGAATGGGATCTGTAATCTCACTGAGAGCTGATTGATCAGCCATTCTTTTCCTTCTGATGTTTGGCCAGTAACTTCATCAGAATGAGTTACATGCTTGTGTTACTTGCTGTTTGTTTTCTTAGCTCTTTAAAGGTTAGGGGTTTTTTTTCTGATATGAAGTGTCTGCTTCCCCTCTTTCTTTTAATACTATAAAGATCTCACATTTTATTAGGAATGCCTATTGTCTTCTCAAAATTGCTTTACTCTTTCCTCACTTTCTGCATCAGGAGGCAAGATATGCCTGTATGTTCTCAAGTTATAATTCGGTGTGTGTGGGTGTTGTTCTGTCCCTTTCCTGCCATTCATGTTATGCGGAAAAAAAATCATTGAGATGAGCATTTGTCAAAATAGAAAGATAAAAAGTTGAAGTGCACTGTACAAGATCACTTAGTCAAGTAGGGTCCTGAGCAGGTTCACTGAACTGTCTTGCAGCAAAACTAGGATGTTGAAATATTTCCGTTTAATATTAAAAATTACTATTAGTGCAATTTGAGTATTATTCACTGTCTTTAAATAGCTTCAAGTGAAATGGATGTCCTGGATTTTGGTGGAGGAGGATGCAGTGGGGAATATAATAATAAATTCTTTGACAGGTAACTGAAAGATAAATTCTTCAAATACCCTAGTTCAAAAGAAAGAATTCATTACAAGGAGAAAGGCAAACATGATAATTTTTGCATCTGGAAGATCATAGAATGGTTTGAATTGGAAGGGACCTTAAAGCTCATCTTGCTCCAACCCACCTGCCACATGCAGGGACACCTTCCACTCAATGAGGTTTCTCAAAGCCCCATCCAGCCTGGCCCTGAGCACCAGCCTCTCTGGGCCACCTGTTCCAGTGCCTCACCACCCTCTGAGTTAAGAATTTTTTGTAACATCTGCCATAAACCTGCCTCTTTCAGCTTAAAACCATTGCCCTTCTCCTGTCACTACATGTGTGATCATGGTCCTAAGTGTGATGTTTGTGGTGAGAGCGATACACGGAAACACTGATGATTTTGTCCCAGGGCTTTTAAAGGCTTCTAAGTCAAATACTACCCTGCAATGCCATGCCAAAAAAAGGTCGCATATCAGAAAATTCTTGCATTTCTGAATTCATAATGCTGTAACTGGAAAGTGGGTCTGAAAAAATTTGGCTGTAAAAGCAGCGCCCTAAAGTAGTAATGGTAGTTATTCACTTACCAGAGATGCTGGCACACCAACAGCTCTTCGGAAGGCTAGATTTGATCTCCAGACATAGGTCTTACTTCCTTTTCATAACTAAAGAAAGTGAAACAAGAACTGCCTGTGAGGACAGATGGTCCTCTTCTCTGTCTAAGTAATGGGAAATACTGACCAGACCTTCTGGGAGAGTTTTATTTAACCTTAACAACTAATAGTGCATATTTTTAAGCAACAGGTATAATTTGTTCACTTGGTCACATAAAACACACAGCATGACAGAATATTAGCTGTGGACAATATAAACATAGAGTATCCATAAGCTTAATCTAAGGAAGGAATGTGGTATTTGCTTGTATTCTCCTGTTTTCTACATATCTCTTTAAGTGTTTCTTGGGTGGGGTTGCCTGTCTAAAGTAGGGCTTTTTGCCAGAAAGAACTAAAATTAACTGATTTAACTAATCTCTTATTTTCCATTCTCTTTCTCCCTCCCTTTCTGTCTTTCCTGTGTGCCACTGAAATATTTTCTCCTCTGTTCATTTGTAACCTAGATCTCATCAAACACTTCCCAGTTGCCAAGTCCCGAGCCAGTAAAGCACTGTGGGAAGTCGGCACTCTTCCAGTTGGCAGAGGTAAAGTTATACCCAATAGTGTCAGAAGGGGATCATGCATATAACTTTTCTACAAAAAAAGTATGGATTGTTTAAGATTTGCTCTCGTATCAAGTTTGATGTTTCCAGAAACATAGATTAGTAAATAATGACATACCAAGAGAAGTAGGCAGTGGCTATGGTCCCAGGGACCTAGTCTTTTAGACACTTGTGAATGTGCTTATTTTCTTAGAGACAGCACAGAAAGTTACACTTCTTTTTAGGAAAGTTAGCTTTATAACGGTAATAAAAACAATTCTCAGGAGAGCAGCAAAGGTAGGAGATAACAGTATTCTTAATTAGGAGCTGGATACCAGGATTAAAAAAATAAAGCTTTAGTTATAATGATTGCATTGCTTAATCAGGGACTAAGAATAGGAAAAGAAAAGTAGACTTTGAGGTCATCAGGAATCTGAATGAAGAGTTGGAAGTTGATGCAGTGTATTAAATTCTGAAATTGGCAGCTGTCAGCAGTAATCAAGAATGCTGGGTCAGGTTTCCTCAAAGTCCTAGAAATTCTCAGTGAGTCTTAAATATAACCTTGTAGAGGTCTTCTCTTTGATACAGATGATTCACTGAAAAATCTCTGAGGTTTGATGTGCAGATGCTATTCTTTGTGATGATTGAAAGATGAAGATACTGTATTCAAAGACAAAAAAAGGAGTATGCTAGCACATTACTTGTACCCTTTTTTGTTGGTTTTTGTTGTGGTGTTTTAGTTTTTTATTTCAAATTCACATCCTATTTTAGTAAGGAAAATGGTTCTCTAGATCCTGTCCGGTTGCAGCCAGCCCTTTCTGCTTGCTGGTGAGATCAGTCCCTCTCAGGAAAAAGGCAGAGGTTGGAAGCATTGAAATTAAAGTATTTCATGTCTTGCTCTATGGATAGTGTTGCAAGACTGTGGCTTTATAGGAACTTATATGAGTGGAAGAAAATCTGCCCTGCTGTACAGGCAGTCACTGGCAGTAGCAGAGTTTGTGGCAATGTGCTCTACTGCCAGCAGTGCCTGTGCAAGGGTGATTACACCCGTGATCAGTAATCCATAAGGGTATTTGGCTGTTGCAGCTCTGGGACAGCAGAAGGGCTGGTAGTATTTACTTAGGGACACCAGAAGTTTCTAACATGGCCTCTAACCAGGACAGCAGCAGGCTGAGTAGTAGTGTTCTGAAGTAAGGCTTATTGCCATGTGCAGCCTGATTTTTAGAAGTCAGCATTAGAAGTTGTGATGTGACTATGAAGCTTGTGAAGCCCTAATTTATTAGAAGGACAGATGCTTGTCCACAGGAGTGCACAGTTTGTACTACAGGTGGCAGAAAAAGTGAAGCTAAGTCTGGCAGCATGATGTTGCGTGTTGGACGGCTTTCTGTGAGCTCTCAATGATTGCTTAGATGGATTCCTGCAAGCCTAATTTAATACACAAAATGGACATTAAAGGCTCTGATTCAGACAGGGAAAAACACAGCAGATGTGCTAAGCACATTTTCCAGGTCTCTCGCTCTTGTAGGACATTTCTTTTTTTTTTTCTTCTTTTTTTTTCTTCTTTTTTTTTCTTCTTTTTTTTTTCTTCTTTTTTTATCCAGTTTTGGAGATCTCTAATGTTGGATCATAGTTGAATAAATGATGTGTGAGAGATTCAGTTTAAGTTTTCAGATAGCAGTTCAATCCCTGGTGTGGAGCATCCCAAATAAACCATGTTCATGATCACCTCGAGGGTGTCTTAGTTTGTAAGTGGATTTGGCAGACAGCTGTGCTATGCTGCTGTAACTCCAAACTGCAGATGCTGTGTGCTGGAGGGGACTGGACTACTGTTTCCATGCTGTTGGCATGGCAAGTGTCTGGTGAATAGGAGCCTGTCTTCTTCAGCATACCACACTGCTCTGCTTCTCCTTCATCTCTTTGCTATGTAGATTAAACAATTTGATCTTCTTTTTTTTTTTTTCCCTCTTCCCTATCCCTTCCTTTTTGATATTTCACAATATTTCACAGATGGTGATTAAAATAAAATGGAGAAGGGGGTTTAATTATTTTCTAAAACTTCTGAGGATTTTTAAATTTCTAAAAATGGTTGGAGCCACTCTGCATTCTGAAGCCTGGGAGGCTGTTGCTGTTCAGCTCTGCAGAGTCCCTTGCTTTGTCTTTAGCCTTCAGTGCGGAGGCATGAGAGTGAAGGGAGGCGGTGCAGGAGTGGAGCATCACCTCACCAAGGCAAGGAGGCCACATCACAGCACTAATAGCACCTGGCTGTCAGCAGCATGGGGAGGCTTGAGCTCTGATGGTCAGAGCTTGGGAGGTGCTGTGAAGAGCTGCACCTTCCGGAACATGTAGAGACAGTGTTGTTTTTTGTTTATTTCCTTTATGGCAGTGACAGACCAAATTCTGCGATCAACTATGTTGGTTGAGAGCAATGAAAACTGAGTTTCTGGGGACAGGGAGAGACAAAAGGGTGTAAATACTTTGGTTCCCCAGTCCCTTATAACTTCACTTTCTTATGCAGCCTAAAGAAGGAGGTATAAGAAACCCACAAGCCTGGTCAGAGATGATGGGGTATTTTGTTAAAAAAATAACATTTTTTTCATACTAATGACCAATCCTGATACTGATACTTTAAATTTGTTTAGAAAAAGATAATTTCCTTGCACCTGGCTCAAAACTGGTACAAAACACTCTAAAGTACTGAAGAGGATCATCACCTGATACAGGAAAAGATTCTGGAGGATAATCAGCTACATGCTTGCATGACAGCCTCCTTGTATTCTGAGGAGTCTTTAGGAATACTGAGGATTACCAAAGGCTTGAGGGCTTCTACTTAACTTTGGGTTCAGAGCATCTCTTATATATGAGTCCTATAGGACATCAAAAGACAATACCATAACCTGAAAGAAATAGCCTCCTTAACCTATGATAATGAAATGAAAGAATTAAAAATTTTGGTAAGCCTTCAAAAACACCACCAGCTGGGTTGCATGCTAGTGTAGATTGTTGCTTAAAGCTGGAGTCTGTTCTTGTGTGAGAGAGCATATATTTCAGTTCATCCTGTTCTTCAAAGGGAGTCCTGAAAGAAAAACCCCAAATCTGCAAGTATTATTTAGCATACAGTGGCATTATCCACCAGAGTCGTGTTGGAGTGGGCTTTTATTCATACTGGCATGCACAGGTCTACACTTCCTTTTTAGTATATAATCTTCAGAATTAATTTTGGGAAGGGGGAAACAATCCATTGAAAAGCTGTGTCATAAACATAAAAGAATTTGTAGTGATCAAAGAATGTTTTATTTGTGTTGATTTTTCTCTCCATAGATTTCTTCAAGTACATCCCATTCAGGGCCTTCTGATTTAATGAAACAGTGTGGAACATCAGCATTATTTCAGCTGGCAGAGGTAATACTAAACCACTGGTGACTAATTGCCTCATGTGCACTGGGGTGCAGAAGTTAAAGCTATTGATTGCCAAAGTCTGCAAGGCAGAACAGTGATACAGTTATAATTGCCCTGCTGCTTATAGAACCATAAATTATCATGGCTCAGATGTCACAAGTCAAGATTTCCCCAGATTAGCCATCAACATAGAGGTTTCTAAGAATCTCATGCAGCTGAGAAGTGGCAAAGGGACTTGGTTGCAGTAGAACTTGATTCAGTTTCTTAGTTTAGGCTTTGAGGTTTTAGGGTTTAACTGAGGACACAAATAGTTGAGAGGATGACAGGATGACTGTGTTATCAAATTCGGGCATTGCCATTACAAATTCATGTTAATGGTTATGAGCTGCTTTCATTTATTTTTGCTTTTCATGCCCATTTTATTTTTCAGGTGAACTAACAGGTCAATAACTTCTATAGAAGTTCTGCTATGATACTCTCAGCAGATTTTCCTTCTGGGAGCAGTTTAAACCAATGTCTCTTTATTGAAATTTTGCCTTTTTTTGTTTCTAAACATTTTTTTTAAGCTTGAAGATTGTTTAATTACAAGTTTATTTTCTGACAAGACAGAAGTCACTTTTTTTTGTAGCCACATCTATAGCTCTGTACTACTGTCTATTGCAGAAGAAGCAAATGTATGAAAGGAAAAAAATAATTGGCTATGGGGTGTACGTTGAATTGACAAAATATTCTTAGTCCAGTGAGCTCCATCTTAAATATTGAGCTTTAGCTTTTGAAAATCACATGGCTGTGCTTAACATTGCAGTAAAAAAGTCACAGAAGTACCTTTGTACCAAGAACCCAGTTCAGCACAGTTGTGGAGTTCTCCTTTGCCTAGTCTAACCTGCTTCCCAATAGATACTGTGTGTTGCCCACGTTCTGGTGCTTTACAGTGCTCAGCCTGGTTTATCCTGAGCCAGATCAGTAATTTCTACCTTGTGCAGCAAGAATTTTGGAAACCTGCTACAAAAACATGCCAATCGTTGGTGTTATGTTCTTACATAAATTGGTATGAGAGACTTTTTTAGTTTGCAAGGTAAAAAAGCTTTGCCAATTTAAGAAATTTAAAATGGACCTAAAGAGAGCCCAGGTGCCTTGAGGAGGTACATCCATACTGACCACATGGCCTGTGGGCTGAGCTGCGGGAACCTTCTGATGTCTGGTTCTAAGTAAGCCTCTTCCATCTGGTTTTGCTCCAGGTGACTGGTTGACATTTGCTCTAAAAAAAGAACTGCACTGGGAATTCAGCTTGGGGGCTTTGAGAAAGAACACTAAGAACAAAGCATGTCTTCCCAAGGGCAGTTGGTTGGTGCCGTGAAGGTCTACCTTCTGTAGATGTGTCCACATAGCTTACAGGTGATCCAAAACAGAGGATCTCCTAAGTCAGTGCTGCAGGAACATGGCAGTTTGAGGACCTTCTGACAGCTCCTTTTCTGAATATCGATGTTCCCCAGATAGTATAAGGATTTTGGTTTCCATTAGTGGTATCTCCAGGAGGAGATAACCATAGCAACCACTGCTGCTTTGCAGTTCTTTGCAAAATAAGTCTGTGACATGAGAAGAAAGATTTGGGAGGTTTTCTACTACCTTTCAAATTATTTCTTACATTCAAGTAAAAAAAATAATCTCAGGGAGATTCAGTAAACATTTTTTTTCTACCTCCTTCAAGGCCATTTGGAAAACAGAGAAAGGAATTGTATTAGGGACGTTTGAAAGTTGAAGTGGGAATGGATGTGATATTCCAAGTAGATTGTCTGTGGAATAGTCAGAGAATCTGTTCTGTTGCATTTCAGATATTTTGAAAATCTATCTAGCAGTGGGTTTCCAGATTATATAAAGAGCCTTAAAAGAAACACCACTGAGATCAGTTGGAGTCTTTTTCTGTTAGAGCAATGAACCTACCAGCCTTATTCTAGCACTTAGCCCTCATCCCATTGCATCAGTTTCAGCGTGTCTTCAGCCTGTTTCTCAGTACTGTAACACAGTTTGCTTTCCTAAACTAAAATGCCAGAGAGATTCCCTGTTAAATGCTCCTGTTAGTATAAGTAAGTAATGTTAACAGTTGATGTTTGTTTCATGGGACTGTTTTTAAAATTATTTTAGATGTGCCTTGCTTCAGAAGGAGTAAAAGTGAAAGAACCTGGGAAAACAAAAGTGGAAGCACTGGAAGATGAGGAAGGGGAAGTTTCAGAGGACATGGAAGTAGAGCTGGAGAACACAATAGTAAAAGACTCCAGTAATGGAAAAGTAGAACAATCAGCG